>NC_136655.1:6321718-6911718 GCF_949748355.1 Melanostigma gelatinosum
CCTTGTATTTCCTTTAACCTAGAAAGTGTAACATCACCTTTTCACAATTTTACAACATTTTGTAGACTAAGCGAAAAAACATATAGTTCAGAAGACTAAACCATCAATTAAACAACAATCTAAAATAATGCAACTCCCAATCAAATGATGTATTAAAATCACCACCATTAAGACTACTGTATATAAATACACTTCGTCAGTTACTTTTCTCAACACATTTCTATTGTGGAGAGCCCATGTTGACCAAATGGAATTAACCCCTTCACCATCTGCCTGTGGTTCCTGCACTGGATACATAACATGTGCTTTATATTTTCACCACAGGCACAGTCTCCTGAAACATCAGCCTCACTATCACACTGCATCATTCATCATCATCAGTGTCAACATGCAGCATGGACACACACAGGCACACAATATAGAAACCAGCACACAAACACACACATATATATATATATATATATAGTGTATAAACAACTATATATGTGTTTATATATATATACACACACACGCACACCCAGTCCTGTGTATTGTGATCTCCCTGCTCTCCCCACAAAGCTCTGATTGACGGGCTGCTATATAGGAGCCATCTGCGCCCACTCACAGTGTGTAAGATCTTGGACATCTGTGTCTACATACAAGCAGGGACTGGTGGAAGGGGAGATGGAGGAAGTGGTGTGTCAACCATGTATGTGTGTCGAGTACCAGTGGGGTGGATTGAGGACTGCGAGAGGGAGTGGTCGTCACCTAATAAAGTCGGTTGCAGCTCATCTGCGTCAGTTGGACTTCGGTTTGAGACTATAGACAAATGGAGTGGGGTGGGTGTGTGGGCATGAATGGAGGTCTGTGGATGTGTGACGTTTATACACACTCAAAGCTAGAGTAAGGGAAGTAAGGAAATGTGATTTCCAGCAGACAGAACGCCAGAGGAGGTCCTCTTGTATTTCAACTATGAAGTAAAGGAAAAAGAAATGTGAAGTGAGAGGCTGGAGCTGAACCCAGGAGTGCTACAAAACAGTCCCGTCACGAAAGGTTTCCCCCAGATGGGCCAAAGCAGAAATAACACACATATTTCAACACTTTGCGATCTCTGACAAAGACACGGTGGCCTGTGCACACCAATGCACCCAGAGAGGCTTTATCCGAGCTTGGGATCTGCTGCGGTTTGGAGAATTGGAGGAACGTGGGCTGTGAGCACCCGAGGACCTCGAACCTAAACACAGACACGCTCGTTTGGAAATGGGAGCATGGGCAGATACAGGGCGCGCACCGCAGCTCATACAAAATACAGGAACCAAGCAGAGGACAAGCAAAGAATAACATGACACACTTACACACAGCCACTCACACGCAAATTCACTGCGCTCTGCTTTTAAAACTGCAAGCACACACCCTTAAAGTGACATGCATATATTACTGTTGACCCAAATGTTTACAGCGCATCAATTCTTCCTGAACACACACGCACGCAGACATACTTCCCAGAAGTTAAGTTGGAATGCAATCAGTATTTCTGCTTATGCAGCATGAACTAGTCGAACAGTGAGCGCAACTCAGCAGCATCCACCTCGAACACACTCCCTGGCCCCGGACCCCCCAACACACACACACACACACACACTTGACACATTGAAACACACCTCATCTCATGCATGCGTGCACTCACATGGCACGCGCGCCCCTCACCACACACAGTCTGCATACTCTAGCCCCCGGATACGCAGAGACATTGAAACACATATACTCCTATGTATTCCACTCACAATCACACACACACACACACACACACATGCCGATAAACACTCCGTTCAGTCCCCTTCCAACGCACTTTCTCTTGTTACACACATCCTCTGTCTGCTCTTTTTCACTCACACATTCTGTCTTTTACAGATTCAAATACAACACACATCCAGGCACAGTGGCCAATGCAAACAGCCACAGACTATAGTCCATGCACACACACACACACACACACACACACACACACACACACACACACACACACACACACACACACACACACACACACACACACACACACACACACACACACACACACACACACACACACACACACGCCTGCATGCATCCAGAGATATGGTGAAATCGTTGCCTTGGCTCAAATTGTAGCTACGTTTCAACATATGGCTGAAAGATGGATTTTTATCATTTGATATATTCTACGCACACTTACTTACTGAGGTTATATTCATTTCCATATAACGCTCCATGCACAAACACACTTATATTCAAGGACACCCCTCAAAAACTGGCAAATACAAGCAATTCATTCAAATACATTATCATTTGTCCCTTTTTGTCGTGCGCCATTATGGAAAATAACCTGGCTCTTGTCTTAAAAGGCTCCGGGGTGGGGGGGGGGGGGGGGGGGGGGGGGGGAGCTACATTCAAAATTCAAGTGCAATTGTCTGTGGAGTACTCTTCACTCCCCCATTCTCCAAACAGGCAGGCGCTTTAGACGCCTACATGCCACGCCATAGCGGAATAATGAAAGAAAGGCGACGGGGCATTAAATTGTGTTGATCTGAATGTGTGTACGCGCCGCTGTGTGAGTGTGTGTTTGAGTGACGTGAAACATGAAAGCCTGACAGAGGAAAACACTTGACTGAGATTCAACAGATGGGTAATATTCCATTAAACTAATGCAACACTGTCCAAGTGTCTCTCTTGTGCACATATACAGTGAAGGCTGAACAAGAGAAGAGGGGAGGGGGAGGGGGAGGGGGGGGGGAGACAAGCAAAACACAGTTTACTTGTTAATTTGCTGTTGGTTGACACAGCTTTCTTTTTCTTGGCGAAAGGTGCACAACTTAGACCCGGTAGGTGTGTTTCTGTGGTTTGTCAGAGCGTCTGTGTATTCCTGAAAAGCTACTCCATTGACAGGCAGGGGGGGGGGGGAGAAAAAAAAGACAGTTTGAAAAGAAAATGGCAGCTCAAAAGGAACTGGGCGCATAGAATTACACATGTTTTTCTTTCAAATGCAATTGGCTATCGCTCCATAAAAGCAAAGGCACACAGCACTGTAATATCTCCAGTGGTTTGGTTTGGCATGCCAGTCTCTCTGTCTTTCCCAACCACTCCTCCTGAAGGCTTTTTCTTTTGATTCTCCGTGTGTGGTGCGGAGTGACGTCTCTGACGCGCGCGCGCGTTTCAATCCAAAAGAACAAGAGGATGAACGACGATGTGTGTGTTGAATGATTGTTCATTACAGCCGCACTATGTATGCGAGGTTTGCCATTTAAGCCGAACTGATATTACTTTTCAGAAAGGATGAGTGTGTTTTATTTGATTCCAGCTCTTCTGCAAAACACCGTTCCAGTTGAAATAGAAACATGATTTTATATTCTTCCACTAAAGCGACTCACAGCCATAATTCATAGTCAAGTACTGTGTCTTATGGGACATTTTAATACCATATTCTGTCCTGTAAATGTGACTAGGTAGGATGTGTATCAGAGGGATTAACAAGGAAAACGTGCCCACATCCCAAACCACAAGAATCTATATGAGTCTAAGTATGTGTTCAATTTCACCATACAGCACCATTCATCTCTCAACCCAAATGCTAGGCTCCCTCGTCACCGCACGGCATCGAGGGAGAAAGACGAGAGAGCGAACGCGAGGGCACAGCATACTGTGAAGAGTGGACAGGAGAGGGAAAGCAGAGAAGGCAACATAATGACTCATACAGTAGAGACAAGGACAATGAAGGCAAAACCAAGGCAGAAACATGAGCCGGATGAAAAGAAAGAAAACGCACACATGTAACAAAAGCGGTCGAATGTGGAACCATTTCATTAGTGTGTGTCTCCTCCTGTCGTTGGACGGCTGGACCACAGAGAGCGGTTTTCCACCAGCGCGGTGCCCACAGACGGCTAGAGGCCTGGCCATGCGTACCGCAGAGAGCCCACTCACACACCGCTAACGATGCTCACTGCACGGCCTCTTCGGTCCGTATTACTTCTCAGGAATACTCACAAATATACACACGCCACTTTTGTATGCAAAACACAGTCATCGGATCAAACTTCTTTGAATACGTACAAACAGACACACACACACACAATATCACTCCTCTGCAAAGCATGTGCCGAGAGCGGGAAGACGGTGCTGTCGTGAGGCAGTTTGATGGATGGACTTTCGAGTGGAACCCGGCTGTGGCTGGCGTGGTCATGTCGTCTGGAGCCACTGCCTGTTAGTGCAGCCTGTCAGCTGTACCGTGTACGGCTGAATGTCAGCTCTGCCATTTTATTAGAAATTAATGAGGCAAGGCTGCAGATCTGAATGTGTCCCCGGCAAACTGTGACAGCGAACACGTCGATGCGACAAGAGAGGCACTCCAAGACGAATCCACAGGCACAGATGCACATTTCAGCTCTCTGCGCACCATTATTTTAAGTGGGAACAAAACAAGGTCTCACGTCATAAATGAGTGTGGAGTCTGCGTTTCGTGAAATGCAGTTGCGCTGGAAAAATGATAATCGACCAAATTATAGAAAGTCAAGATTTATGTTTGCAATTTCCCAATGTGGTAATAATGGTCTCATGCTGCTCCTGGTATTTATGACAGCAAGAGAAAAATAACAAGTCAAAGGGAAAGAAAAAAAAATGGACTCAAATTGAGAAGGACTAGTATTTCCAGTTTAATTAAAATGTTGAGCTAAAAATAAATGAGTGGTACAGTGGCTATTGTATTAAACATCAGGGCACATCCTTAACAGCATCAATCTGGGCTGTACAAAAAGTCATGACACACTCTACTTTCTCTACTCATTTAACATTTCTGTTTCGGTCACTCGCATCTCTTTGTCTCTGTGTGTCCGTCTGTTATCCATCAGTCCTTCGGCCCGTCTCTCCGCAGAGATGTCTCCCTCATTTGTAACACGACTCTGTGCGGATTGAACGGTGCACCCTTTCTCCATCTGACTGACAAGACTTAGCAGGTGGCAGGGACCCATTCATACCCACGGTGCAGCAATCTGCACCGTGCTGTAACCCAAGCCCACATCCCAAACACAGATGTAGAGGCGCGGGGTATTTTTCCTGTGTGCATGTCCATACAGCGCTTGTGCACACACGGACGAAAAATGTACACCGAACACACACAATTTGCTGCGTGCACACTCATTAATCTTTCAGCAAGCACACGTTGCGCTCCCTCCTGCTATTGTGGCCTGCGAGCACACATCCAGATTGTTTTTGGTAATCAGTCGGTTTAAATAAAAATGTTTAAAGAAAATAGCAGTGTAATTAGGGAACGTTTTATGAACACTGGGGAAATACAAGACATTCCAACACACACACACACACACACACACGCCGACTCGGAAAGCAAACTAAAGACACATGCAATCCAAAAGGGTCATAAAACTCACAAATTATACCCGCCTATATTCAACACGAGGTAACGATAACATATGTGAATCGCTCCTCCCATCTCCTGTATTACTTTAAACGATGAGTTAATATCACACTCGCCCTGTTTGCAAGTGTAAAACTCCAACGGAAACAAGTGAAGGATTTGACTTGATGAATGGCTTTTTTGTTTGTTTTGCAAGTGCGTTGTGTCACTGCACAATTATCTGCGGGGCAATGTGGCAACACACACACACACTTAATTGTGCCATCTTTCAACTTGTGGTCAGGTGTGTGTGAGTCAGTGTAAGGAAATGTCATGTATCCGGAGGCAACATAGGGGCACGACTGGAAAGCAAGCCGCTGCAAAAACATTGGTTTATACAATCGGAATGTGGCCGTGTGGGAGCGAGGATGAGGGTAGTTCGGTGTGTGTGTGTGTGTGTGTGTGAGTGTGTGAGTTGAAAAGAAAGGTAACCAAAAGATATGTATCAACCGAGCTGCAATCAAAGAGACGGGAGAAGGAGACCAGCAACAACAACAACAAAAAAAAATACAATCGCACACAGAGACACACAGCCTCGGTGAAGATTGTACTTAGGGTCTGCGGTGTTGTGGTTCCTCGAGAAGCGGCCGAGCCGCAGGAGGAGGAGGAGGGGGGTAGGGAGACAAGAACGCTGAGAAAGACGGAGAGAGAGCGAGAGAGAGAGGGGGAGCTGGAGGCAGACATCTACAAAGTTGGCGCGTTGGGAGAACACCTTATAATTATCTGCATCCGCTCTGTCAGCCCCAGCCCGCAGAATGGACAGATACAACAGAGGGAAACGGAGAGCAAGAGAGAGACTCTCATTCACGTGTAAAAGAATGAAAAGACAACATCCACTGATAAACCGACACACATGCAAACACCCACAAACAGTCTGTACCTTTACAGGCAGGCGGACACACACGGACACACACGGACACGCTCACACGGACGGGCTTATTGTGGGGCTGAGATCCAGACTGCGTTGAGTGCGGTTCCACACACACAAGTGTCTATTTTGAAGGTTCGCAAGCCAATTCCAGATTCCCTGTCTCTTTCTCAGACCCGCTCCATCTTTCCTCCTCAGTTCCACCCATACAGCCAGCGTGGGGCGGCTGCGATGGCATTAAGAGGTCATACGGTATAGGCTCCATAATTACCCACGGCAAGGGTAATTATCAGGTTGTTTGACGAGGCCCTTTGAATGTTGGTGCCTCCCGCTGGCTCCTTTGAAGGGATCGCAATAGGGTCAGGTTTGGCTGTTTGATGCGTTTGCATTCACTGTGTGCTGTATGTGCATCGACTGAGCTTTAGGGGTCAGTGTTCCTCCTGAGGGTTACTGACGGTGTGGGAGGTGCAGCACTGTCGATGGATTGTGTTGAGGAATGTGGTTGTGTGCAGGTCTGAATTGACCCGTGGGAGTGTGTCATTGTCTTATCTTAGCAATTCATACGGTTGCTGTATTGCAGACGTATAGCAGCAGACGTACATTTGGCTGTGCAACATTAAAGCACTGGTATTTTAGATGATTTCAACATGCATTTTGCTTGGCAACTCTAGGTGATTTTCACTCACTTCTAATAAACTGGGTTGCCATTTTTCAGTTGTCAGTTGTTCAAACAAGTCAGCTTTCATTTGAGTTGCGTGCACTCTTTGCCGAACACGCTTATTTTAACTTGGACTTCAGTTTCTCCTTATGTCTCCCTAATGTTCCTCGTCCAGGCAAGTTGGTAAGAGCTATTCTAGTCTCATGGAGAAGAGAAAATCATTAACTCGCGTGATCATAGTTCTGTCCCCATGAAGCCAGATCCTTTTAGCTGAGAGATGTCTAACTGACCCCACTGGGAAATCATTTACTCTGCACTTGCTGCGCCAGCCGTCCCATGAGAGGTAATTGTATCTACCTGCCTCCATTTCTCAGTCGTTCTAGCTCTCAAACTGCTCACGCTGCAGTCGTTCGCCTGTCCTTTCCAGCAGACGACTTACCAGTCCCTGGAGGCGTGTCATCAGCACTCATTTGAGAATGATTTCATGCGACCCCCGCTCGCACGCGTTATATTTATCTGACTGCCCGAATCACAGGCTTGTTCTTGTCCTACTCCTGGGCCTCAGTCTCTCTCGCATTCTCTGCTCGTGTGATCGTCCCACTCAAAGGGCCCGGCATACTCTTTCGCTCGGCGCTTGTTTGACTGTCCTTCCCCAGGAGGATTCCTCCTTGTCGTTCATTTGACTTAATTACTATGCCGGCTTTCGTGGAGGGAGAGGGGATGAGTGACACTTCACTGAGCGACCGGCCTCTCTTCCTACTGTATGTCTGCCAGCTTTACCTTCTCCGCCGTCACCCACACCGTGCCTCCACCCCTCTCTTCCTCCCACCACCCGCCACATTGTGGGTGTTAACCGAGAATTGTCCCCCGACAGGCATCAAGAGAAGCATCAAACACCTGTGGGCTGCAGACACAGTAACTGGCAAGCATCGACACACAAAAGCCTCATTTCCACCACTCGGTACGACAAGCTTCAACTCGACTTGCTTGGAAACGGTCTTTTTTTTTGGTTTTCCATGAGCAGAAGTTGTGGGTAGAACCTGGTGTTACCACCTCGGTTGAAGTTCCAAATGTACTGAGCCGATACTAGATGGTGGAGCTAAAACACTGCAGACCACTGATTGGTCAGAAGGAATCTCTTTTGGCGCGCTCATCCTAAAGAAACCCGCCTTTTTTAAATAAGCACGCTAGCGTCAATAGCGACCGCAGTGTGTTTGTCCACTCGGTGCAGATTTTTAAAAATGGCAGCCCATAAAACCACACGGTGGTCATTTGAATAATTGAAAATATTCCTCTGTGTCGCACCGAAGATGATGTCACAGCATTTTACGTGGCGTCGGAATGACCATCAGACGCCAGCAGTGACAGCTTACTATCTGCATTGGAAAACGAAATTGAGAAAAGTACCAAAAGTGAGTCAAGTCGAGGCGAACCATGCAGTGAAAATGAGTCACGGGACAGCGGCACACGCGATACACTCTGGATCCTTTACATCCCATGTTCACGCACACAGTGACATGACGACGTCAGAAGCCGACAGCAGTTTGCAACAAACACATAATTAGAGAAAGACCGACTCGACAGAACAATAGAAGATACCGATTTGTGAGCTCGTGCATACGTGCGCGGGCACACGGACGAAACCAGGTGTCTAATTATATGGGCGCATGCCAGACCTGACACATTTGTGCCTCGCCAAAACACACACAACCAAGACACCATTTACAGTCTAAGGGAAATCACAGGAGAGGGTGTTGAGTCCTCACACCAAGACGTGGCAAGAACATTCACACACACACACACACACACACACACATACATATAAACAACCAGGCTTTGGTGCACTTTTAGCAGAAAATATTGTACATCCGCTAAAGTACATCTATCATGACAGGCTACTCTTTTGCTGCAGACCTGCTCTCTGGGTTTGACGACACACTTCCATCACTCGTAAAGTCAGTCAATGCAGCCTTTGATGCTTGATGACATATCTCTTGTCTAGTATTGCTGTCAGCGACATGTTCACTTGCCAGACTGAACAGTGAGGAGGATCACAAAAGGGGGCAGGAGGGAACTATATTCACATACTTTGAACAGATGGCTGTGCAAAGAAGGGATGACATTTTCCCATCATGCCTCGAGGCTGCGTCTCGTGTGAACGGACATGATGGAGCCCAGGGGATATATGACTTGTAGCAGGTAAGTTCAACTACGATTCATTCCAGATTTATTTGGTTCAGGTGGTAAATGCATGTCATCGCCCTTTAGAATCCTTTATCGTGAAATGCCAGCCGCACCAAACCAGTGTTACAATACAAAAGTCGCATGCTTTTTTTCTTTTTTGATTTAGAACACAGACAATTACCATACACGCTTGGAAGTTGAAAAGGGTGATGAAGGGAAATATACGATACCAAAATTACAACTTGCACTCCATCGAAGGAATAAAGCATGTCATATAGCAGGCCTCTAAACATAAGTTCCACCAAAATGTCTCGGCTAAAGATAGAGACTGAATTAGAGTGGCAAACATCACATTCACCCTCTTCATGACTAAAATTTTCCCTCAACGTAGATTAAAATGATCTGAGGAGCCGAAGCTTTGGGTGACAGTCAAGCACACAAGTGGATGCCGCTAAACAACGGCGAATCAGCATGTTCGTACATTTTCAGAGAGCATGTTTTATGAGAGAAACGGGACTAAAATAAAGAATCGACAGACCACACTCCCAGCCATATACTTTCGGTCATGTTTTAGGACAAAGAACCACAATAGCCTCCCTGACTGACATTAAAAAGCAAAAAAAAAAAAAAAAAACTCCCCAAAATATGCCAAAAATGTTGCCAGTTATTTCTAGCTGAGATGAAAAGTCTGCTATTACAAAGAGCCTGATTTAGTGTAGGGTGTGAGAGAGGAGCCGAGACAGAAAGAGAGAGGGAAAGAGAGAGAGAGGGAGGAGGAGAGGAAGAGCCGGCGCTCCGCAGTCTCCCCTCAAAATAACACAGAAGGAGAGGGAATAACATGTTTGCTGTATACGTCAAGAACTTACACGTGCACAGTATAAAACGACGCACGAAACTCCCTCTCATTCTCCCATAATACCGTCTGCTGCACATCGATCATTTCATGCGCACACATTGAATCAACATGCATGTATAGCTTTACATTTGAACATAACTCTACAACTGTTGGATCCATTTAGGGACACAGTAATGAGAAGTCGGGAAAGCTGCACGGCCCCTTAAAGAAAGGCTCTGTGTCAAGACCCGAAGCAGAGTTTTTTGGGACCGAAGCCATTAAAACAGAGGCTCCACTGCCTGTTTGGAGCACTTAACAGGGGCGCACAGTACTAGCAGAAGCGGACAGCACAAGGGGAAAATTGGTACAGGGGCCAATATATACATTTAACTCCAGGCAAGAGCATTTCCTCAGCATATGGAACCAATCTGACTATTTGTAAGAACAGTGGATTCTGAGAGACAGCCAGGGCGAGGGAGAAGGAAGGAGCGAGTTAATGGGAGAGCGGAATATTGACGGGCAACCAGAGAGTTAGATGCTGTGCACTGACCAAGAGGCAGAAAGAGTGAAAGAGAGACACACAGAGGCAGAAATAGATTCACAGAAATAGAGGAGGAAAAAAAGGGATATTCAACATAAGAAAGAATGGATGAAAAGAAAAGCATGAAAGAGCACCCACAGGCAAGAAAAACAGACGAGATGAGCGACGTTGAAAGCACCAGCGACGGCCGCGGCCCCATGTATCCTGGAGACAGGGGAGAACGGAGAATGGACTTACCCTTGTATGACAGCTTTAGCCTGGGCACGTTGTGCTTGGGCTCAACACCTCTTGCCGGCTGCACCGTCCCGCACAGCAGCATTACAATCCCAAACAGGTAATCCATGGTGCTGGAGTGCTGCTGGCCAGGCCTCCAGACCAGGGGGCACTCACACCCCGACCAGTGCACAGAGATGAGTGTCTCCCGCTGTGTGTCTGCCGAGCCTGGAGAGTTCCTCCACGCGAGCCCCGACAGTGGAGGGTTCCAGGGAGGGGAGAGAAACAATCCTGGTTGTGCTCCCCAGGGGGACTTCTGTGGTGTGAAGCGGGTGGAGGGGCGCCGCTCACATGGCTCCCCGTGTGGAGGTCCAGGCAATACAGTCCCTTGGCTTATCTGTTCTCCCCCAGGTGAAGGCTCAGCAGGGCTTCAGCTTGGCGTGAGATGAGAGGTAGAGCCTGTGTAAAGGTAAATCAGATCACTTATCCAAAATAGTGAGGCTGTCCTTTTTCTGGAGGTCTTTTTTTTTTGTTATCGCTTTCCGTCTTCTGGCTTCTTCTCTTTGAGCAGACACTCACAGCAACCCTCTAATCCTTGTGTGCGGCTCTAACAGACTGCGAGAGAGAGAGAGAGAGAGAGAGAAAGAGAGAGAGAGAGCGCTAAACCATCCACGGGAAGAGAGGGGAGGGGAGGGAGAGCAGCTGAGAGAGAGAGAGAGAGAGAGAAGAGAAGTGCTGGTGAGAGGGAGAGGGGGGGGGCAGGATGGCTTGAGAGCAACGATAAAACCAGTGGATGGTTCGGTTTTTAAAGCATTTTCTCTTTTTTTGTCAATCATTGGTTCTCTATTTCCTTTATGTTCATATCTCTCACACACTCCTTAAACCTTAAACAAGGCGTTTGCTGGTTTTATTGCCCCTGTCAGTTGTTTTGCAGGTCACCTGTATGTCCTGAGGCAGAAGTCAGAAAAAAAAGATTGACACGCTGAACTGAGCTGCCAATAAATCTAATTTAATACGTTTCAACCCTCACATCTGTAGGATCCTTTTCTTTTGTCCCTTCAGTGACAGGAGGCGTTTTTCTGTTTTACATTATTGTATAGAAAAAACTGCAGAATGTGATAATTATTTTGTGATTGGGAAAGCACACTTTTGATCTTGGAAACAACAATTGAAAATACGAGCTTCTCTGCATCGTACGACTCTGTAAAGTTCCCCCAGGTCTCATTGTTCTTTAGATGGTCGACTTTTAATGATTTCATTCATGTTGAATTACATGTTGACACTGATTTTGTTTGAGAAACAGAACAGACATCTTGTTAGAATTTTCGAGAATTTGGGAGGAATGTGAGCGTTCCAGCTTTTTCACCATCTGCCCACTTTATTTGCTGCAGCTGGGTCATTATGTGAGATTATTTCAAGACTATTTTTGGGAAATACACAGACAATATACAGTTTACATAATGAGCAGTGTGATTACTGAATGCGAGAAAGGTCAATGAGCGATCCTCCGCATCATCTGTTTGATGTGAAATGCACCGAGGATCCTACTTATGGCCGCTTTTTGTCCTCTGAGTTGGAATTTAGCATTGAAGGCGGTTAGTAAGAATCGGACTGGATGACATGGATGAAGAAAAACAGTCACGGTCCTGGGAAAAGTTAAGAGAAATGAATCACCGCCAGGCAAGCCAGAACAACAGTTTCTAATTTCTGTCACAGCCATGTACACTCCAAGTCTTCAACGGAGTAGATTATACGAAAGATGACTTTAAAAAAGGCCCGTCCCTGTTCTTTTGAGCTTTTTCCAGAGAGTTATGAGGAGTGTTGTACATAAATTACAAGTGGCAATTTCCCCACAGAGAGTATAGCTTTCGAGCGTGTTTCTGACTTATCCAGATGAAATCCGCCGGTTGAGGGGAACACATGCTGGTAGTTAACCTGTGTCGTCTGAGACGGATCCTGTATATCTGGTTAAGTCATTTACATCAGCAGGGCAGGTCAACAACCCCCCCCCCCCCCCCTCTTCCCAACCCCCGCTAGCCCCTGCAGGTGTTTGTGTGTGAGTGGGGCACCTCCTGCTTCCTGACATAGCAGTGGTTAGGTGATAAAAGCTTTGATAAACAGGAGTGCTGATGTGTCAACTCACACACCTCAGGACACCAAAAGAAAACAACCTGAGAATTGGGGCTGATATAGCGAGCCATGGCGAGTATGTGCTTGTGAAATAAGGGTACCCTCATATTCCAGCGCTCCCACCGGTGCTTTGTGTTTTGAAACTATTGTTGATGTATTGTAAAGCATATCCGATCTGGGATTTTGTGTGTGTGTGTGTGTGTGTGTTGTATATAATAGCAACAGACTTTGTATTTTTTTTGACAGGGATGTTGGTGTCCTTAATATTTTCTGTAAATGTTCATGTGGGACGTCTGTCTACTTTAAGGAACACCGTCCTTTAAAGCCAACAGCAGTTCTTCAGAACGTGGATCATATTTTGGTCGTTTTGGCCATCATTCCTATTGGTAATGTAACATTGTACTGGCCGAGATAACTGCTGAGATCTGGAAACACAGCTTCAAAAAGTCTTAGAAGGATGAACATCCAAACTTTCCATTTTAAATATTCATCAGAGTTTACGGACTATTTTCCCTGTTTGAACTTTGACCTAATGCACTTACCGTAGTTGTGGGAATCCAGTTTTGCTGTGTAATGATGAACTATACTGACATTCCAGGTGCATTTTGTTTGGGCTTACTTCCAAATCAAGTGGTTTAGATAATCTGGCTTTACGGTCTACTTGTATACAATCTATCTGATCGCTGTACTGCCGTGTCACCATATTACCCAGATCTCAACAATTAACTTAGTGCGTACGTTGTTGACTGACAGAAACTATGGCTAAATCTATGAGAAATAAGGCCAAAGGTGTAATATGAGGATCTTTTTTAAGTCCTGTTGACCCTGTATTTGTTGAAGCTGTTCTGAAGGAATCTTGATGAGTGCCAACATGCATGCGTGTCTTCCATTGTGCATTCACATCCACAACCATGGCGCCCACGTCCTCTTCTCTCATCGCCCCTTTAGTCCAAACAGCCTTTTTAGCTGTTTACCCAAAACAAAAAGGTGTGTGCACAGACACAGGAAAGTATTCTCTTCTCTTCTCGCACTCAGCCTCTCTCCGTCGACCTCTGCCTCTCCCCTCTGCCCTGATCGCCCACCTCCCTCCCATTTATCTGCATTAGCAAGACGAATGGCAGCCTGGCTACCTGCATAGATCTTCACCGGTGGAGTGAGATGCGCTGGAACACGCCTTTATGGCTTGCCCTTTAGGGAGTGCAGCAACAGTCCGGCCTATCCTTGCCGATCTATTTGCGACACCCCACCCGGCAACTCGGCAGCCGGAGTGGCCCTGAGTAATGACGACTTAATAAATGGTGACACGCCGCTGGCGCTGGACTGAGATGCCCATTGACAAGGAGCTTCCAGAGGCTTTCAGCGCCTGCCGGTAAAAATAGAAGGGGACACGAGACACCATGATTATGAGGACACAGCGGATAGGGGATAGGCGTCAAGCGGGTTTTGTGTGTGTGGCCAGTGTCAATGTGCGGTTACTGATATGATGGCGTATCTTCATCTACGGGTATGGGAAGTACTGTTCATGTTCTCTGTGTGCGTGTGTTCGAGAAAATAATTACGGTAACATGAACCCAGATGTCCGTTTTATAGAGAACATCGGAAATGTCCCACCCTGTGCACGCACACTGCCCTTCAACGTTTCCCCTTCTCTACTGTAGCACACGCCTAAAAGTCAGCCCGCTCACATCCTAACTGACCTAACGTCCCTGAGGCCATTGCCACTGCAAGCACAGGATAAACTCAGCGCAGTTTCGATAAATGGCATGCGAAGTTCAAGGTACGAACAGCCATCACTTCCTGTTGTACCACAGGAGTTCCTCTTCCTATTCACTTCCTGTTCAACACCACCTCCTTCTCAGTGTTACGGGAGGTCAAACAGCAACACCTTACTCAGCAAATGACATGTCCAGGAAGCACGGATGAGGGCGGAGGGACAGAGGGAGAACAGTAGCAAGTAGTGGGCGTTATGACAGAGCAGCGTTTCAGTTTGTGAGGTGGTGGACTGCTGACCAAGGCCTTAAAGCTGCTTATTTAGCAGGCTAAGGCAAAGACACTACAGTGAGTGTTTTTTTTGTGTGCACAGGTATGCACATGGTGGGGCAGTATCCACCATCATATGACACCATAAAAGATGTAGTAACAGCTGACAAGGGAGGAAAGTGAAACTGTAAGCTTTATCACATGGGTGAGTTCTATTGATGACGTTTATTGCAAAAAAGGAGGACAAGACGAGGCACATAAGTTACGGCGATAAGTGTGCAACTCTGGACTTTTTCACCATCCATTTGGTTGTAAAAAAGGAAGATCACCTAATATATCACCAGTTGCACATGCAGTATGACACAATTAAACATTTACCTGAATGTGAAGACATGGGAGGGTAACAAAAAAGAAAAAAAACAAGTGTAGGCAATCATTAGTGTAACTCTGTAAACCTGTCTGTCTCTATGAGAGCTGTACAATGAGCTATATATCACAGGATATGAAGCCTGAAAGCATGTCTCCGTTAGCATGTTAAAGTGTCAACTCAGGGTTTCTAAAATTCAGACAAAGAGGTCATTTTAACAGAAAAGACATCTGGAGTGTGATAGAAAGCTGGTCCGGCAGTTACGCGACTAAAGAGACATACTCTGACCTATTTTATACGAAATACATGAACTCATCCCCCTATTTTATCACCTGTCCAGTCAAGCGCTGACACCTGTTTCTGCTCTTGCATGCTCTTTTTGCCCCACTCTTACTCTTCAAACAAAGTGGTGGTTTCATTAAAAATCCATTCTCGAGCTCATTAACAATGCTTCCTCCGCGCCAGAAGAGCCTTCAAACCCCGGCGGATGGGAAATGGGAGGTTTCCCTCCATTTCATCGCTTCTCAAAAGGTCAAAGGTCTACCCCCAGGTTTACAATGGGGTCACGCAACCCCGCAGCTTGAGTAATCTCTTTTAGCGGGGGCCTTCGCATACGTACACGCGGCTCCATGCGCGCACATCCAGTTTCCGCATCCACTCAAGACAAGTACGGGAATGAGTGGATAAATAAACAAAAAGTGGAACCACATTGCACCATGGGAGAGAAAACACCACCGAGCTGTAACATCTGTTGCAATGAGGGAGCGACGCAGGGGAGTTGTCGGACGTATTTATTCACTGCTGATACATTTCCATCGGTCTTCTGGTGACGGAAGTCTCCTGTGGAGCCTTGCCTCACACAGATGTGTCCGCTCCACTCATACGATGACGGTGGTGCGAGGCAGATCAAGAACCGTTTACAGGAAGCGAGGAAACTTGACTGAAACCTAACACTGATTCATGAAATCTGATCTTTTCCTGCTGACGTTTGTGCGGGGGAGGACGGAGGAGTTGTTTTGTCCGCCATCAGCTGGTGTGCACTTGTTGAGCAACATGGTCTCCTGAGCGGAGGTGTCTTCTGAAGTAAATTACAATGATAAACACTACATTTATATCAATAGGCTTTTTTAAATGAGAGCAGATGAACGACAAGCATTGACGTTACAAAGAAATGACTCAGCGACTTCCAACTTTAAGATGAAAGAACTTCTAACTTGTTTGAGTCCAAAGGAAGCTCATCATGAGGCGCCACTGATGCGGAAAGGACCAATAGAAATCTTGAAGTGGGGGGGGGCGTGGACTAATCCGAGACTTGAAGGATTCCTTTAAATCGTATGTATATGTAAATGCAAAACACACCATTTGTGAATGGAGGCTTGTTGGGGGAGGACTTAAGTCCGGGTTTGGGCTCAGGCAACAGCGGAGAAGGTTCATTATTTCCTCTATGTGGCCAAAATCAGGGAGCTTATAGGCCTTGGAGAAATCTGCTTTCCCTCACCCCTGCCTCTCATCTACACCCACAGCCTCTCAAAGAGCATTAGCCACTCTGCGAGGCCGCTGAAATTAAAGTGTAACCTAATTGCGTGGTAAGGATTTGTTAAGGTAGGAGAGTAATGATAGGACTAAAAGCATTAGGTCGGGACCTTGTTTATACCATGTCCACACTTGGAGGTTGGAAAATGCGGTTTTAGTTTCACTTTTTCTGAATATTGTCTTCAGTGTATAATTCAGTGTATAAGTCCCCCACACTGAAATATCAACACAATTTTTCTTTCTACATTTTCAGTATGATGGTAATTCCTAATCATTTAATTCCTGCATCAGTTAAAGAGTTGATGGATGATTCAACAATTTTACTGTGACAAACTTTCAGGTTTTCAGACTAAAACACAGTTCTGTCAGTCTCCAACCCTCATTGCAGCTTGTTATCTTTTATTTCAGAATACAGGTATTCTAAAATTGTTCTAGCTTTCTGTGCCCTGAGATCAAAGTTGTTCTTCTCTTTTGGTGCCAGCTGAGAAAATATTGGTCAAAACAGCTGGAATTTACGACCATAAAGCAATTCAATTTTTATACTTGTGCAGACTCCTGGCAACAGTAGCTCGAGATCAAACATCCCCCATGTCATAAAACATAATAGTATTAGATGACAAGCAAAAATGAAAAACTAAATAGAAGCCAATTTCCCCATCAATGCCACAAAACAATCTACCAGCGCAGAGCAGCAACTAATGATTATTTAAAACAGATTAATCTGATGATTATTTTTCCGATTTTTCGATTAATAATTTGGTCCATAAAATGTCCCATGCCCAGTATTCAAACAACTTGTTTTGTCCAACAACCAGATAAAAACTCAAAGATATTTTCATTTGCGAAGGTGGAACCAGTGGATTTTTGGCAATTTTGCGTAAAGTTACAATCTCAAAGATCTCAGTGATGCTCTCTTTGGCGGCACCTCTGGCCATTAGTGGCAACTGCAGGTATGTCTTTTGATCTCACTTCCCAGAGATCCAAACGGTGTGTATAGTGATTTGTGATAGTGGTTTTCAACTTGATCTGCAATATGTTGGCCAGGCAAATCTATAATGGCCAAGAATACAACTCGCCACGAAAATGTTCCACAACAAAGTTTAATGTCAGTGTTTTTTTTAATCAATTCAGCTGTGATTGTTTGTTGTAGTCCTGCACAAGCAGTCGACTGGTCGACGGATTATGTTTCCAAGCTGAGTATCTAAATGGGATTTAAATGTGTGCGAGACCTTCGGGTTTCAAAAATATGAATGGAAAATGCTTCGACACCATCCGAAGTCCCTCCAGCCTTTGCAAGTATACATTATGCAGTACCAAAATACCAAACAGACCAAACACACATCCCAAGTTTGGAATGCTGCTCCATCGGGTTTGGTACATATCAAGTTAGGTATCAACATCTATACCAACTAACATCTCCTGCGACCGTAAACAGCTTGTATATCCATGTCTGTGTTACACGATCCAAGAATCCAAGACTGCGACGAAATAAGAATAAGTCTTGTGTATGAATCTTCTGGCTGCTCCATAAATTTCTCCTGTCAGGGAGACGTTCTCACAGTATGTCTCTCTCTCTCTCTCTCCGTCTGTACGGCTGACAGAGCAGGAACAGTGACACAGCACTCTGTCCCGCTCTTCTATTAAATATTTACACGCTTGTGAAACATATAAAACGAACTGCCGAAGCTCGCATTACTGCTCCGGCAGAGGAGTCAGATTTAATGTGGCTCACATTCGCTTCCAAGAATTTGTGTGTTAAATAAGGAAAGTGGAGAGACAGACAGACAGACAGACAGACAGAAAGACAAATGGGTTCAAATGCATTCATACTGCTGAGCAGGTGTCTAACGGTCTGTTTTTTTCCCCCCACATGAGGAAACGAACTGTATTTATACCTCTCTGTAAAACATCTTAACTCATTTTATTTCATACATATCTGACTGGTTTAATAAATTATGTGCAAAAAAAGTTAGCAGATTCTGGCTGCCCCAGTGTTGACGTTACAAACTTGAGTGCCTTTTTGATTTTCAAACCAAATCCTAATTCAAAATCTGATGACTGTGACTCAGCGGAATTATTATGTTGTTTTTTTGGGGTGCGAGATAACAAATGACTCAATAGCCAAATTACTTGAGCCGCATGATGAATGACTACTTCATTCCCAGCAATTATATTATAGCCACAAAGTCTTATTTAGGTGTGTTAGTCATGTTGAGTATCACCCTTTAAGATATATGGATGAGCATGAATTACGGAAAACATGACACCACATCCTCCAAATTATCATCACCTCACATTTGGTGCATTTACTGCTCTGTTCAGTGTGGAGGTATTTCCACGACTATTCAGGATGAATGGGATATTATTTCTACACAATTACATTTCATGTATTTTTCTGGTCTTTCGCAGGGAAAGAACAGAGATTTAACTGATTTGTTTTAATTCTTAAGCGTAATTGAAGCCAATTTATGGTGTATAATAAAAAGGTTGCGAAAAACAGTGCAGGAAATCACTGTAATAAGTAGAGTGATAATATTCCTTCCGAAGTGATGAATGAAAGCAATATATGTTTAGAGACGCAACCCCAACATTGATTACTACCGCATGATCCCAGTGAAAGCTATCCTAAAAGGAAATTATGTATTTTAGCGTGAATTGGTAAATGTCTACTTTTAACATCGTAGATATGTTGTGGCATGCGGGTGCCTCTGCCGCCACATTTTTCTCCACGGTGATTTGCCCCAGCTGTGTGTGTGAACAGGCCAACACTTCCACGCCAAGGGAAAACATTTCTGTGTTTTATCAGGGGAAGAAAACTCGTGGCAGATCAGCGGCTCGACTGGCACCAAACGTCATCATCTCTCATTACTTAAACCTGTTTTTCCTTCCAGATAAAAGACCTTACTCCGAAATGGTCATGGTCCCAATTTGTAACAACTTAATTACCGTCTTTTATTTATTGTCCCAGTCATCTCCTAAATCCATTAGCACAATATTAGCAGTTCAAATGTATCAGGGCTCATAATGCAACCTTGGAAAAACTTCAGACAACCTTTGTGCCCACAGGCTGTCTGGGAGAAGTGGTTCATGCCTTTTACTCTTTTATGAGACCCCTTGTCATGTAACCATGAGAACAAAACTATGTACTCTCTATCCATTACTCTATGCAGACAAAGTCCTACTATTCACCCACTCACAAATTGATGCTTCACATTCGCTGTCCCTTAGACACCTTGTAAATCAAGTATAATTGACAGACAGCAGTGATGAAATGCAAAGCGGCGCAACGAATTGACTCCATCAAAATAGCTCCATTAAAACCTCCTAGGTGACCAATTATCTTCCACACATGGAAAATGACAGACTGATACTCATACTAAACAGCAAACTTTTGCCTGTACACTATAGACAAGTATATTTTTACATGTTTTAGAAGGTTTTTGAAGCTAGGTGTCGTAGGGCTAGTTCGTACACTAATGTAGCTGGAATGCTATCTACAACACATTAGCCAGCCGTGAACATGCTAGGGCTAGTGAGTTGTAGCTTTTAGATTTTTCTATTTTCTCTGCTGTACATCATTTTATTAAATAAAGACTAAAGGGAGAAAAGAAGCTCGACGAGCTAAGGTGCTTGCTAAGTGTCAGTTAGAAAGCATACAGCTGTCCATTAGCATGCTTGTTAACTCAATGGTTGATTATTCAAAAGTCTTATTTGTCTCATATTTGGCTGCAAACCATTCCTTTTTTGTGGAGCAGTTTTTACTCAGCAGAAGTGGGTTAAATAAAAGTGAATAGTGCAGCATAGCTAATAAGCTACATTTGCTTCCTCCATTTTTGACTTTCCAGCTCTCTGTTCGCTCAAAGGGCAGCTCTGTTGAGACAGCCTGCTAATGGTCAATAGGTCAAGGTTAACAGAAGTTGAAGTCATCACTCGGGATTCAGCTGATCATGGTGGTTCCATTGGAATGAACTGATATCACCGCGATATTTTGTGTTTATAAATGCTGGTGGGACCAGGCTTTAAAACGATACACTGGACAGTTGTTGTTTACTACTGTAATAAATCGTTTAATTTCCTCCAAACATTATTTTGAGAATTATCTGAAAGAATTCAACAGCATCTGTCAGAACTCATCTTTTCCCAAGGAGTAAAAAAAAAAAAAAAAAAAAAAAGGTTGGACTTTAAACTGCGTATCGCATCATCCACTGCAATCCTTAAAGATGCGAAAGAAACCCTTCAACTGCTTTCTCTGACATCTTGCCGACCGAGAGTCATTCTGTTCCACGGCTCAACTTGGGCCATTACCCTTTACTATCTCATGATAAATGTCTTTAAAGAATGTCATGAGTTAGAAAAAAAAGACTATCCAGAGATTAGGAGGAATGGCCGTGATGCTGAGTTTTGAGAACTTGTCTTTTAACCAGAGGATACCAGAGAGACAGAGAGGATGAGAGACAGAGGAGGAAAGGACTATAAATGTCAGCAGTGTGTGTCTGTACAACCAGCCTTGTGAAAATAAATAAGTCAGTGTGTCATTTGTATTCTCTGTTCGACCGGCACAGCACAGTCCATCTGGGGCCTGAGAGAAAAGATCTGGAGCTGAAGCATAAAGATCCAGATTCAACAGCCTTGCATCTGCCAATTTAAGAGACAAGATATAAACACAATCAATCTACAGGACAAATATTGAGCTGTGGTTTGTTCCACTACTCAACGGCACAAATGGGAACTTTCTTTTCCCTGTTAGTGTTAACATGCTGACAAAGCATCGGCAACCGATACCCATCTGATGAAGTAATCCCTATTTGTATCCAAACACAACACACAGCGCACACTGCAACACATGGGCAGTCTGTTTGGACAGTTCCCCGGAAAATTCTGTTATCAGTGCACGTCCAGAAATAACCGCGGGGGGGGGGGGGGGGGGGTAGACAGTGGGTGGACGGCGGGGGGGTCAACTGGATGGTGGGCCCCAGCTGAGGCTGTCTGGCATAGGATCAGTCTCATTCCTCTTCGTTCGGAGGCTCCTTTTCTCTGACCCGTCAGTCCTGACATCTCAGAGAACTGACGCAAGAAATGCAGCTATAAAAACAGCCTCTGGTCCTGCTGGTGAGAACTGGGCAAAGATCGCTGCATGCCTTCTCAAACACACACACACACACACATCATTCAACGACATACAGACACACTGTGCTCTAGCCATCTTGCATTTCAATAGGGAGAGCCAACAAAATACTGTGCATTAGTGGTGGTGGTGGTACAAAGCAAAGATTAAGGTGATACCGACGTATTAAGTGTCTCAAGCAGCTGTAGGACATATGTTCTGGCATTTTATCAAACTTTTGAACTAAAGCCTTTGTGATGACTGTAAAAGAAGATGTCGACTGCTGACAGCAGAATAAACCACATCAGTCACCTGAGCGGTGAATGGTGCACTGTACAAATTAGCGCAGTTTTTTTCTTTAACCACATTGAACTTTAAAAAAAGAAAAAGAAATGCCCTGAAGCCTGGAGTCTATTCAGAGCTTCAGATCAATGCTCATCTCATTGATAGAGTGTCTGCTTCCAGATGAAGCAAAAACACTGAACAGTTGTCTTTTTATGTTTTGTATAAATGCAGCCACTGTTTGCTCCAAAAAGCGTCACATGTTGCCAGGCTGGTGGGACGGCGGTTCACCAGACACCTCAGGCAAAGAAACTCATCGCATCCTGTTTTCCTTGTGCCAGCGAGGTTGGACAACAGCAGACGCGTCTCTCGTCCCTGTGTCTTCCTCCGGGGCGGATTCTTGTTGGATGATAGATGCAGCAGTGTCCTCCTGTTTCCCTCTGATGTTTGGGCTCTGGATTATCCCTCAGCTCAGCGCGGTTGTTTTTGGTGGATTCTGCTCTAATCTCGTGTGCTTCTGCCACAGCGCGACGAAAGACAGCCTGTTGGTATTGGCTCAGTGCTGACGCTGACTCACAGGCACAGGTGCACCACGAGAGAGGTCACACTACTAGCTTGAGCCGTACATTGCATTGACATCTTCAGTAATAGTCATAGGAAATGCAAACAACACACAATAATGTGGAGTTCATCCAAGGAACATTCACTAAATAAACAAAACAAATTAGCTGACTTGCAGGGATTTACACACCTATTCCTCCCTCAAGCAGTAGATACTAGTTTGAACTTGTAAAACCTGATTTTGCGGTCACTAACCTGACAATTTATAGAATTCTGCTCTTTTCTTCCCTAATCCTTTAAAAAGGGTGGAGTTTTTTTTTTAAAACAAACCAGTCACTGTGTTCTTTGCTTTTGCAATCCTGAGAAGTTTAGCCTCTGCAGCTAAGCTATTTGTGATTAACATGTCTTCATCTCCCATGCGCCGGATTACATTAAAACAACAGTTGTCAGGGGAAAAAATGTAGGCAAAACCTACATCACAAAACAAGACATGTCCTTTGACAAAATACCTTTTGAATCTTCCATTACCATCGACACCAACATTGTATGATCATATACTGTATACACACTCAAAATGTCTACTAACACCTGCATACCACAGGTGTGTTTGAGTTCTTTTGAGAGTTAGCATCATGTTGTCTTTTCGTACATTCAGTCATTCGTGGCTCGGAATAATTTGATAAATATTTACCATACATTGTTCAATTTCATCTGAAAGCTAAGCATTCATCATTGTTTTTTTAATCAGTGCTTGGGGACAGTTTTTCTTGATTTCCAGTTTTTGTTTGCATGTGCTACTTAATGTGTTCTTGCCAATATCCTTATTTTCCTGTTAAGATGATTGCGATTGGCAGCTGGTTGATTAAATAAATAGTCTCATTGAAAAAGCAAACAAAATCCGGTGGGCTTCTCAACCTGCTGCTTCACAGTGTGAAGCCTCTAATCTTGCCAGACAACTCCTATATTTTACGCTAAACCAGAGAAAAACATGTTTTGATTACAGTCATTACCCTTCAGAACATACATTCATTCATGTCAGGGTGGGGGAGTCTTCTTCTTTGGCCCTCTACCTGCTGGGGTGGGATGAGTGGCTCTGATGGTGGTTGGTGGTCTACAGCATTCAGGGGTTTAGTCGGGGTTCGCTCCTCTGGGGAGCAGTCCTGAAGAGGAGGGGATTACCTCAAGCCTCTCTCCCTGCTTCAACCCTTCCAACTCGATACTTCAGATTCAAACAAAAGCTTGGGGACTGTGGGCCTCAGGCCCCTGGCGGGCTGCTAATCCCATTCCAGCTGGACAACAATCTGTCTGGCCGGTGGCCCCTGCGGGGGTTGTAAGCCCCCAGTAAGAGGCTTGGAGGAGAAGTCAGACAGCTCATCAAGGATGAGGACTTAATTAGCCTTGCAAAGTCAACCTGGCTAATTGAAAAGATTCAACCTGAGTGCCGCCACAGGAGCAGAAGACAGCATTTTTTACGTTTTTGTTTTTTTTCTGCATTGTTAAAGGTGTTTCTGTTGCCAGGCGAAGAACAATGCCAGGGATGAGGTACCCCTGCTGCTTCAGAGTTGGCGATGTGAAAAAGGGGCCTGCTTGTAAGGTTAATTAGGCTGGACACAGTGCCAAGACAAAGTATGGGGGAACATGTCTTGAAGTGTTTTGCTGGATCTGAGCTTAATCTTTCACGACAGGCTTTATCGGCGGGGTCAGGAGTGTCGTGCGGGGAGTGATTCTACATGCTGCCTTTATTGGACGCATCAAGTTTAAAAAAACAACAACAAGACAGACTGGGTGTGCGAGTCAATTTGTGACTTTATTCACGTGTCTGTGTGCATGTCTGTCTGTGGGTGTGTGTCTCAAGTGTGCTTTCGGTGAGACGACGTCGGTAAGTTTGTGTACCCAGGTTGAGCTGATGTCAAAACTCAGTCAGCACTCAACGGGCAGACAAAGCACACACACCTCGCCGAAATAAAACAGAAACTCTCTCGACCCGCTCTCTCTCTCCGCTCTCCATCAACACTCTGTTAAAGCATGCCATCGCCGCTCCGGGATAATGTGTTTAGAAATGTTGCACTCCCTCAACCCCCTTCGACTCCGTAATGCATTTTGCTGCGCACCCCCCCCTCCCATCATCTCTCTTATCCGTGTGTTTGAATACGCCACTTCTCCCCAAACACGCTGTGTTTAAAGAATGCCACACTCTACCTCTCAAGCCCAATCACTGTAACGTGTGTGTGAGAGTACAGGCTACCTCTCTCTTTGTGTAATTTGTTTGACGATGCTAGCCTTTCTGACGCCAATTACACCGAATGTGTGTGAGGGTTCACAGAATCGCATACATCCTCACACACACACACACACACAGACAGAAAACATTTTCACTATGAGCAGACAACCGATTAAGACTAATGCAGAGAAAAGAGCTGTAATTCGTGAAGCGAAGCAGCAATTGTGCCAGAAATCGGGTTTAATTAAACATCATGATAACATGTAAATGCTCAAAGGCTTGAATTAATTACATTGAAAGTAAATGATTCACATTTAAAAGGACATTTTTACCCTGCTGTGAATTTGAGGATGTTTTTCAATGTATCTATAAGGCTGAATGCATACTGTTGGGTGTGCTCGTGGCTTGGCTCTACGGATGGCAATGTTGGTCTATCGGCTGCTCCACCGCTTTGGTCCGGACTGGAATATCCCAATGACTGCTGAATGGATTGCTGTGCAAGTTTGTAGAGACATTCATGGTTTCCAGACGATACATCTCTCTAGCTTTGGTGACTCTCAGACTTCTCCTCTTACGCCTCTAAGAGTTTTAACTAACATTGAACGGACATTATACCTGCTAAAAAAACTCACACACTAAAGTAGTGCACCATTAACATGAACAGATGTTTTTCATAGTTGTCTTTTTGGAATCGATAAATTGGGGATGCAGCGCGGGAGATTTCAGGGATCAGAAAAACTAATTAGTGAGTGACTGCAATCACCCGTCGACGTTTTGTAGGTTGGGGTCATTCTTTCACAACAACATTTTTTCCGCTTTGTCGAGTCAAATGTATCTTTCAGTTAATCCCCCCCTCTGTCTGTCTGTCTCCACTAAAACCCTCACTTTGATCCACATCTTTTCTTTCTTCCGGGCTGCCTCAAAGTAAACCCGGCGCTGACCCTGAGCCGTACAAACCGATCACCCACAGCTATGATGCTAATGGCCTTCATGGGGCGACGATACTGCACGCAATGTGGTCATAAGGGATTAGCACAGCTCTCTGCACATGGACCCATCACTCACGAGTGAGGACAGCTGAGGCCGATTCAACAGAAAATGATTTAACAACTTCGGTGCTCCTTTGAATTCTTACTCTCTATTTACTGTACCATGGCTGCCATTTTTATTTTTGCCACTAGAGGCTTTGCTTTATTTGTTGTGTTTTTTTTTTATATCTCCATTATATATCCCCCAAGAATTAGAGCATAGCCCATTCACATGTGCAAATAGCACCGTTTGTTGTCGTCGTAGTGTTCTCTTCTCTGTTTAATATCAAATTTAATGCTTCTGGAATCAGCTGAAATAACACCGCTGGTGTTTCAGGTAATTAACCTTTTCCACTGTGTAAATGGCTCAGGGGGGCAATGAATGTCTGCCTGTGCGCTTCATCCACTCTGGGAGAATACATGGCCCGTTTCAGGGGGGCCCCAGCAGAGTCGCGCAAGAACCTTGCACAGTATGCGTGTGTGTGTGTGTGTGTGTGTGTGTGTGTGTGTGTGTGTAGAAGGGTGGGGGACAAACGCAAAAAATATTAGTGTGGTCTCCAAAGCACCGTTTGGAGTTAACATAATGGGGGAAGGGGAGTGACGTGTGGAAGCCGGTGGTCGTGGGGGAGAATAGGGAGGTACGATATTAATAAAAACCAAATCAGTCAGGCGTGACATAAACACCCCTTTGTTCTTTGATGTGATGGCAGCAGCCACACAGTCGGCAACATGATACATCATGCACAGGACCGCTCGAACCTCCCCCCTTCCCCACTTCCATCCCCGCGCTATTGCTTCGTGAAGACCACATATACTCATGTTCTCTCTGGCTCCGTCGCCAGCTCTCTCTCTCACACACACACACACACACACACACACATGCACACAGTCTGCGGCTTAATATCCCCTCCACCTCCGTCCCCTACAGGAGCCTAATATCCAGGCCTTGATAATAGAGCGCTGTGTGTGATTCGTGTCTCCAGGAAGGAGCCATGAAATGACCTTCCTATGCATCAAGGGCTGGAGCATAAAGCCGCACCTCAATCACCAAGAGAATAAGGCCTATTGTTACAAGCCAGAGCTTTTTTACGAAAGTAAGCGATCCTACTTAGGGAAGAAAAAAAAAAGAGACGATGATAAGACTTGATATGCCTGAAAAGTACGACTGTCGCCCAGAGTTAGAGCTTTACAGAAATCCAGGTCAAGCCCCCTCTGTGTCTTTGAGATCTTGGAAGAGACTCTCGAGTGTGTGATTATACATTAACCCCCGAGTGCAGGAGAAGCTCTGTCCTTACGTTGAGAGATGTTTAAAGGAAGGTTAGTTTTCAATTGGTTTCAGTTGGGGTTATCTTGCTTTTGTCCTCTTGGAGGCTGTAGTTGAAGTTGGGTTGACACTTCTGCATAAACAAACTGTCATTATCCTCTTTTCAAATCATATAATGGCATGTAGCATTGAAACAGTGGCGCTCAATGACCCTGAGCGCTACAGGTAAAAAGGGTCTCAGTCCCTAATGGCCAGAGGTCAGCAAGTCATGTTTGTCCTGCCCGGAGTGAATAACAATGGAGGAGGGTGGCGATGGACAGAGGCAGGCAGGTAGACAGATAATTAGATGGATGAGTAGGCACAGGGCTGAATCTTATCAGCAAGGAACAACAGGGACGCAGACGATACCGGATCGTCGTGTCCTCGTCTCTCTGTTGGATCCACAGAGGCACATGCTCATTAAAAGCTTTGCCCTACGTTCACTCTGTGACAAAACAGCGTATGAATTGGGATGAAAAATTGTCATGTTCAATGATTGTTTTAGACGTGTCTCTTTGGAAACAGTGTTTGAGTTT
Organism: Melanostigma gelatinosum; assembly: GCF_949748355.1. NCBI lineage: Eukaryota > Metazoa > Chordata > Actinopteri > Perciformes > Zoarcidae > Melanostigma > Melanostigma gelatinosum. The sequence continues at coordinate 6,349,485 of NC_136655.1, forward strand.
ACCAAAGTCAAATAGTTGCTGACATTTCCTCATCCGGCTGTCCACGTGACTAAAGGAATCCTGGTTTTTAACATATAAATAATACATCATATGCACGAAGCAAAAACAAAGTTAATTACGGATTAAAGGATACTTTGATAATTACTTCAGGATTTAAGGATTCCTTGATGATTATTCACGGATTTAAGGATGAATCAAAGAATTCCACATATTAATTTCCCCTTGCTCGTGTTGGGCTCTGATTGGAGAACATGACAATTTAGTCCAGAGGACTGAGATGAGTTTTTGATGAGATGAAATTCATTAAGAGGGGCAGGCTATCATTTTTTTAATTTAAAAGGAAGAGGATGTATGAACCAAGAGGGCGATTCAGGTACCCAGAGCAGAAGCTATTCTTTTCTCTTTGGTGTCCAAAAAAGTCTTCAGGAATACTAACTTGGCCAAAATTCAGCATTCAACATTTGTTTTATTCGATTTAATCTGTGTTTAAATCTTAGTCTTGGTTCACAGACGTGGTGATGCTAAAATGAGTGATTTAAAATGTAGAAATCACAGTCATGCAACATGCAATTGCTGAAGAATGTTTTGACAGACACATACAGCAGCTATGGTCTGAACCCAAGCAGGGAAGTAGCATCACACACAGCATTGTTAGTTGTTAGTCTGTCAGCAGTTTCAGTAATTTATCCGTTTGCCTGGATTAGCTCATACATAATTACGTGAAACTGTAAAAGATGTTTTCAAGTCTCATGTGCTGAATGTGTTTTACAATGGAAAAAGCTAGAGAGCAAGATTTATGACGAGAATAAAAGGCCCAGATCTTCATCCTTGGAACTTAACGGAGACAAGAGCCCAGATAAATGTTGACTTAATCACCAGAGCGAGAACAATAATTCCATCAATGCTCAATGACTTCAGCTGGGTTGATGAGTTGCGTTGCAGAGACAGGACTGTGCACCGGGATCGATCGGGGACTTTCATTAATGCATTCGAAGGCGGGTCGATCCCGAACCCGGACTGACATTGACCCAGTTCCCTCCCTGCACGACTCCCGTGTCTACCCACGTCCATCATCGCCGGCATCGATAGCCAAAGCACCCGGAGGCAACGTGTGTGCGTGAATTGATCGTGCACAGCACATGCACAGAGTATGACTTGTGGAGGCACTGGACCTCGTCCAAAAACCAACATCCATCACTATGCGGCCTCTGTTATCAGTTCTCCATTGTGGTTAAATTACAGCTCAGCAGAAACTCAAATAATTCGCCTCATTAGTTACGTGGTTGTTCTGTGATTTGACTGTAAACATTCTTGTCTTTTGTCTGACATAAAAGTAGGATTCAAAGACGTGAAGAAGTGTTTGTTGCTTTGTGAGTAAAAGTAAATACAGTTTCTCAATGGCTCTGATTATTCTCAGAGCACTCATTTCTTGCATTCTTTCACCTCCCTTACCCCTTTCTAGTTGCTTATTGGCCTTGACAATCATGTCTCCATAGGAATTATGTTTTCATACTACTAATTTGCAAAAGCAAATATACGTTTTGATAGAATTGTGAGGCCGTACAGAGCATGTTTTTCTCATTATTCTTAAGGAAATCTACCAAAAACATCGGAAAATATTCACTCACAAATGACTTTGTTTGTTTTCCTACAATGTCCGATTCCGCTATTAAGTATCCACTTGTAGCAACTACGGCAAGTATTTGTTATGGTTATGCTTGAGCACTTTCAGCATATTGTTAAGGTTCAGGAAAGATGTTCATGGTTAGGATTTAAAGCAGCTTGAAGCACGATAAAGTCCCTTCACTCCAGAAAACACTGCCCGGTAAACCGGACGCCAATTACTGTTCGCCTTGGTTAATAACAGGTAGCACTTAATCACAATTGTGCTTGTTCCACTGGCTAACAACAGAAAGAGAAAGAAATATGTGAACGACAGCAAATTAAATCTGGATAGAATGAGCATGGAGAGCCAGAGAAGACAGTAAAAAAAACAACAACAACGGATGAACTGTTTTTCTTATGAGAGATCGATACAAAAATGACATGAAAATTTATTTCAACGTTTTGGTTCTAACAGACCTCACAAACACATTCCATGTTTTTTCTAGTTCACATACTGTAATGTGACAAACTGTGCCGAGTTTATATTCTCTCTCTCTCTCGCTCAGCAACAGCCCCCCCCCCCTCCCCCCCTCAGGAGAGTCACTCCAACAGACAGGACCAATTTTCTGCTAATTGGGCCTCAGGAAATTGCTCCTCGTTTTAATTTACTGTTGGACAGCCATGAAGACGTGTGATCCACCGCTGCCTTTCTCTCTCCCTCCCTCCTTTTCATCTCCACAGCGGGCACAGGTGTGAGGATGAGAGAGGCACACTGTACTGCGCCTTCTCCCTCTCTCCCTCTCTCCCTCTCTCCCTCCCTTTCTTTGGGAAAGGAAATGGAATGCAAAGGCGGAGACTGGAGCCGAGTTGAAGGGTTAACCCGCCGTGGCAACCAGATGCATTGAATATGACACGGTCCCCATTTGGAGGTCAAGGCGTTTAAAGTTTTCTCAGACAAAAGCGAACTTTAAAGAGGAAGGGGATCAGTGTGATCTATGGAGCAGCAGGATCTGCTCCAGTCAGGCTATCTTCACAAACACAGACTGTCACAATATTATCCAAACCGCCAGGGCACTGGTGTACACACTATCCAAACAGGAAGTGTATTCATTGGAAAGAGTATTAACCTTTGCTATCAGGCGATGACAGGCCAGACTGTGACATCACCAGGATCAAATGACCACATGGGACGGAGCTGCGTCTAGAGGATTTTCTCGATAAGATGAATTGCCATTTTGTGACAAAACTAACATAACCGTAACATTAGTAACAAAGATCACTCTGTTAGCAATTATTGAATACTGTGGCAGCCGGAGGGGCAACCCCAGAGAGAGTAGGAGTAGAAGAGGAAGAAGAAGAAGAAGAAGAAGTAGCCTAATCAGCGAAACCCTTGGAGAAGACTGCCTTACCCCTGGATCACCCTGGAACGTCTGACTACCCGCCCGGCTCACGACCCCTGCCTGTACGACTACCCTGCTCCTGCCCGCGCCCTGGACCGTCTGAGGAATACCCGTTGTGCACCGAACCGTGGAATTGGACACCGACCATCCCTCTGGAAAGCGGACATTGTGTTATTGAGTGTCTATCCTACCTCTTTCCACTCTCTACCTTCAGTAAAAACCTCACTTGAACCGTTTATCTGCCGACTGGTTGTGTTTATTGGTCAGTGTTGTCGTGAAACCCCCTGTCCACCCCGGGGGCTGTCACAACTTGGTGGAGAATGTGGGCACAACCCGGTTCTGGCAACGCTGACCGATAGACCAACCGACCCAGTAAGCATGGCCACCCCGGTGCCATTTCAAGAGCTGCTAGCGGGGCTAATCGCTAGCAACCAAGAAACCCAAAAGCGCCACGAACAAGCCATGCAATTACAAATGCAAATCCTCCAATCCCAGCAGCAACAACAATACCAACAGCAAATACAAATGGAGAAATATATGGAATTGCAAACAGAACGCGCGGATGCCATGCAAAGCGAAATCAAGGGCATGTTACAAAACCAACAGGAGCAACATACCGTGGAGAAAGCCAATCCAGCGCGCGTCATTCTCAAACAAACGGCAGCTGACGATGTTGAAGTTTTTTTTCAAATATTCCAGACAACGGCACTCCGCGAAAAATGGCCAGAAGATCACTGGGCAGAGTTAATAGCCCCCTTTTTGATCAATGAAACGCAAGCAACGTATCAGGACTTAGAGCGCGCTGGAAAAGTTGACTTCCTGGTTTTGAAAGCGGAAGCGTTACAGCGATGCGGGGTCACGCTGTTCTTAAAGGCCCAACGATTTCATGAATGGTCATATGACGCCTCACTTTCTCCGCGAGCCCAGATGCATGAGATCAAAAGGATTACGACGGCCTGGCTACACGCAGAGCCAACAGAGGTGTCGCCCACCGATCGCGTGGTCATGGACAAATACATCAGATCACTCCCGTATGAGGCAAAAAAATTGGCAGGCCAGAGAAACCCCCGCAACATCGAGGACCTGGTGGAAATAATGGAGGGTTACCAAGCAGCACAAGCTTTAGTGCGTGGGGGAAGAAACCAGAAATTAGAGGGGCCCCGCCCCCGCACAAAGAAACAGGTACGAGCATTCATTGGGCTAGCTAGCTACTACCGACGTTTTGTTCCCCAGTTCTCTGCCCTTGCAGCGCCCCTGACGGACCTAACCAAAAACCGGCTGCCAGATCGGATCGTCTGGACGGCAGAGACCGAGGACGCCTTCGAGAAGCTGAAGGAAGCACTTTGTTCCGAACCAGTGCTGGTGACCCCGGACTTTACCCAACCGTTGGTGGTACAGACGGATGCCTCCGAGACCGGGGTGGGTGCCGTCCTGTCCCAGCTGAGGGATGGAGAGGAGCACCCAATCACATACGTAAGCAGAAAACTATTACCTAGAGAAACAAGATACGCCACGGTCGAGAAGGAATGTTTGGCCATCAAATGGGCTCTGGGGGAATTGAAATACTATCTGCTGGGACGGCACTTTACCCTGGTCACGGACCACGCCCCCCTGGTATGGATGTCCAGAACGAAAGACAATAACGCCAGGGTCACCCGCTGGTTTTTATCCCTTCAGCCGTATGCTTTCTCTGTTGTCCACAGATCCGGGGCCGCTCATGGAAACGCGGACGCCCTGTCAAGACGGGACGCCCTAGGTTCCTGGAGCAGTCCTCCCCCCAGGTCGGATTTAAGGGGGGGGGTATGTGGCAGCCGGAGGGGCAACCCCAGAGAGAGTAGGAGTAGAAGAGGAAGAAGAAGAAGAAGAAGAAGTAGCCTAATCAGCGAAACCCTTGGAGAAGACTGCCTTACCCCTGGATCACCCTGGAACGTCTGACTACCCGCCCGGCTCACGACCCCTGCCTGTACGACTACCCTGCTCCTGCCCGCGCCCTGGACCGTCTGAGGAATACCCGTTGTGCACCGAACCGTGGAATTGGACACCGACCATCCCTCTGGAAAGCGGACATTGTGTTATTGAGTGTCTATCCTACCTCTTTCCACTCTCTACCTTCAGTAAAAACCTCACTTGAACCGTTTATCTGCCGACTGGTTGTGTTTATTGGTCAGTGTTGTCGTGAAACCCCCTGTCCACCCCGGGGGCTGTCACAATACATATTAGAGGAAATCCACACCCAAACTCAAGATTTCTAGACCGTGATAGTGATGGATGGGTGGGGACAGGTGCTCCCTCCTTCATGGCCATTATGGGATCAGGGAACGACATTCAAAACTGCTTGCACTGGCTTTTAAAATTCATTCACGTACGATTCATCGCTGACCAAGATTTGTATGTATGGAGAGAAATTTTTCTGGTATTACCACTTGCTTCTGCTCACAGCAGCAACACTCAGATATGAAGAGACAAACCCTGATTTGTATGCTGCGTGTTAACACTAATCTATAGGGCAACCCTGCACACACACCGCCCCCAGCCTTTCCTAAACACACGTGTTGCTGGAGCCAACCTTGGGTTGACATTCACACCAACCCCCGAGGGCCCGCTCTGACCCTCGCTCTGGGTTCATCAGCATCAACCAATCAATACGCATGTTTTAGCATCCATCCCTGCCTATCAATACCGACATGTTACGCAGGCCAAACAGCCATCAGGCGGAGCCGGCTTGACGTCTTTTTGAGCCGAGCACGGCCATCCATCAGCGCTGGACTTTTATAAACCCGGACGACCGAGTCTGAATCAATAAGTCATGTTTTGTCAACATTCTCCAGAGTCGATAGGCAAAGCTGCACTCCGAAACCATTACTGACCTCCATTCACGGACCTCAAGAACAACCACGGCAAAGGCCCGCCTCTATAGAACGATGGCCTTTCTGGTATTGACGTACCATTGCAGCAGGCCACTATAAACGAGCCGGAAATATTTAGCATTGCTTGTGATGGTGTTCATTGATCCTGTATTTGCAGGGAGCAAACTAAGCCCATTGTAAAGTAGTCAGGCTTGATACAGCCGCAGCGTTTGCTCAGCTATTTTGCCGTCTCTCCTCATTAAAATGGAGTGACCTGCGTGACCGTGTGTGTGTGTGTGTGTGTGTGTGGATAAAGGATACAGAAGAGAGAAGGGAAAAAAGTTTAAAAAAAAGCGACCACTCTGTAACGTCCAGGCATCCACACAATCAAACATACCCCTTTCTTTCTCGCGCTCTCAAAAGCATTCACACACACACACACACACACACACAGCGAGCTCATTACATCCACCCTGCTGCTTGATGGCTGGTTGACAACTTAGCACCTTCAACTTACTTTCACACTTTCAAAACTTCCTAACTGCTCGGCCTCTGTGCACAGTGGAGCTCATTCACTCGAATCCTCAGCGGACGGAGAGGAAACAAATAACCCTGTCTCCCCCCCCCCCCCCCCCCCCGTATCCTCACCTACCATATCAGCTTGAACTTCTGACTTTCCACCCGTACTTTAATCGTTCGTACACTTTCCAAATAGCGCCGTTCAAAAACACTCAGTTAAAGTGAGAAAACTTTTCACCCCCTAAAGCGAACGGGGGTGTTCTGTTGCGACTACAATCTCCATCCATCATGCAGATAGGTATGTGTCCCTCGAGGGGACTCGCGCACTCTCTGGCTGTTGTAATAAAGTGGACCTATCAGTCAGGACGCAGCAGACTTATTGCTGTCTGTGTGGCCACCTATTGCTTTACACGCACTGTAAACCTCCTGCTGCTCCTGCTCACTGTGCAATAACACCACTGCTTAAAAACATGGCTTTAGAAACAGTGGGAGGCAAACCCCGGGGTTACAGCCCGGAGCAGGGCTAACACATATTTATGGCACACCTCAATATTGCACTCAACACCAAATATCTAGAAAGGAGTTCCCAGTATCACATTTAATATTTATAGTCATTAATAATGTAAAGAATAATGAATTATACCGGCTTTGTTTTTTTACTCAGGCTGACTGCTTTTGGCCTCAATTTGTCACTTTGTCCTAATTTAGTTGTTCATATCAGAGGATAAATTAACTGGAAGGACAATGGCCAAACACACAGGAAACTAAAAGGATGTGCTGCACTGCAAAGAGTGTGGCTGCAGCAACAACACAAAGGACACGTATCAAGGATGCAGCCAGCACTGCAAAGGAGACTGGGACCTTTTTATTTCTCCCACAATCCACCACTCTACCGCCAACCAAAACCGTGTTCTCAGCCATCAACGGTTACATCCAAGCTACAGTCTATCGTGAGACATTTCAAATCAGCCCTGGTTTCTAGCCAGCCCTAACCCCAAGAGCCACATGCATCAGGAGAAGGCTTGAGTAAATCACAGCTTGCGCTTTCACACAGTGCACCTGAACGTTCGTCATCTGAGTTCGTCATCTGCGCTGCGTTCAAAGACCCCTGGGGGCAAAAAGAGAGTGAAAGCGCTCGTTCAAAGACCTCCAATATGTACAGCAACATATTCCACCTGGGTGGCGAGCAGTGAAGGGACAGTGGGGAAGGAACGTTGGGGATTTATGCATGTAAAGTATCACCTGTCAAAAAAACAAAAGCAAGGAAGATATACAGGCAGATATCTATATTGAAGAGGCCAGGGCTTGTGGATGAGGTTTCCATGTTTGTGGGTTATGGCTCTTTATTTCCACTCCGCCACACCTGTTTTCTCTCTCACTCCATCACTGTCTATGTCTGCCTGTGTCTTTAGAGGTGAGATCTGTCCATGAACCCTATGACTCAGAGTTCACCAGTATCCCAAACTCTTTCAGTTATTACACTTACCGTTGCTTAATATCACATATTAGGTGCTTTATTTACTGACTATTGCACTTGTTTTAATTGTGTCCACTCTTAACATAGTAACATAGTACAGTTTTTTTTTTACTAAACTAACTAAATTCATCACGCTATAGGCTCCTCCCCTGAAGAGTGAATGTCAAATCACAGTGTAGCACCCATAATTAGGCCCGGCAGGCCTGTCAAGCTTTGGATTGGATGTAGAGGAAAAAAGCTGTCAGTCAGCGTAATCCAGGGTCTTGTAGAATCGCCCCAATATCAAAATGGTTATCTGGAGACAGGATTCCATTATTATACGTTGAAATAAACTTCCTCTAAGTCCATTGAAGCAAGAGGAGAGGTTGTGATGAAGCTGTAGGGGCTTTGGTAAGCCATTATCCCCCTTTGTCCCCTGGGCTTCTCCAGGCAGGGAATGTGCTACAGTTCCCAAACACAGCCAGAAGCGACTATTCCAGGTGATCTTTTGAAGGACTACCTCTTTCCCCTTTGCATCATCGACTACAGGTTTTTTCCTTACCTGAGAGACTCGGGGGAAACGCTCCAGCTCCATCTCGATACCCATCACCTGTCATTATGTGACCCAGGTAATGCACTTAAGACGACCTGCAGAGCCTCGAGGGCATTTCTTCCGTTTTAAGTATCCACAATCAAAACTCCTTAAAATATCACCGGGTACCCCTGAGGCCGGGTGCGCCGGCAACCTTTGACCGAAAAGGTCAGGTGACTAATTAGCCAACACCTCTGCGGAGCTCTGGAATGCTCTGTGCCGAGGGCGGGGGAAAAAGAAAAAAAAAAGAAGAAGTGGGATCTGTCAATTCCCTTTCACTGGGACTATAAACACACGCAGGAAGATACTCGAAAGCTGATTATTACGTGTGTGTACAGTCACTCCTCGTGTGTACAACACAGTAAGAGTCAAGTGGAAAATTACAGAGGAGATGGTTTGGGCGAGGTAGTTGTGGTTATGTTGATAGGAAATCTTGGTACAAACATCACCGGCAAAAGTAAAAGCGTATATGTTTGTCTCCCTGGCAGCCTGCGTGTGATGCCATTGGCTAAGTTAAACCTTGGTGAACCAAAAAGCACCCCTTTGTTCCCAGAGAGTCTGCGCTGGCTGCCGAAGGGTTTACACTATAATGTAATGTGTTTAGATGAAGGGTATGAGCTGAGCTCTAATGACATATAATGGTCTGTGTCCTGCAGCAGTTTATTGGCTTTTCAAGGGCGTAATGATAGTCAATGGCCATGCATTACATTTCAGACCACGGCCCCCATTAGGTCCAATAGGATCTTTCATCTTCTACGTTCCTGCTTGGAGCCAATAGAGGATCTTATGTCATTGTCAGAACGCTGTCCCCGCGGTACAGGAATCAACTCCAGGCCACCTTGACACAGAGTTCCACATGATTGATGGTAATTGCCTTTTGTGAAATGCCACAGCCACTGAAGACTCTTTACTTTCCTCCGTGCCTTTCATAAAGAGCAACTCAAATACTTTTACCTGATCTATGTGAGGAAACGGTGCGTCGTATGAAATGCGCGACACATTCCGCTCTCCGCGCTAAACGGCTTAATTATGCTGATGACATGTTTTGCGATTCATTGGCCGATTTGGACGCGGTGACTGTGGTTCGAGCAGGACCGTATTTAGAAGGGATAAAAAGACTTGTGTGTGTGAGGATGAAGGAGGAAAATATATATGGAAAGGCATTTGAAACTGAAACCAGATGTGTGCGTGAGTGTGTAAATGTAATGCTTCTAGATTGTAACTTTTTTTTTTTTTTTAAGTTTGTAGTTTTTTTGAAAAATATTTGGCACACTTAAGGGAAGGAATTATATGAGTAACACGGTAAGACTGCTTGGGGTTTTAATGTGTTTTGGGAACAAGGGCAACAGGAACAGAATATATCCAATAACTCTCTCTTGACTCAGAAAAACAGACCACATCGGAGGAAGAGAACATGTCAAAACCTGATATGCTGCATTCACATGCTATAAGAAGGGACGGGCACAGAATCTCACCCAGGGATGACCTGCATGAAACAATCTTCTTCCAAAAAGAAAACTCTCACAGCCAAACAATGTCCAGCCTATTAAGAACCATTCATCCTGTCAGTGTAACAACCAAAGTGTTTAGGGAAGTAGTAAAAAAAAAAAAAAAAAAAGTCCTCTGGCATTGCTCGGGACAATATAGGCCAGGAGACTCATTCCAGCACAGCTTCACAAATGTCCCCTTTACTTGCACCTTGAATATTTCCAGCCGCAGCAAATTAAATTGTTCCAGGTGCACCAATGAAAAGGACGGGCCCGATTTCCTAAAAGTGAGGCCAAGGGCTGTTAAACGGAGAGGCGTGAATTCAGCCAGGCTTTGTAATAGTGCTGGCCAGTGGCCCCTGTGAAGGTCGAGTGCCCTCTCTCACAATACCAAGCGGTGTTGTACGGACAGGTGTCTGCTAACCATTATAACACATGGCAGATTAATTCGGTCTCTTAACATACGGAAAGAGTAAACATACATAGCCCAAGTTGGATAATTATCAAGACAATGTCCCGGTATAGAAAACAAACAGATTGATATCAGTTTTGATCCTGCCCTTGAGTTTTTGGGGATAATTTGGTTTAGGTAGGTTGTAGAGACGGGATGTATTATGTTTTAGTGCGGATATTGATGTAATATTAGCAAAGGTATACTGCAGGGATTTTTCTTGAGGGAAAATAACCAAACTAGGTTTGGCAAGAACCATGTTTGATGTATGAGAACCATTAGATATTGAAGAATATTGTAAGTGACAACTGCAGTTTGCTGCCACATGGTTTTGCAGTGTCAGAGACTACAAAGAAGTCCGTGAAGAAGTCAGTGAGTGGAGCAGGACAGGACTCATTACAAGCTAACAGATCGCAACGACTCTCAACAGCGCTTTCTTCCATCTTGGATGCCTTTCTAATGTCCGAACAAACCCCAGGTCTAAAAGGAGCGGCGCTTTCTGTCCAGGGTTCATCAGTGCCAGTGAGCTGAAACCTGAGCAGAGGGGAAAAAAAGGGCACCTCTGCGTATGGAAAGGTTTAGGTGAGTAGCAAACTCCCTCTTACGGAACTGATGAGAAACACCTGCATGTCTGAGCAACAACGTCAGCCAGACAAATCAAAGCCAGAGTAGATGATTGAGAGCGAGGCGGCACAACGTCCAGGACTTTCGAAAAACGTACACGGACGGCTGAATGGCTGGCGCTGGAATGAAACCTGAATCACGCCATCGAAGACCCAACACAAAGAAAAAATATGAATGACAGAAAACTGAACACATTCATCAAATACCTTGCAGTAAACATTCAATAAACAACTGGAAGTCTGCACAAATAACCACGCTCAGACTTCTAATCCAAAAAGAACTTCACATTAACGAAGGCATTAAAAGAGTCTCGAGCACAAATCAAGGAACTTTGAATAGAAATGTACAAACTGCTCGCATTTTATTTATCTGCGAGGTTCCAAGTGACCGTCTTTTCCCCCACTTGATTGTACCATAAACGATTTAAATGGGGCGCTGGGCTTCTCTCTGGCTTTGGCAGCACAATATTTGACTTGTTAGAAAAACGCCTGTTGAAAACAAATCAAACGAGGGCAGATGAAATGCAAAGGTGCTGTCTAATCCCTGGCCAGTGCTGCCAAACACTTCTACCGCCATGTAAAAAAAAGAGGTGTGTTGGGTAAACCAAAAAAAGTGCCACAGGCAATTTTAGCTAATTGCCCTAAGTTGTGAGCTATTTTGGATAGTGTAACCAGATATTTCGTGATTCATGCTGTCTTCATGAAACCCAATTACACCTCATTCAAGAGTGACCCAACTCGATGTTGTACATCAATTGAACATAATTATAATCTGGATAATCGCCGGGGTTTGATGTTTCAATTTCCTCTTTGTGGGGAATGCGAATAGTACGGCACCGGAAATGAAACACAAATGCCTCTCACTCTGTGGTCCAAGGTTTGTGATGTGTTTCAGGAGGCACCACGTGAAGCTGGTGACGTGTGTGTTCTTGCAGGCCTACGAGACGTACGCGGAGAGGACAGACGTTTCTGCCTATTCTTTGAAAGCATTCTCCCAACTGTACTCTGTGTTTATACTTGCGCGTCTGTGCTTATGTGTTGGCGTCGGCACTAATAGGTCTGTCAGATGAGATGCTGCTGAGAGCAGTTGTCATAGCCCGATGTCCAAACTGGCAGCATTCACGTTCCACTTCCAGTCCCTGGGGAGAGTTTGACCTGAGTGGAGTTGCCACAATGTGCTTTTGCGCTGCCCAGTCGGTCATTTAACCCCACATGCACGCACACGCTCTCTCTCTCACACACACACACACACACACACACACAAAGACACACACAGCCAATGCATCTCAGTTGACATACTTAAAGAGTCGACTGATAAAACCTCTACTGAGACCGTATTAACGATTCAGCAGCAACTGTTCTAATCAGCCATATAAACAATTCAGTCTCAATTTAAGAAAACATTGTTGTGCCAGAGTTTCACAAGCACGTGGTACATTTTAATTTCACAGATGTCAATCGGTAATCAATACTGTACAGCTCATTTTGAAAATAAGCACCAACAGAACATTTAAGTTCACTTTTAAACACTCAAGAAAGTTGTTCGTGAGATGAATGTGTTTTAAATTTTTATTAAATTTTTTATTATTTTTTATTTTTTTATTTTTCTCTGTGGATGTAATTTATTGACCCTAGGGTCACATTGTGTTTTTTATGCTTTTAACTTTCTGCTCTGTTAAGCACTTTGTGATGTTATGTCTGTGAAAAGCGCTCTACAAATAAATTGCATTCATTCATAAATCTCTTCGTGGCAAATACACCAGCACTGAACACAGAAAGTGTCATTTAAATGATGGATTATTTGAACATGATATATTGGTTAAAGGGCCTTGGATCCTTTCCATTTTCCTAGTTTCACCTGAAATTTGGCAAAAGAACAAAACCTCCTTCAATGGATTTCTTTCTCAATGTACAAGTGTGAGGAACATGTCCTTCAGGATAAAATTAGAGCCTGATACTTGGTATCACTATAGGTTATCTCACTTGAAACCGTTTTGCTCATGAATTCCAATTTCCGCAGAAAATGTCGAAAACAACAATAGCTCTTCCTGCACTGGGTCAGGCTTTGTTCGACGCCACGCAGAAAACATTCTCCTTGCGCATGCACTTTTTTTTTTAAGGTCACATACGGCTTGTGAAAAACTCCCACCGTGCTCGCACATGAGGCTGAGTACACAATGGAGGACAGAGACCTCAGAGAGATTTAACAGGAAAACAGCATGCCAGCGCGTTGGCCGGCCGGTAGAGATCCCCCCCAAAGAAAACAGTCCCGTGTAATTCCAACCGGAGGAGCCCGTATTGGCCTGTGTGCCCTTTCTGCAACAAGACCTGTTTAGTCTTTCGCCAACTTCACAGTAACGACTACTGTCTGTGGCCTACAATAACCACACCACCCGTGCTTTCATTGGAAATGAACAAAAGTAGTGACCTCACACTGGACCACCCTTCAGGTGAAAGCTCCCACAGAGAAATCAGAGTGTCGCGCTTTGAGGCCTGGTGTGAAACAAATCTCCCCGTCCGGCGCCGGTGTTGAGATTTCCCCATCTTGAAACACTGTTTTTCGTGTCCTGGCAGGGAGGCTGCAGCTGCAGAGCGTCCAATGCGCTGATGTTTATAAGTGAACCTGCGGAGCTCTGTCACCACTTTTAACAGGCCGCTGCAGAACGCAAACACATAAACAGCATCACCGAAAACATACGCAAGCAAGCAGCATGCAAACAAACACACATGCAACTACACACACACACACACATCAAAGAACAGAAATGACGACATTGCACAACTGTCCAAGTGACCTTAAGCGCAATGCTTTTCCCCTTTACCAGCAGTTCTATGAACACAACACATTCATTTATGAAAAAAAAAAAAAAAGCGTTATTCTTTTCCTGCTGCAGCCATTTTTCCCTCACAAATAAAACTGCACTGAAATCAAAATGGAATTCATCCATCTCTGTCTCTGGCTCTTGTTAATAAATGCAGCCTGGCTATGGTTTGAGTGCTGAGAAGAGTGCGCTCTTGCATTTGGGTGTGCGTGCATGATGGAGATTAACTGCGGGAGAAAATGTAACGCTCGTCGTACGGCTTGTATATGCTTGCAGCTTTGTTGTGTTTGCAGCAGAGTGTCTGCTGCCCAGAGGACAAGTAGAAGGCACCCAGTTCCAAACGACTCTCTCTCTCTCTCTCGCTCTGTGCATCGGTGCTGGCTCAGCAGGCTTCGAGTCCGCTTCATTCGGCTCCCTGATTGCATTGGCCTTCTGTCCACCTAGCCATTGATTCCAATGCCCCAGCCAAGCACTTTTCCGTTTGCATTGCTCTGCCTCTCAATACCTACAACCAAAGCCGCCTCGATACCGGTATTACCACGGCGGTGCCTGTGTTAGTGCAGAGGCGGACGGGTTCGAGAGGGGTCGGTTCACGTGGAGCGGAAGATGCAGAGACGCCGCCGGCTTTGGAAACCTGACATCATGACTTACACCCTTGCTGCACTGGTAAAACAGAGAGCGGCTTAAACAATCACAGAGGTCAGAAGGTGCCGTTTCATTATTCCGCTTAAAAGGTCTGTCACTTTGACTTCAGTTCAATTATTGGTATTTGAAGTCCTGTGAGGAAAGACTTTGCAAAGGGTTACAGGAGGTTAGAGGTAAAGTACATAAAAGCCTTTATTCCTCTGTCCAAAACATCCCATCCACCTTGAAATCGCCGTTGCTTTAAATATCAATTTCACAAAAAAAGCTCCTCATAACCTTCAGCTGCAACTGCCCCTCTGGCTCTGGATCAAAATCGCACAACGTGAACCTGCTGTGAAACTGATATTATCTGTAAAGCAGACAGGCGGACACACAGAGGGCACATTGTATTTGTAATAGCTCTTTATCTCATGAGCATGTCTTTGATAATAATCTGTCCAATCGTACAATGAAGACATTTCAACGAGACTATAATGTGTGCCGTCCATGACACGGCGAGATTTGATCCGGCTCCTCCGACAGCAACAGCAACCTTTGCATTAGTGCTGTCCCATCATTCATGCTCAGCTACGAGGGAGGTTTCATAATGGACGGAAACATGAGACCGGACGCAGAGGTGGGAACGTTTGCAGACAGAAAATATTCTCAAAAAAACACAAAGGAATGCAAGTCAAGGCTTTGAAGATTAGAAACCTGAGCAGGCAGTCTGATAACATTTCTGGCAAGAGAGTTTCACAAAGAGGGGTTCTGAAATTCCTTGAGCACCTTCTTCTTTTTTTCTTTTTTTTATTCCAGCAGAGCACACTGTATTCACCTGTGTGATTTGATTGGAGAGCATTTGATGGGCGCTGGCTATGGAAGCAAAGAAAAGCCGCAATAATTAGAATTTTCTAAGCGTTCCTTTTTTTTGGTCTTTTTTATGAGATGGGAGAGTTTGGGACTGGAAAGGGGGGAGAGATTCCAACCCCAGCCACGGTTATCAGGACTCTTGGTATATTACTAATACGTATTATCTGGTTTCTGGATTACGATTTCCCTGACTTTAAAACAATTATCTTTTTTTTTTTCACAAAATCTGAAGTTAAGCGTGGAAAGTTTGTCTTTCTTGGATGATTTGACTGACAGAACATGACCCGGGGCTGGGGACGTGTTGATTCCATTCAGGCTCGACTGCTCAGCCTTGGCAGGTTGGACGTTGAAGTTTTACCAAAACAACATGCGCAATCCCGTTTTTTAGACTTGATATTTCGATCAGAATTTGAGCCACTTTTAACACAGCATATTGCATACAGGACCAGGTTTGGAGAAGGAATAAAACACTTGAAATTGGAAATTTGAAATCGAGGAATTTAAAATCATATAAATAAAAAGATATGGTTTTGAAAATGATTAAATTGCTTATAAAATTAAAATCCTTATTTGCTTCCCTACTATATTGCCACACAACAATGAGTAAAAGAGACAGAGCAACAAATACAAAGAGAAAAATGCAGTGTGAGGAAAGAACAAAGTGTGGACAGACCCACCTAAAGAATTCCTCCTAATGAATTCATGAGGCCAGGCACTTTAATGAAAATCAATAGTGTAATTTTCTACTTAGATAACCCAATCCCTCGAAACTGATTCCCTCATTTCCTCCTGGTGCATCTTCGATTATTCAATCAAGAGGTCGACTCCGACAGCTTCTTGGTGTGGCGATTATCGTTTTGAAGTCACTCAACTCCAGCCGGGTCAATCTTTCACAAAGTTCACGGCGATTTCAGCCGCCCACTTCAAAACTCTCAAATTCAGCAGTCGTTTGTGGAACAATCCCTTCTCACTGAGACGTGCTCCTTATTTAAGACTTAATCAATAAAGACCCTCCGACCTGGAGGCCAATCGATATGATTACAGGGCTGTTGAAAAATCTGTTAAGACCTGCCAAGTCCCAATTCAATTGTGCTGATCGGGCAGTTTGAAGAGCTGCCTATGTGTCATCGAGGTCTCACTCAAGTCACGTCCAGATATTATACAGGAGGCTAATCGGGGGGGGGGGGGGGGGGGGGGGGGGGGGGGGATCATGTTCGTGCAAGTTAAACCACAATCACAAAATGTGTCTTACTGAGTACCAACCGTGACCTGTATGTGTTGATGTTTCCCCCCCCCCCCCCCCCCCCCCCCCGAGACATTTAAAGACCTTTACCGCTAAGTAACGCTGGACCTGCTGGGCACGATTTCTGCTATTCTTATTTTTTTTTTTTACATTGTTAGAACTGGTCACACTTTGGGTGGGCCTAGTTGTTTTGGGAAGATCTCATTGTGCCACATCGTTGGGTTTCCTGGCAGGAAAGTGCAAACACTAGTTGTAAATGGAAGGTACTGCAAGCTATTATAAACGTGTCTAGACACATAAACTGTGGTGTGAAGGGAGAAACAGATAAGTTGTGGAAATAGTCAGAAAGTACATTTAAACCTAATACGTATTAGAAAGCTATAACACGTTTCATTGCCAAGCAGCCAATATGTGTATGTGTATGAAGAAATACGATTAAAATACCAAATCATCCATCGTCATATTTCTGAAGTCCACTCTGTATTTCAGGATCTGTACCTGCCGAAGTCTATAAATCAACTTCTTATCATGTGCTGGGACTTCATAAATCTCAATATGTACATGAAAGAGAGGCCTCTGCTGATGCCGTGCCAAAGGCAATCGGACATCTCATGAAACGGAATCAGCATCCAGATGCAGTATAAGCATGGGGTTCTGTTTAGTATTTAACCTGCGGGCCGATTTGAGGCTGAGGTAAGCGCGAGCTGATCGCTACTAACAGCTGGTATGTGCTCATTTCCATTGTCTGGATCATCTTTCTTTTTTTGGACACGCAGGGAAGGGAAAAAAAAAAAACGGGGCTTTAAGATGGACAGGTTATAGGTTTCATGCTGGAATAAGATGGAAAGACATGAAGATGAAACAAGTGAAGGTGGCATGAGGGGAGAAGTGAGACGGAGAGAGAGAGCGGACAAGGGAGCGTGTGGGACAAAAAGAGACGCCTGTCCTCATGGTACCTGATCAAACAACTTGACAGACACATCTGCACACATCTGGAGCAGATATAGTCCTTCCCATTGTGAAACTAACTCCTCCCCTCCTCCGCATTGCCTCGATGCACTGCGATCCTATTAAAACAAGAAAACACGCTTGATATCAGTGCAGACATACTTCATTAAAATAAATACTTATCAAGAAGAAGTCTGAGCGAGAAGACAGAGAGACAGCTAAACTATGTTAATTACGTACGAGTTGAACGTCTCGACAGACTCCTTACAGTCTGTGAGCACTTGGCACAGACTCCTCTCCTTTCATTCTCCCGTTTGCGCTTGGCAGCCCCTTCTTGTTTTCATGAACTGGCCCTTTAATCCCATCCAACCACAATTGATGCAAACAACACAGGGCATTGGAGTATACACCCGGCAATTGCACAAACACAAACATGTCCTAACATTTACGGCAATGGTTGAAGTCGAGGCCCTGCAACCTTGGACAGTCACAATGAGTCCATTTCCCAAAGGGCAGACGGAGCGCATGTGTTGAGGGGGTTGAACACTGACCAAGTGTGACTCAAGGCATGTTCGCAGCATTATTCTCATCGTGTGGACACATCGCATCTGATATTACTTCCAAAGGATGGATAGAGTTTTCTGGAGGGCACAGCCCTTCCTGAAACCGCATACCAAATGCAGAGAGCGTCTCTCCTGCCTGACATTTACAGAAATGAAAGCAGATGGCAATGAATGCGCCGTACGCCTTTCATCAGCGTCCTCACACCTGCAGAAACAATGCCTCAGAATGGATTGACGCAGGCTGAGTACAATGTTAGTTTGTGACGCATAAAAGAGGAGAAAAATCTATAAATAAATGAACTGAATGAGTCATCAAAGGGAATAGCAACTCACATTTCGGATGACGAAACAATCACGCGGTTACGAAGATTCACAAAAAAAACGGAGACGGCTCTGATTAGTCTATCGCACAGGCACATTCACATACAAAGGCACAAACACGCCGTCCTGAGAGCCTCTGTGACATAACCGTGCATGTGATCATTAAGTGACTGTGGCAGGTTCTTTTTGCCCAGGCTGCCCTCTCTGCATCTGTTCCCCATAGTGCCTCATTAGAGGAATTCCTCTGGGAGCTGACGGGGCGGGTCAGGAAGAGGGTCCCAGACCTCCGCTGTCTGTGCATCTGACAGAGCTGATAACGTTGAGGCCTGGACAGGACAGGGAAGGGAAGGGAAGAGGGGCACGGGGCTTCTGACCCAGGACCCCTGACGACCTCGGTGCCCACGATCTGATGAGAAGCTGAGGCCCAGGAACCTCGGCTCCTTGTTGCTTTCCATCAAAGGTTTGCTGCTGTGTCCTCGAGCACAGCTAACATGACTAACAGTAGATGTAGTAGTTTTATTTGCCTTATTACACTTAATCATGATTATTCTTTCCATTCATTTACTTTTTATTTTCCATTTTATTGAATATATATTGATATATACAATATATGATGTGTAGAATATTGATTGTCTGTGATGGCTGCTAGCCTATTTTGCACAACTAAGCAAAACCCGCTGCTCACGTCAGTGTTTGTAAAAGAGCCGTGATTATATTTGCGGCCTCGAGTTTTTTCTGATTCCCAAAAAAAAAAGAGACTTTTTGTTTTGTGTTGAGACTTTGAGAGAACAGTCTCACACACTTTTGTTGCAAACCCGATGCGATGGAGGTGAAAGGAAAATAAATGTCTTTCCAGAAAAACAAATATCCCGGTTATTCTGGACAATCCACAGACCACACTGTCAACAATTTCCATGAGAAGACGTTTAGATCCAGAGCAACTAAAACAAAAATGACCTCCATTGTATTTGGGTTGTGGCAGACATCGCAGCGGATCTCTTAAAACATCCGCAGATAAAACAAAAGCCGTACGAGTAATTTGGGTGAACCGACCGTATCGCCTCCATCATCTCTCATGCTTGTATCTCTCTCCCCTATTTCCTTTTCCCTCACCGTTTATTTCACAGACTCTTTCCTGTCGGATACTTCTCTCTCTCACTGACCCGTTCTCCGTCAACAGCTCACGGATGCCTCGATAGCGTTCATGTAATCAGTGCGAGTCGCAGATAAATATCAGTAAACAGTGAGTGACGTCTCCCAGCTGGTTTTGATTTTTCTGCTGTCTTACCGGGTCAGTCGGCGTCTTACACCGGATCACAAAACCAGAATACGATACCCAGCGAATCCCCGTAGACCACTGGGGTTCGACCACCGATGTCCGTGGATTATACACTTGCATGTGTGCACACCTATGTACACAAACACACACACAAATTCACATTCATTGTCAACACCGAAGACAGATGCTCACAAACTAGGGGCCTGAAGAACAATCACAAATCCGCAGTATTTGAAAGACAGGATCTGTGAATACACGAGTCGCATATCAGTGCTCAGTGTTACGAGACGTGACAGGTGTCGGCATATATTCTTTTCCACATTCGAGGGATTTCTTTTTTACGTCAATACTTCTATTTGAAGCCAAGGGGAGTTACATTATTTAGCCCTGCGGTCCAAGGGTGAGAAGGAGTTCGCAGCCCATCAATGCACATGAACAGCTTTCACGAGCAATCCAACTCAGTCTCCGTCTGAGCCAACTGAGTAGCCACGGGCTTCTGTGAGACTTGGAGTCAAAGTAACTTGGCACCGATATCAGTTTGTCCCGTTGAGAGTACAAAATAACCACTTCATAAGATAATTCCAAGTAAAGCATGCCTCGTTTACTGTAAGAAGAAACTAAAGATGTGAAATGAAGGGTGAGAGTTGGACAGAATGTAATCTGGGCAAAGGTATAACAGCAAGATTATCCTTTAGATCCTTTAAGAAATACTTAATATGCACTCCCAATGCATTCCAGGTGATACACTTTCCTAAAGCTCTGAGTGCAATCACTTTTAATGAGTGAAATTTCAATAGTCCATGTGTTGGTTTACCCTTGTTTATGCCCCTCTCATCTTTCAGTGCGGTGCAATATACGACATTACAAGCAAACTAATAGCAACACAATTGCCTAATTTGTTAACGTTCAAAATGAAATATGTCCGTGACCATTTATACCTCATGAGTTCATTGAATATTATTTTTCTTACTGACACAAAACCGGTGCAAATTATGAAATTTGATGGGGAACTATAAACCACGCTACAAGTTACCACTAACCTGTTGGATAGAGTGTTTCAGATCTTTAATGGGAACCACATTCACATTTTTGTGCCCAACTTCTCGTCCAACTATTGATAAAATGTGAAGTTAACGAACTAATAGGTCGTGGCTGGCTTTACATTGCGCACGAGAGCCAATCCTTCACTTAGGATTGTACAATGCTTTTATTGTAGGTAACCTTCTTACCTTATTCGTTTTCTGTCATACGTGCGGTGCCATATTTTGCTTGTCCTCCATGGACTGTTTTCCCCATTGCATCATCACTCACACAGGGTGCAGTTAACTATTGGCAGGTACTCCACAATCTGGCTGCATTTAATGAAAAGTGACTGCCCATTTTAAACAGGACTCAAATACGAATCTGCACTCCCTCCGCCTAATCCCACAAGGCTACAAATATCCACATAAATATGCCACATTTGTCTAAATCCACAGATTTGACAGCCCACAGTACAAGCAATCGTTTAAGACTGACAGACAACACGGTCCACTGAAAGAATAAAGAAAAGAAAACAGCAGTTCCATTTTACAATTTCATCTTCCTTCCATTTAGTTTTTTATTAAAATCTCCCAGCTTCCCCTAGTCTCAGGAATTTCAGTCGGATTTTTCAGCATCAGCTTAAAAAGGGGAATTGCATCCAGATGTGGCCTGAGCCCGGCTCACGGTCAGTCAGGCCTGGAGACACAGAATAGGTGAATAGGGTAAGGGGGACGAGGAGAAAACACGTGGTGTTCGGCACACTCCGAGATGCACTAAATAAACATGGCCCCGCTGTGACCCATGCTAGCCAGCGTCGCCCTCAAGGGGCTCCTGCAGGTCCATTAAACCTGTTCGGATACCTCATGGCTGACCTGCCCTATTTCAAACTCAATCATTGTCCCACAGGAGATCCGTTATATTGCTGTATGGCTTCAACACAGCCACTACACCACAACAAGGGCCTCTGTTGCAGGAGAGTGGCCCCATATACCTACAGGAAAAAGGCTCTGGCTCCGCTGAAGAAAAACAATTCAAGCGCAAAATTTAGTTCTTTTTTTTCCCCCCCGAATAATATCCAGCACACACACACACACACACAATGGAGGTACGGAGTCAGTCCCGCAGGATAACTAACATGCATGGCTTCTAAAAGGTTATTTCTCATCTATGCGTCGTAAAGCCGCGTCTGAAATCAGCCTCTCCTCCTCTGTAATGGATTCCTGTGGCTGCACTTGGCCGTCATGCTCAAGTTGGCAGGTTGCATCATGAAAACACTTGAAAAGAATTAAGGCTGGTGTGTTTAGCTGACGGCCTCTCGCTCAGTCATGTGTAAAACAAAACAGATACATGGCATCGATTTTAATCACAAAATAGCCAATAAGTGCATTCTCTAATACCACCCGTAGTTACACATGGGGGGTTTGCCGATTAACAGCACATGGTTCAGTCCGACCTCATCCCTCAACCCTAGAATCACCTCCTCTGGAAGATGCTCAAACAAGAACGCACCGATTTTGTATTCAAGTTTTTTTTTTTTTAAAGCAAAGAGAAAGAGCTTCCACTCTCTTGGGCCAAAAGCAGATACAACAAACACTACGCAGGACACATGGAGTGAAACTTACACATGAACTTGAGACCAGAAACAAACAAAAAAACCAGCTCCGGAAATAAGTCTGACTGAAACACGGGTGCGGGGAAATGAATTCTACAATTAAAATGTTGTGTCACCTCAGCAGCTCCTTCTCACATTTGAAGTCCGTAACCTACTTGGGTTCCAGAGCCAGCGGTGGCTCTGGAGGCCTTATCGGCTCCCTTTTAAACACCAACACTCGCAGCGCTATAGGAACAGCACTGCAGGCACTTCTTTTCACATGCATGAGGAGTAATTACGGAACCTCTCCCGACTCACTGGCGTTATTCACCGCGCCGGAGCGACTGTGATTATCTACTCATGCATCGCATTCCTAGGGAAAGCGCATCGATTCCAGCTGTGGCGGGGTGCTCTCCCCTGCTCAGGGCGACCAATAACCAGCAGATGATGTGTTTTTATATTTAATAAAAGAATCATTAGTCACCATTGAACTTTGTGATCGGTTTTCTTGCGAGATTTTGAAAACAAGATCGCAAAACGACTGTGTCTATATTTATTCATTTATTTACTTTCATACATTATTATTATGTATTTAAGTTTTCATAGGGCCAATGGAGGAGACCAAAGTACAAGGCTTATGGAATGTGTATTTAATTCTGTTTTCTCCAAACAAATTGTTTTACTGTTTTGCAGATGGTGATAGAGGAAGCAGAGTGATGGCTGCTGGCTGGTGGAGAGGCAGGAACAAAACGGATTTGTGTAATTATCGTCATTGCACTGTGTTACTGAATTATTCATAGGAATCTGCATGTATGTGAATACCTGTTCTTTCTGTTTCGGTGTGGTTTTGTCATTATATATTACGTCACATGGTCTTGATCCCACCTGATTGGTGTCTCCGCTTCCACAACCCAGATTTCACAGAGCGAAGAAGTTATTCTGAGGCTGCCACGAAATTATTTGGATGCCTGTCAAGGCTTTAAATTGAAAACCACAAACATTCAGAGAGCGTACTCCAAACCCTTGACGAATCACACTGGAGACTTGGAGTACGGTGAGTGGTTTTCTCACAGGTACCCGAGCGTATCATCGTCTCTACTATTGCATCTTAAGATGGTCGTAACAACTAACCAACAGTTAACCCACTAAAGGGAAACAATGTTAATGGACCCGACCTGTGGGAACTCAAAGACCTGTTTATGTGTTTTAGGGAAGAAATGTTGACTTGGGTGAGAAAAAAAGATGCGGCAGTCTGACAGACATTTAGTTTCAATACTTGTCAAAAACTAAACATTCATCATGGAAATTATGGAAACAGACAGGAATGGCGACATAAACTAATGTCACATTTTGGTTAAACTTTAAAAACAATGAATTGAGCATTCGGGCATCAGTAAATTAGACATTAATTATGGACGAAACACAACTTACGTCAGTTTAACACAATCTACACAATGAAACTTCATACTGCAGACTTTATATTTCCGCTTCAAAGTTCCACCCAACCCTTCCTCTCTTACAATAAAATTGTAATTCTCGGTTGGAGATCATAAGCTCCCCTTTAAGGAGTTTGCATGCATTTACGCCCAGCAACAAAAGCCAGCATCAAAGATCACAACTGGAAAAAATAAAAGAAGACACATCTGCACAAGTGATTGATGCATGAACTCAGGCTGAGCTCTCACTTGATTCCGGCTTCTCTGTTTCCGCTACTTGAGCAGGAGATTTATAATGGCTTCCGGCCACACTAAACCTGCTGAACATACTGCGTCTCTTCATAAAGTAGAATGACAATAAAGCACAAATTACAGTGCAAAACGTTTCTCCATTTTCCACTGGTAATCTTGTACCTTCGTAGATGTTGAAACACAAAGCGCCCTATTGTGCTCCACATACAAACACTGATCCCATTGCCCCCATCAGCTAAAACCACTAATTGGCCTACCACAGACACTTTAGCCATGCTTCCCAAAAACCAGCAACGGTTCTGAACCTCCGAGAGTCATTCTGCCAAACAAGGACAACAGCCAACAATGTGTAGTTGCTGTCAGAGGTGATTAAAACGATCCATCTACAAATTACTTTGCGGGCTCATGGTAATGCGATGCCTCGAGCTGAAGGGGTGGGGAGCGGCAAACTCAGGTCTCATGGATAATGCAGAGTTGGTCCGGGCCCAGGAAAGCATCATCACAGTTCGGATGATCTCTCTGCGATTCCTAACCGCTGACATAGAGGAAAGACGCATCACTGCAAAACACCGGATACACAGCCACGGCTCTCATATCAGATTCCTTACATAGTTTGTGTTATTGAAACACAGCCAGATGGAAATGATACAGCTGGTCCTTTGTCGTGATTCAAGACGGATTTACACTGAATTTTGGATTCGTTTCCAGGCTGTGAACATCCAACCAGCACTGACGTGATACATCTAACGGTCCTGCTACTGAGAGTATTTTGTCCTGGTGGGTTTATCAAACTGACACAGTGAAACGTTGAGCTGGAGGCCTTAATATAGAAATCTACATTTTGTGACACGTTCGTTAACATGTCAACACCTGTGTCATCAGCAAGGCAGCAGGTGCCGGCCCCGTCTGTTCCCTACAAAGCAAGACCCGTGCTATTCTCCCACCAAAGACACTGACCTACAGCGAAAGTTCAACCGTGCTCCACCCTTTAGGCCGTTAAGGTCGTACAACTGGCAAAGTAATCACTTTAAAGTAAGAACGGACTTTTGGGGGAGGGGAGGGGGGGGCGGACGCAAGAGAAGAAGAGCTGGTTTCTCCCCCAGACAAACGCGGTCATTAGCACTTTCAGAGGGAGTCCCAGCAGGTGGCCAGGACTTTGGGAGTTTGATCTCAGTGAGAGTGTCTGAAGCCATGAAATGTGGGGGGCAAACCCAAACCATGGGGAAGGGCACAAATGGTAGAGCGATCACAGAGCTGCAAGCGGAGCTCCACTTTAAAAGGGGTCAGATGGCTTTTTCATCTCTGCCAAAGGCACTCGGCTAAAGTGACGTGGCGCACAAAAGGCAGGCACTGTGTTGATTGACAGACACAAGAGGACTAGAGGTTAACGCTATTCTGCATACATCCGTGCAGCCTGAAAACAAAATAAAAGGACAACAAAAGCAGAAATAACAAGAGAAAGCAGAGCAGCCGGACGAGCCTCCGAGATCTCCGTGAGACAGGAGGATGAGAAATTGGACACATTAAGTGATGGATGCTAAACTGTCAGTTCTAATAAGCAGCGAGGCAGCAGCACTGTACTGCTGCTTCAGGAGTCCAGGAGAGAACAGTCCAATGATCAACACAAGGGAGCCAATTAAAAAAAGCAGACTTTGGCAGCCAACTGCATTACACTGACCCTCATGTGACGCTGGAAACACTTCACAATCCGCAGGGCTTTTTTGTTTTCTTTTTCTTTTCTGCAAAAACCTACCCGGCATTTTCAGTCTCCACACTACAGGCTATTATCGATCTGTGGTCTCCTGTTAAATCACCGAGCCTCCACTTTTAGTTATTTTTTGAACCGACTGGCTGCAGGAGAGTCTGGTTTCACCCCCTTGTTATGGCGAAAAGGGACGAGTGCTCTGATAAGACGGAGAGCCAAATGACGAGGTCACTGAGGTGGAGGAGGTGATGCTTCGGTCCGTTCTAGAGATAACGCGTTACAGCGAAGCCGTCTTCATACCACTGCCTGCAGAGATCAAACACAGAGGCTGCGCTTTTCTTTCCACTCTACAAATCGAGTTTGTCTCAGTTCTCTGAGTTTGGTTGTTTTTCTCTCACTAATTGGAGAGAAGACTCACAGACGGATGCAGGAGAGAGACGGAACTGAGGAAGGTCACTGATATGAAGTTCCTTTTCTTCTTCCCAATGCTTTGATATTGTCTCAAAAGCGGTGCGTTTTGTTTTCGAAGACAATCCCACGAGACGGCAAAGGCGTTATTGAACTGGGAGAAATTATGCCAGGTGACCATGCGTAAGCAGCAAACATGTTGGCAAAAGAGACTTGTTCTAAATGCGGTGGAGCTATTTCTGTATTGGAACTTCGACACTGAAAGAGTAGTTATGCTGGCAGCAACTAATTATATGTTGAGCAATCAAACAGCTTTTTAACTCATGTGATTGCAATGCTTTTGAGGAGCAAAGGGAGGTAATAACATTCCTGCCCCTTTATTCATTTTAGGAAGGATACCACGCATGGAAAACACATCAGAGGCAATCCAGAACATGTGGACGGGCCCCTCGTAATCCAGCGCTTGTTGAACCCCGACAAAAATGTCTTCTACAAAGCTGCAGCTTCCTCACTCTTAAAACACAGAATCTAAAAGGGGAATGTTCCCCCACATCCTTGTAGAAACGTAAGCAGACTTGGTGACAGAGATAGTGAGTGCAGACTGTCAAAGATGTTCGAGGGCGTCCATCCGAGCCCCGCGTCGTAACCGCCAGGAAGGGCCAGGCCGTCTGGAAATAGCACTTCCCAACGAGCCTTTGGTGTCTCCTCGTTTTACACTCACATGGCCGACGGTCCCGCCTGACTGAAATTCACAGAGTGTTGATATACCCTCACTGAAAACAAATAAAAGCTCGTGAGCTATTGAGCGGGTCATGGGTTTAAAGGTCTTGTGGTTTTTACCATAAGGTGCCACAGTCAGTCCTCCTCGTCTACCAGCAGAGGTGATTCCCTGCATTGCTGCGATCCGTCAGCCCGCAGAACGCAGCCGGTACATCTATCACCATCCCTGCCCCACGGGCTTCCACTGTCATGTTGGAACATCTGTCCGGCACCATGCCAAATATGTCAAGAGAATGATAGTATGCCACATCTGCAGCATTCACAATAACTATAACTCATCTGTTTGAAGATCAGTATATGAAACACATGCCTGTCATTCAACCCCTAGAAACGAGGAGAGTTACAACCTGCGGTGGAGGAGCTGGGATCAGTCGGGCTAATGCGCTGCCCATCCAACACAAAAATACCAATGGGTCTCCCAAAAAAGGGGGTCAATGCTACTAAACCTAGCGATATGGGGAGGAGGAGGTCAAGGTTCGAAGGGTCAAAAGGGCCACTGTCATTTGACACACGTGACAGGAAATGTTTTCTGTCCTTACATCTTCATCTGGTGTTTTGAGTTACGAGGGTGTCTGGTACATTGGAAATACAAACACGACTCGCATGCAACTCGTTGCAATCCAAACAAAGATTTAACAGGTCGCCGCTCCATCAAAGGGGCTCTCCATCACCACTCGTGAAGATGAAACATTTGGAGGGGTTGATGTTTAGTAAACACGCACGCGGATATGTTCGGCAGACCCTTTTAATTGCTGACCACACGGGAGTGAAATGTCGAGGGAGTCGGAGCTGAATTCCAACCTTCGAGTCCGGCTCAATCTAAATCTGCTCTGCAGCCGTCTGGTTGGTGACTTTGTGCTTTTTTTTGGGTCTGTGGGTGGCGGGAAAATTCTCGCCATGCACTATTTTGAGATTGGTGCGAGACACTGGGAAGACAGTCGTCTTTCCAGTTGGGGGATTGTTGGGCCGCCCGGGTGAATTCCTTTCCACCTAGTTTGGGGAATGACCCCCCTGCCCTTTGCCCCACAAATCTTCAGGTCCACAGGAACCTAACTGCTGGAGTCCAAGATGGCCAACCATTTACGTCATGGCCCTTTGGAAGAGAAGAAAGGGGGGGGGGGACCTCGTTGTCTCGTTCACCTTCATGTGCGATTCTTTAAACAGTAACCTGTTGCGCTGCCAATGGGATGCTTGTTTGTCATGTTGGCCATGGCTGTTGACAACAGGAGGCCAATTACATTTTTTGAAAAAATAATCTAAAACATAGACTGTATATGGTGTAAAGCTTTATTGATGCCAAGGGAAATAGTTGAAAAGATGTATATACTTCTTCCTCTTTCTGTCACATACCAACAGAAAACAAACAGGGCAAACCACATCACAGTGTCCTCTTCTGCTTTATTATGCCATTCGTCCCCTCGCTGTAAAAGTCAATTTATCAACCCTGGATCTTGTGCTTTTTGCCCATACCTCTCGCTCAATTCAACTCCTGCGATCCCTCCCACTCACGCCCACTCGCCATCACCGTGTCGCCGTCTGTCTCTGTCCCTCACATGCGGCTGCAGTCAAGAGGATGAAATCACTCCATCAGCGAGTGGGGGCCTCCACTGTCACTGGCATCAGAGAAGGCCGTAATTAAACAACTCGAGCTCTGGTAATTATCCTACAGTGGCCCTAATTACCCCATTCTCAGGGTGATTACAGCCCACAGGGGGAGGGGACCAACTACTGAAAGGGGGTAGGAATGATGTCAGCAAGGGAAATGGGGGCCTTTAATCTGGTGTCATTGTGGAAATGAAGGAAATGAGCAGGGACATTGACAGAAAAGGACAATCTTGTTTTTTTGAAGGGTTGAGGGTGACAGAGCGGTATAGTGCGCAGGAAGAGGAGTAGTGTGAAAATAAGCCACAGAAGCCTTAAGTGAAGGGCAGCAGGATGTAGCTGTTTGGACTGTCAGAATAAAGGCGTTGTGCCCTCCATACAGAGATTACACCCACAACAAGAGCGAAAGCTGTTCCCACCGATGTACCTTACACCTTGAAACTTTGCCAAAAGGTTACAGTCTATCGCGTCCATCATGCTCTGTTCAGGAGTGTATCTTACACAGATCAGCGCGTCTCCTCTCTGTCTCAGCATTTTTAATACAAAAGGGGCTATGCTGCTCTAAGCATATTGCTCTCCCCCCCACCCCCCCGAGGGCGTGCTGGCTGGGGGAGGGATCGACGCTCCGCTCCAACAGACACCGGTGTGTCGATTCAGCACCAGGCCAGCGGGACAAGGTAAAAGGGAGAGAATAAAGGGGCATGCATCTCGACAGACTGAGGAACTTGTGGCATCCTTTGTGAAGGTGAGTCATTTAATTGCTTACAGAGACCCTTGGGACCACCACAGACCGGCCCCCCCCCGTCCTTTTGTTGGAACAATGCTGTAAGGTGAGCCGTGCTGCACCACACAGACAAATGTGCCCAACCCTTTGTGAGTAATAAAGTATAAATCTGCCTTTTAAAATGTTTTCTGTTGGTTATTTGCTGTAAGCATTTGAAAGAACTGGCAATACTGAAAAATACATGAATATGCTCAATGTTTGCCTGCTAATCTTCCCACCAACACCCCAAAACAATGTATGCGCTCTTATTTGGGTCCTCATTTTGTTTGTATCACGTTGGCACATCTCTGCCAATGGTTTCATGCTATTTCACTGATCTACAGGTGGTGGTAATGCGCTAAGAAACACAGCAATGTGGCAACAAAGGCAGGGAAGGCTGCACGCTCGTTAATACGGGTGCTTTAAAAAAGAATCTGCTTTGCAAATGTGTTGTGGAGGACACTGAAGGCAAACAGAAACTTTGTGTTGAAAAGAAAACTCTCGGCTACCTTTAAGTCATCATTTAAACGCGTCCTGCTTTTGGAGAGATGACCACTAGCTCACCAGCGCACCTCATATTCAACACTTCGTGGTATTTCCCTTCTGTGGAAACCAGTCTCAGTGTGCCCGTATCACAGGCTCCGACCATGGTTTGCTCAAGATGTACAGGAGCACAATGCAGGCAGTGTTACCAGACATATTTCCTCCCAATTTGAAAGCATATTCATCAAGTCTACTTATTGTAATAAAACACCCAGCCTGTCAACGAACGATATCGCCCACTAACATCACATCAACTTCAATCCGGAGACGTTTTGTTTTTCGACCACACAGATATCAAAAATTGCAGAAGAAACATTGAGTTCTTGTCAAACCCCATTGCACGGGATGCAAGAACACGCCCCAACACCTTACGAGCCATTTGTAGCCAAAATGAGGATTTGTTTTGTCAAAGCAACAGTACAACGTCATTAGCATGCATTTGGCATGATTTATACGCGGATCAGACGGGGACATCTGCTCTGTGTTGAGTGAGTGAGGAGGGCCATTTGAGCGAGCGTGCCGAGGATCCTGATTGATGTCGCACACGGAGGAAAAGTCCCGGCGGTCCCATTAGCAGCTACAGTCTGCATTACTGTCCGACCCGTCAGCCATGATAGAGGACTGCTCCGCCGCCGCCACAGCCATCCGTAACCTGCCCAGTCTCTATGAGACGACACGCGGGGACAAATGAATCCAATGCAGCACTTCCCAAATGAACACTGGTTGAAACCGGAGACGCGCCGTGCTTTAATGCAGCCCTGAGCCCTTGTGAAATATCTCCCATCTCCAGCGGCGCGCATTTGGCATTCATCAGAATCAAGATCATCTTTCACGGTCGTCGTTGCCTCTGTGGCCAGTTCTCAGGCATAACATGACACTCTGGTTTAATAAAAATAAAAAAGGAACGCTACAAAATATTTACATGACAACGCAATATGGTATTATGTACGTACAGCCGGTTCGGTGTGTTGTTTTTGCTGGAATGGTCCAGATGTACGATTTTATGACTTCCCTTTTCTCTTGGGTGAGTAATGATATTGGGCTTTTTTCACAGATAAGATATGAATCGCCACACAAGCAATGCTTCAAAAGGTCACTAACATATAAATGTCTGCAGCACAAGACTATGCTACGCTAACTAGATATAAAAAGAGTTCTGCGGAGAAAAGATGTCAGTGTTGAACATTCTCAATGGGCCATTCCAATAGTCTCTGCCATGCCTGAACTACCCACAAAGCCCAAAGGATCATGCCATATGTCATACTGCTGCTCTTAAACTCAAATCAAATGTCTCTGGCTGTTTAAACAGCTCTGTGTTTGACGAAACAAGACAACACAGTGAAACAAAAGGCTTCTTGTCCCCAACTAGTACGTCTCTTGGCCCCAAAACAATTAGCTTCATCACATGACAGCAGCACTCCGATGTGTTTGGAGAAAAATAAAAATGTACCCTTTCAATCTCATTACCCTGATCCCTCCAGCAGCCGAGGGCTTCCAACTCACAATGAAGCTGTTTGTAGAGAGCCGAGTGGGGATTTTAGGTTGCCATAATTGTGATGAATATGCAACTCGACCAAGACAAACAAGCATGGATATTTAAGATTCCACAATAATTGAATTAAGACATGACGAGACGCATCTTGTGTCCTGGCATGTTCCCCTTTCAGGAGCTCCAGTGATTAAAGAATCAACAGACCAAAGCTACAGAACTGTGAGCGCATGTGCACGCGTGTGCATCTTCCATCCATACGTTTCTATTCTGTATGCGGTTCCCGTGTACATCGTAAGTAATTCACTCACTGTGTGACATAGATGACTTCATGTCATTGCTGGGCAACAGAATTGAATCACTCTGCTGATATCAGACGACATCAAAGAAGGAGGAATGCTTGTTACAGAGGGGCTGATGATAATCTGAACTCCGCGGGACTTCACTGGGGAAGAAGCACAAAAAGGCCACTGGAGTCGTGCCATTCTTGCTCTTTGCATGTTTTGAATGGAATGTCCTGTCCTGTCTTTCATTCTCGCTCTAGTTGGCACGCACACGTTTGCTGTAAACAGTGTCGCTGATACTGTGTGACAACAACACAAAGACTTTCTTATTGGTCCAGACTATAAAACCAAAAAATACATAAACTGGAGGTTAATTAATGCTTGCTGCATATTTTGAAATGGACAAACAACGGGAATGTGTCCCAGTTTCAGTGCAGCAAAAAGGAATGTGTTGTAACGGAGACTTTTTTTAAATTTTGTATCAACAGCGATGTTTCCTGCAAACACAACCGCATCGCTACATGCGGAAGACACGTTGAGTTGAGCCAAAGGACGCAGAACACAAACTCCATCGCGAAGAACATGGCAACTCAGAGACGACTTTCAACCCCTGTCGTAAATCCACTCCAACAATGCTGCTGACGGCCTCTCTCTCTCTCTCTCTCTCTCAGCCTCTGGCGGACAACAAGGAGAAAGCAGAAGTGGACAGTGGTGTCAGTAATGAGAATGGATAGCTTCTTGGCTACACCGTCTCGGCCCCATTGATCGCACGGCTGTGAGGAGTGATGGAGCTGGCCGTCGGGAGAGAGCAGCATGCATGTTTTCATTCTGCTCAGATCCATTCTAATTTGGCTCCATATTGATAACTTCTCCCCTAGAACCCGCTGCAGC
The DNA here is from genome assembly GCF_949748355.1 of Melanostigma gelatinosum. Taxonomy (NCBI): domain Eukaryota; kingdom Metazoa; phylum Chordata; class Actinopteri; order Perciformes; family Zoarcidae; genus Melanostigma; species Melanostigma gelatinosum. The sequence goes on from NC_136655.1 coordinate 6,381,901, forward strand.
TACGCGTCGCGCATGTTAGAGTGCAGTTAAGAGTAAACACCATTTCGCAGCATTCATCATTCTGCAGAGGGCGGATATAATTGGAGACATTTATGGATGCATTCAGGACTGCTAGGTGTGTGTGTAGTGGTGATCACTTGCAACCGAAGGCTACGTCGATACACGTATTAATGGTTACTCTGGGCAAATAGCTGACAAATGAATTATTTAAAGTTACTTTGACGCTCGGCCGGCTCGGGGGCTTGTCGCCATCGATCAGAATGACCACTGGCAAGTCACTGAATGATGCTGAGGTGGCAAACGCAAGGATGGCTCATTGCGATGGTGACTGTATCTTTGATGAGGACTTTAGTACACGTATAGATGAGTCCTCTTTCCTCTCTTTCGCCGTCCCACAAACACACTTTCAGTCCTCATGCTGTCTCCGAAGCAGTCGAGTGTTTCGGCAAAGGCTCACATTTGATCCGACACCGATAGCCTGTGCTATTTCCCCTTCGTCGATCCTTTACTCCAGTCCGTGCCTCATAAATGTCATCGTAGTCTGTCTAAGCATTAATCTCTATGAGGCTGGGGCCCAGTGACTCTCCAAAACAAACCAGTCTTGTTGAACTGCTCCCCTGCTGAATGGTAGAAGCTTGGCAGAGCTAGAGGAAACAGATAAGTATGGATTTGGAGGGAGGGAGGAGGGGTGTCTCTGTCCATTTTCTTCTTCTTTTTTTTACGGATGCAGGGGAGTGCAGCAGCAGAAGCAGCAGCAACAGTGGGGTCTCCAGTGGGAAAATATCAGCAGCATTATGGAGTGGGCTTGAGCCTGCCATCACTATCAATGAGAGGAAGAGGCCTGTCAGAGCACACAAAGGGGGAAAAGACACAATCCGAGACAAAGACTTACGTGAGGGGACGGAGGGAAGGAGAGAGGAAAAGAGGCAGAGGGGGAAACAACACATGAGGAAGCGAGAGGCGGACAAAGAGAGGGATTAAAAAGCATTCCAATTAGAAATGGAGGAGACAGTGCAGGAAAAGAGCTAAGGAGAGCACTGATCAGAGACTGAGATAAACCACCGCAAACACACGGGCAAATTGAAAGAGATGGAGAGAAGATAGCGAGCCAGAGAGGCAGACAAAGATGGAAAGACAAAGCACCAGCAAAAAAAGGCACAAGCCAAAGAGAAATGAATTAATGACTTTGCAGAATGAGGCGACGAGGAACAATAGCGAAAAAATAGACAATAGAAGTCCAAATTAGAAGAAAGGGAGAAAAACGTCCTGTCAAAATGGCACATCAGAGTCTGCATGTGGCACCCCTTGATAAGACGAGTCTTTGCCACCTTCCATGCTGGCACCCGAGTGCCCCCCCCCCCCCTCCCTCCCCAACCAACCATCTGTGCCATACAAACACACCAAGCTGTGCCGTCAGCGGCTCGAGCTCACGACGACGCCAGTTTTGTGACATCAGCCCGGAGTCCGGCTCCCGGTGACAACAAGGGGGCGCCCGGATCTGTGACATCACCAACCCACAAGTGAAAGGTGCCAAACAGTTCGCTCTCAGAGGAGGATTTGAGTCATGTGAGCTCCAACCGCAGCGAGCTAATGGTTATTCTGGACAGGACACAGAGAGAAGCAGGGAGAGAGAGCGAGAGAGAGTTCACTGGGACTGCTGAGGAGCTGATCGACTTCACAACTCTCAAGTTCCGCTCTCCTCCCTCTTTCCTCTCCCTCCATCTTTCCATCTGAAGCGTCTGTGAACAGCTGTGGGTATTTGAGTTCGGCTTACACAGCACCCAGCAGGGTAGCACCCGCTGGCCAGGAATGACTGACATCTGACAAAGAGGAGATAGGCGTGGAGCACAGCGTGGCAAAGTTCAACACAAGGATGAATGACAAGTAGAAATCCGCTCACCAAGAATAGAACCCCGTGTCCACAGTGATCCCCCCCCCCCCCATTGACGCCTCGAAGGAAATGTGTGAAATGATGGTAAAGAACAGGGTGTGGTTACAGTCATTCAGTTCAATAATGTCATCCAGGCCTGCAATGTTTCCATTTCCAACTGATTCGTCAGTTTTCTTTTTAGTCTGTAAAATGTAGAAAAAAAAATAATAAAATTGTGAAACACAAGCATGTGTAACATTACACCCAAGCTTTGGGCCACATATGGACAGAGGACTGGAGACATATTTCAAGATCCCGAAAAGAACCAAAGCCAGCAGGACGTTTGAGCATAGATTAAGTGCAATAGCAAAAGAGTTTGATAGAAATCTCTCCACCTAACAAATGCTAGGAAACCTGTGTTATGTCCTATAAGTAATTCATGTTGAACTGTGCGTCATGGATTCACTGTAAACTATTGTTTTAGGTGGTGCGAGTTTGCCACTGTCCTTATGTTAATGCTATTGTAGGTGATAGAAGCGGCTGCAACAAGCCCGCTGCATTCTGGGTGATGTTTTTCCCCACCTCAAGGTGTTACTTCCACTCAATCCTTTGCTGTATAATCATTCAGCATGTAAGAGCATTGCCATGATTCTGTGTGGGCGTATGTTGTGCACGCGTCTCACGAAAAACACAAAAAGGAAGAAGGGACAAATAGGTAATATATCCACAGCAACAAATCAAGTATCCCAGATGAAGAGCGAAAGGGGTGAAAGGTAATGGGAAAGGATTAAATGGCTACAAGATATACTCAATTGGTTAGAGACAAAAACAAAAGACAGCACTTTCTCCCGCGCACACACACATATTACATGACCGATCACAATCTCGATATCCGCTGCAGTTCTTGCACTGCCTGGCAGTACATAGGAGAAGCTAGAACAGTTCTTCCTTCACCCGGGCAGGTATCCAAACAGCCTCCACAGGCTTTGATGAAGTGTCCTGTCATGATGTCATCCTCCATTGGTCTCCAGCTCACCTGGGACCTCCCTCACTCTTAACTTAACAAGCCCCGGCTGAGAGGAAAGAGCAGAAAAAGAAACGAAAAAGGGAGGCTGTGGAACTGGCCTCCTCATCTACAGCCTTCTCACTTCTCCTCACTCCTTCCCTGACCTTGCACTGCAGCCAAATAAATAACAAAAACCCAAATATGGATTCATTCTTATCTCATATCTCTCCTCTTTTCTCCTCCTCCTCCTCCTGCTCGCTGGCTGTCAGCAGGTTAAAAAATGGCTCGGCACTATATAGCGAGGGAGAAACAATTACTCATGGCGCAGGCTGTATGGACATTAGGAGCTCTGTACTCCTCTGCCTTCTCAGGGCCATGTGTTTCTAATTAAACGGTGCACTGGAGGAATTATCAAAGCTTACGATTGCATAACGAGCACCGGCAGAAAATTGTCTCCAGAGGCACACAGTGGTTAAGATGAATTAAAAGAGAAGCGTGTCAATAAGAGTCCGGGAGAAGCAATCGGGTTTTTTTATGTTGTTGTTGTTGTTGTTGTGAGAGGATTTCCTGGTTATAATCTTCAGAGGTGTTTGAAAGAGATTCACTTCACTGTTAAAATCTGACAACAAGATGAAGTAATTCATTCAAGGGTGCTTTTGCGAGGCTGTTTCTATTCATAAAAGACGATTCTGCCTTCAGATGCCATTTCTAAGCCTGTGTGATGATCACTAACACCTCCCCAGTTGTTGTTTCCTCCTCGCCAGTGTTCCTCTTCCATCACACAACACCAGTTGGCCGGAGACGGACACGGTTGATTTTGCTCGCCAAATGGAGGCATGTTCGTCCTCGCGCAGAGAGACACACTTCTGCAATATAGACGTCGGGTCAGCGTTTGTGAACACGCCACACGCATGTGCCGAGCACACAAAAGGACCACATGAACGCAGGCACACTCAAATCCCGCGTCTCCATGGTGATTGTTTTAGTGCCCATGTGAACTTGCCCCCTTGCATCTGTTTCTGTGTTTCTTCCTTGTGTAGAAAAAAAATAAAAAATAAAAACATAATTACTTATTCATAAGCACAAGAGGATTTTCATTCTCCACACAGGCTTTCTCTGAGCACAATAAATACCCAGAATGCAACAATAAGAAATAAGTGCAGGGAACAAAGAGTTCCGAGATTCCTTAGAGGCCCGCAACGTTTTGTGTGAGCCTCTTCTTGTTTCGCAGCCATGAGTCACATGTTCGCCGTTGATGCACACCGTCATCACAGCCATCAGCACACTGTCCAAGTTGAAGGTTTTACACTTCTAACAAGGAGGGAGGGCTGAGAGAGAGGGAGGCCTGCTCAATGCCAAAATGCCCATTTAGAACACAGAGTCCATCTGGTGGACGAAATGAGGATCACATGAAGATGCCGTAATTAACCCGAATCCTGTTATTCTAATGTGGAATGCTGAATCGAGCCAGCTCGGTGTATGTACTACTGGATTCTCATGGGGTAACATCGCTCAAGCAAACCTGTGTGTGTAAAAAAAAAAAAAGTTAAACCAGGACACTCACACAAAAGCATACACAACTCGGTGTAAAAGAGCGAGGAAGACGCCAGGAGTAATGCGAGGCATGTGTGTCAGAGACAGTCTTGACTCCATGTTATGCGTTGCATGGATCCCATTCTGGCAGAGGAAAAGCAGTGCGTGTCGATGCGATGGTATGCTCGTTTTAGAGTCATCCAGAGTTTCCTTCATACACACACACACACACACACACACACTCGCGGTCAAGAGTATTGGTGAAACTTTCCTTGCCACACAGAAGAAACAGCTTACCAATGTCTGCTGAACTGTCTGAACACCAAACCACACACAAAGTTCAGACTGCCAACAATAAATCTTTTGCCCGCGTTGCTTCGGATTCAAATCACCTGAGAAGGAAAACCGAAAGAAAGAGTTAACTCCCAAAGATCTTTTTCTTTAAGGGAGTGGGACATAACGGAGTGTGTACAGAGCTGATTTCTAGCCGTCTATAGGCTCTGAGTCGTCACCCTAGATGTAGCAGTGAGATTGGGGTGTAACAACGATAAACCTGAGGGAGCTTTTCATCTGTGGTTAGGACAGAGACTACAATAATCACATTCAGACCTTCAATGTACATGGTGAAATAAGCCATGGACATGATTTTTAAAACCATCAAAACGTTGCTGTGGGTTCATTTATGAACAAAGAACCACTCTTTATTTCATTCCAGACGTATATCACTTGCAGGACAAATAAGGTTGTTTCAGGGTCACAAGTTAAGAGTTTTCAGATATCACTCACATCTGGAAGACTTTACAGTTGACGCGATTGAAGGTGAGCCCACTTGTTTTTTTTCCAGACCAAACTGTCAGGTGGGTACATTCAAAGCTCATGACTGCTCTGCATAGTGTATGAAGGGTGAAGAGCCGGGCTGATTGGTCAACTAATCTGTCGTTTTGGTCTGTCACCTAAGATTTTGAACCCATTCGTCATTTTTTTGGCTTTTTTTTGCATGCGGAGTGACTTATTTCCAAGAAACTCATCAGCACATTTCTGGCATAACCGTTTAATAGTCATAAATCGAGTTAGTCGACGAAGAATTTCTTGGTCGAGGACGACCCTGGTATAGAGTACTGACTTTCTTCATACACGCGTACTGGGGAGGTTTTTCCTACAGGAGTGCTACTTGCTACCCTGAAGCGATCTTTCTTTATAAATTACATCAGCTTATTATCATTTTATTTACAGATGTTTCACAGATGGGATGCAGCGGCAGCCGCCAGGACCGACAACTGCAACATTTGAAATCCTGTTCACTATGAATCCTGATGTATTGAGACACTTCTCTTCCTTGCCAGTGTCGAAAAGGATATCCAGATGTACAGACCGTATAGAGCGTCTCCACAGCTGCACACCTTGAGGCCTGACACGCACCTTTCTGTCACGGAGAGAACCAAAATGAAGGCGGACGCGTAAACAGTCTCACACGCCCATGAAACCCCATCCACTGTTTATGTTTCCAAAGCTGCACCACAGCTTTGGAAAAGTCTGAATTATCGTCAAGACTGAAGATAATTAGCTCAATTGCCCTGCTGCCGTGAAACTGTCAATATGAATATTAGTCTTTGTAAACACGCGATTCCCTGGTCGGCCACGGCATGAGGAAACCCAGAGGCTCGGTTTACATTCTTCTGACCGTATTTGAGGTATTTTAAGACGTTATTTAAGCGATGGAATAGAGGATACTTCAGGCAGTAATGACTGACATGAACGATGACAGATGCTTAAGAAGACAAATTGTTGGAAGGGATGTTACAACAATCTGTATTTGGGTTGATGATGGGCCATATTAACGTCAAAAAGATTTCAAACAAAGAGACATGTCAGGAAATAAAACATGGAATAAATACATTTCAATGATTGTTAGCTGTGTGGTCCAATATACTTTACATTACCGGCTGACATTTTGAAATCATGTGAGAGGCAAAAGAGAAAAATCCTTCTTAAAAGGCAATTATTTGAAGATTTTGATGATTACCAAAAAGTCCTGCCTCAGTGGAAAAGTGAAGTTTTAAAGGGCCGTTAACCAGCCGGTAAAAAATGATGAACTCAGTCGGAGTCTTGCCTACAGATGCCCAAACATGCCAATCAGCAAATGAGCTCTCTGAAACAAACAACGTGCGCCACAGTGTGACGCCTGTGCTCGTTTAGTCGAAATTCTCGACTGAATTTCATGCATTTTCAAAGTCCAAACATCCTCCTCCTCCTCCTCTCGTTCAGCGAAATTAGCCATCTGTCTTTATTGCCTGTATCTCGACTCTCAAGGCCATGGCGCTGTAATGGCACCGCGCCTCATGTTTAAGTGTTTACTTCCTAAAGGGCACTCGAGAGAGCTCGTGTGCTGATTACAAAACTCTCCTTCTCCGTCTCTGAACTCCCGCCAACCTCACGACCAAGTCAAGGTCGCTCCCATGCTCTCCTCCATGCCATCAATCGCAAAAGAAACAAAACAAGACATTATTGATATCATGCGGAGATCTAAATCCGCATATGCCGCAGTTGTAAAATTGTATTTTTGCAAACGGGTTTATTCTATGTCGTTCCAGCGTCTCATTTTTTAAACACCATAAAGCTGAGTTTATCTTTGTGCATTCTAAATGACAGATCAATCCAGGTTGTTGAGACAGACTGCGGCCAGCTTGTAAAAGTTTACAGACTCCAGCCCACGCTTTAAACAGAAACTCAGCCCATATGAATTACAGCGCAACGACACCGTCAGTGGACGGCGAAAGGAGCCACGTTAAAAAGGACGGACACTTCCAAGCATGCAATCCAATAGCCTTGTTGGCCCGCTTCACCCACATATAAGCAACGCGACATCCATCACCCGGTTCCTCTGACCCGACAGACACCTCTCTGTGGGAAAACAAGCCCGTCGGCTCGGAACTGCAATGTAAGCAAAATCTGATCGCAAGCCACAGATCACAACAATCTACGAGTGTTACACAAACACGGCGGTACACAAATCGAGATGATGTAAGCACGCCGAGTTAACTGTCAGTATTATTCAACGTGGTTGATGCCGGTCAAGTACACAATGGGACGTCACTCCGGACATCACAGGAGGTTTGCGTGGCAGGGGACGGACGCTGGCATCCGCTTCTACACAAACGGCTGCTTTGTGTCTCTTTCACCAGGTACCGCTGTGGCACGCCGTGCCGGCCGGAGGTGCAATGCGTCACAATGTGGCCGAGTGCCCTTGCGACCACAGCCCACCATCTGTTTGGCATCAATCAACACCCTCATCAAACATGACGCTTGTCATCATTATCAGACAGCAGGCGTTTGAATCGCCGTCTTGAAACACTTTCTAAAGTTTGTTTCCATCTAAACTCACTCTCCCATGGACAAAGAAACTCCTACACACACACACATACCTCAGAAACCACTGCTTTCTCAACTGTGAGGGTTCTGGGAACCCAGTTAGAAACATTTAGGGGTCTGGGGTATGCACTCATAGCTAGAAAGTAGTTGGCCGTCAGAATAAACCATAAAACCAAAGCTGCCATGTCTTTCTTTAACATCACCCATACGTCTTAGAGGAGACATTCAATATAAAGCCCAAAGTCGGGTTCATGCTGGGTTGCATTTTTGGCTCGTGGCTTCTTAAAATGAAGCTGTGTCTACTTGCAATCGCTAGTAGCAGATTGCATTATGGGTATGAGTCGTGGCCATTTAAAAAAAAAAGTAAAAAATCGTTAAATCTGGAACTCAAGATGTAAAATTATCAATCAAAGACGCAAAGAAGTCAGGAAAAATAAACAGTCTTTTGAATCATTTCATGACCCCTCAAGATTTATCTTGCAACCTCTTATGTCCCCGACCCACAGGTTGGGAAACACTGATTTTAGACTTTCCACACGCCATCTTCTTCCCAACACCTTTGATGCCTGTAGAAATCTGCTAAACACATTTACAGCCGGAGCTACTGCGATGTGCTGCATACTCGCCGAGTATGAAGGTCCACGTCGATTTAGAAACCAGTTCCGACAACGAAGAAGTTCTGCTCCGGAATCGCAAAAATGTCATGTTAGAAATTGAGAATTCGTCCGAACCTAGTTACTCTGTTGGAGCTACGAGATGGTGAGCGGCTTTAAAACTGGCAACACTGGACTCATCGTGTCACCGTGTTTATGTGAAGGTAAATTCAAGCACCTGGAGTTTGTGTACAGATAATTAAGCCCATAATTTACTCTTTGGATCTCGGTTGTCACGTTACTTTGAAGTCCATTTCCAGATCCCTTTGATAGCTGAAAAAAAAGAAAATGCCAACTGACATTCAACCGAATCGGAGACACCTTTGTAATTGAGATGGCCATAACTTCAAAGTCCTTCTCCACAAAGTGTTGACATTACTTTGTATGCATGTTCACGCGGCCTCAGGCGGGTCTAGCCGGCTACAAAGGCCCAGACAAAGACCCGATCCTCGGACACTGATGTATTCATAGTGTCACCGCAGACACGCATTGTATTTGGGAGGCGTTTTTAGTGAAGTGTGCAACTTCAGGCGCGTTACATTCAGCACAAAACGTGTGGAAGAAGTCCTTTCCCACACATCTATTACGCCAAAAGTGCACACTATTCAAACACCGCAACTGGAGTTTATTCCTGCACATATTGAACACAGGTGCGCTCACTGAGCCAATGGCTGTTTTATGCCAGAATACGCAATGTGCGCAATAAGCACGCAAGGGGACATGTACATAAAAATGCATTCAATATTAGAGATGGCATCTGTTCATTCTGTTGTTACTCACTCCAGGAATGATTTGCTTTTAATGCACTCCCCCGCCGCACATGCAAACCCGCGATCACAGTCGACAAGACTAATGATATTGCAACATGTGTCCTTAGGTAACTGCCCAATTTTAAATATCGCCCCTGCAGCTACAACGCGGTGAGGACGGAGGGTGTAAGAATGCGAGTGCGCCTGTGAGGCCTCAACACATGGGAGCGGTGAATCTCCAGCTGCTCCTAATTCTCCCTCATGGGTCTCTTCTGGCAAAGGGTGTAAACCGCATGCTGATGTGTGTGTGTGTGTGTGTGTGTCAGTATCAGTGTGCCCTTTTCCTGCATCGCAGTATGTGTGGCATCTGCAGGAAATGAGAGCCATCCTCCTATAGCTGATGAAGACAAACGGGGACCGGCAGACTCTGTGGGATCACTGAAGCCAAACTGTTGGAGAACATCCAAACTTTTTTTTTTTTTTTTTTTTAACTTTTTGCCCTTCCTCCTAAACGGGTGACAATGATAGATCCCTGCGAACCGACAGTGTCTCGTAAGTAGCTGTAGCGAACCAAAGAAAAAAGGGAATAAAAGGCGTGCTTCATAAGAAATACTTCAGTCTTATGGCAACAGCATAGCACAACCAATAATGCACAACCTGTGTGCATGGCTTCGTGTTTAATATGTGGAGATCTTGCCCTAACAAGACCCTGAAACCACATAAAACGTCCTTAGCTCTGCACAATGAATACATGTGGTTCGAACTGGGAACCCTCCCAGATTTTGCAGAATTGTGGGAGACCCCACACCCACCAAGTGCTGACACATTGCACTCCACTGGAGCCCACACACTTCATGATAATGTAACCAATCTCAACCTGAGCTCTCACCCCAGCTTACATTACATTGCGAGACATTTACGCTGCTTGTTGTGCGCAGAGGGAATACAAAGAGACAGATCTGAAAAGTTTCACACGAAGCTGTGGCGGTTGGGGAAAAAAAAAAAAAAAAAAAAAGAAAGCATGGTTTAATTTGGTTCTCACAAACATGACGCTACAAGATCAGGAAAGAGTATCCTCTGCGGTTAGGAAATGTCACTTTGAGCTTAAACAAAACGGAATGATTTGACACGATTTGACGTAAATGGACAATCTTTGTCTCCCTCTAGTGGTGAATAATTAAAACCGCCGGGGCCCTCAAATATGTGAGTCCATGGAGAACTGACATACGGAATACAAATTGTAACGCCGTCTGGGACAAACGTGGGATTCCAGATAAATGATTATAATCTCATCAACCACAGCACTGCAAGGCAGCAATCATTGCCGTCCGTCTAAAACAGCTGTTTAACATTCAGCTTTCATCAACACAATGAAATTGTTTAATGCGACAATATTTTAACATTTATTTGTTTCATATTAATATTAGCACAGAGCACATGCCAATGTTATCTCAACAACCATCTACATACATTAGCACCCTTACATGTATATCCATGGGGTGCAAAGACATAAATGACAAACATTTAAAATGTATATTTTACTTTTGATCTGACGACATCCAGACAGAATCTCTCTCTTACTGTATAATCCACAAGAGCCAAGACTTCTCACTCCTACAGTGGCAACAAGGCCACTCATTGCTCCCTCATCAATGGCGACAGGAAGAGAGATGGCGAGTGATAGATTAGGCAGTGAGAACAACACGGCGCTTGCTTTAGCTCTCACAAAGGTCAGCTTCTGCTCAGTGTGAAACCTGTGTTTCTAGTGAGGGATGACAGGAAGTCCAATATTCACAGAAGGTAATGTTTGTTCATGTTAAAATCCATCAGACATGTAGAATTATCGTTAGTGTCACACATTAAGCTAATTCAAAATTCTGAAGTCTAGAGATTGATTTTTTTATATATATATATATATATATATATATATATATATATATATATATATTTATTTTTTTATTTATTTTTTTACCAGTGGAGTTTTAAATATTATATATATATATTTTTTTTTCTTTTTACAGGTGGAGTTATAAATTCAGGGATCTGGCAACCATTTGAGAAAATGTCTTCATGTTTGTAGGCATGAACTTAATTTTCATAACTAACCTGCCTATTATCAGGGGTAAAGACAGAACTACCAATATAATAATATAAAGATTGTAAACTACATTTCCTTCGCTGCCATTTATCGCAGCGCATCGTCAGCTCCCTTTAACGTTTCAGGCACAGAATTAACACGTAATCATTGACCGGCAGGGTTGTGAAAGAGGCACGTTGTGTTCACAAAATATACAACCACACATTACCTTTCTTCGGACACCTTTGGGAACTGTGTCGTTGCTCAGCTTACTTAAGGACTGGAACGGAATATATAAAATCTCAGCACAGTGAAAACATGACAAATCATTTTGGAGTATCATTAGTTGAGCTGAGAAGAATGCATTTTGAGTATGTATGCACGTCCCTCTCCTTTGTCCTGCTCAAACTAAAGCGTACATCTAAGCCAAGGCAATGATGCAAACAGACGTGTTGTTGCAGTCGGCTAAGATCACAGTCAGGTATCAGACATATATGAGCCTGGACAGAAGTACTTTGTAACATAAGTAGAAGGACAGAAGTACTTTGTAACATGAGTAGACGTATCAGCCGGGTTGGTAAATGGCACAGCGTGTTTCTGACTGCAATGTGAGGGACCTGGAGAGTGTCTGTACGATCAGCTGGTCAGAGTTCAAGAGTCAGAGGTTGAAGTTTGGGTGTCAGCAGCTCATTGTTCCATTTGCCTGTCGAAGGTGGGTGTGTTGGGAGGGGAGGGGGGGGGGGGGCCTGGTGTGCTCAGTAAGGCTCCATCTTGATCCTTCTGTACAAGCAGCTGGTGAACACCATCCCACAGACCTGGAAACAGGAAGTGTTAGGTCAAAACAAAGTGCTGCTCCGTGTCACCATGGAAGACTGCAGGAAGCCTGTGTGCTGTTGACTGTGAGGACAGAGAGGGGGTTAAAGGTGATGAGGGGGGGGGTTAGAGCCCGCTGGAAAGTATGGGAGCTGGTTGCTATGGGGATGAAGCGAGTCAAGCAGCCATTACTGCAGCAACATGTGTGTGTGCACAGGCTAGCACAAGCAGATACAAAAGGAAGCGCTGGAGGTGGTTTATGCACAAATATTCATCACAAATCACAACTACTGCACATGAATACTCCTGAAATTTGAGATTAGACTGATCTGAAAAAGGAAAGTATCCAAAAATGAGTCTGACTACATAAACAGACACTGTAGTTACAATTCATCGAAAGGTTTTTACGTTCATAAAGACACGTGATCTGATGCTGGAATCAATGAGACATGACCTACAGAATCACTGCACTATTCTCCGCTACACACAGAAAAGGTCCCGGAATAAAGACAGAACAGCAGGAACAGATATTGACCTGTGCCACTGGCTTGACGGATACACAGGCAAGCGGCCAGATTCAATCTTTGAGTCTCTAAAAGCCCTCTGAGGAAGCCTCATCGAGCGAGTCTGCGTCATCTACCGACTCATCACGATCCCTCTTCAGGCCGCTCTTACATTTGATCCAGTGATGGACATGTAAGAACAACATATTTGGGCTCAGAGAACCATGACAGGAGTGGGAAAGTGAGAAAAAACAAGTTCATCATTATTCCCTGACTCAATGTTCATGAAAGGCGATTTTGGATCGCAAGCAGCAACTGTTGCAACAACACAAACACTTTTCCTGAATGATGTACTCGGAGGTGTCTGAATAAAAAACAAGAATAAAGTTTCAGCATATGACGCATCAGCTCTTCTAAAACAACATCTATCAAAACTAGGTCAGGTAACTACTCCTGATATACCAACTTTTAAATATAAGAATAAATGTGAATTGTCTAAAAATAGTACTTTCTAGAATAAGGCACTTCTGTACAAAGATACAGGAGATTACTCTTGCTAACATCGTTGTGCACAAGCAGGTATGTTTTGATGAATCAAGCCAGTCTCATGATGCGTTTATCCCGTATTTATCAGCCACAACAGCCCATAATCACAACACACTATATATACAGGCAACATACAGCCAAAGCCAGGCAGCTGCATGCGTCACACGGAGCGAAAGACCATGCAGGAACACACACATGTTCATTTAGTACACGTGTAGTGTACACATTTAACACAGAGCAGACACTCGCACAAGGACAAGCATGCAGTCGGGTATCAGATTCCCATAATGCCTTCCAACCTCGTCTCTCCAGTTGATTGAACCACAAAGTCGCTCTAGAGCTAAATCACAGTGTGCCGGAGTCGTCGTCCTCTTCTTTATAGAGCAGATAAACAAAGCAGGCTGTCAAGACCGCCCCGGCCAGCTACAGCAACGCCACACGCACACAAAGACAAAACAGACAGACAGGAAAGTGTACCAACATGTAGACGGACTGGAACAGTTGGAAAAAGACAAGCCGTGCAGTTAGGCCACAGGATAGAGGAGAGCAGACACAGTGCTTGGGTTGAAACACTTTGTATTTTCCAGGTATGTTCTAAAGATTCAGTACTCCATCTTTATATTCAGCATAATCGCTTTCGATCACTTGAGGATTAAAAAACATCTTCACATCACAGCTACGGTTAATGGGAAGCTTTATTACTCCTTCCTTAATAAAACCATTTAGCCTGAACATGTGAAATCATGTCAGTCATACGAACACCACTGGAAAGAATCAATGCAGGTGTGTTTGCTTTCAAGTTTCTCTTTTACCAAGAGATGGTGCAGAGCTACAGGAGGACCGTCAGCCAGCACACAATTATAAAGACGCCCCCCCCCCCCCTCTCAGTGGCCGCTGTATATCTTAAAAGCTCGAGTCCATTTCAGGCTGGGACAAATCAAATAACAGAAAAGAACGAAATTAGATAATGATGACTCAGAGACTGGAGTGAGATGAATAGAAATGTCCATTTAGAGGTTGTTACTGCGATGGTGTATTTTCAGTAATGGAAAGATTAAAACCCGTCGGTCTGGGATTTTTCGACAAAGGGCAACATTCACACACAAAAAGAAAAACTAAGAATTGGGCTTCTATGAAGCACAGTTTACTCAGGTGAAGACTGCAGAATAGCACTTCTGCTTCTCCAACAACTATCTGAAGTGCGTAGCATATTTGACTTACCTGCAGACAAGCCACTCCTATCCCCACAGCACCGATGACCAACAGGTGGTCGGCCAGAAACTGCTCCAGCTTAGTGATGCAACCCCCCTGCACAGGCAAAAGCTGACAGTTAGTCGTGTAACAGGCCGTGCATACGATTGCACAGATAGCCATTACGCTTGCAAGCCCTTCAAAAGCTGCTTTTTCTGCATCTCTCCGTGAATAACTTCCAAATGATTGCAGCCAAGAAGAAGACATCCTGCAGGGAATATATTCTAATTATTTTGTTTTTTTAAGGAAGTGTGAAGTCCACTGACCTCCACCTTGTAGATGTTGGAGGGGTGGTCTCTCTTGCCACAGTGAGGGGTGATGGTCTTGCAGCAGCTGTCAGGCACCACCCTGTCCCCTGCCTGCTTTGATGAAACGTACACACTCGCCATCCAATCGTGGGAGTTGTTGCTGCCACAGCACTTGAACTGGGGAGGCAGAAAGAGGTTTCATGATGTCACACAGTGTTATAACGAAGCAAGTTTCTTTACACTCCACTCCATCACTTCCTCAAATCATTATTCCAGAAATGACAATTCTTGCGACTGAAAGGAGTGGTTCTCTTTCCACTCTAGGACACAAATAAAATGACTTAAGTTCTGTTACTTTAAGGTAATAAGAGTGTTGAGTCCATACGTCCTGTTGTAGTCTGTCCACAGCTAATGTGATGGCCTCCCTCCCTGGCTGGGCGTAGTTATCGGTCATAGTCTGGTTGAGATGCTGCTTCAGCTCCTCACTCAGCTGGGAAAGAGGAACAAAGAGAGACACACACACACACACACACACACACACACAGTGAGAAACAGTGTGTGAGCCAGAGAAGGTGGGGGAGCATTTATGGGAGAGAACAAAATGTGCTTCATTTGTTACACATGTAGCACATCGAATAAAAACAGAATTTTATGCTTCTGCCAACCAGTTAAGTTGCATTTTACATGCCCACAATGTCACGTCCGGTGTTTGTGTGAAATTGTCGTATTTTACATACGAATTCATGAGTTATGGCCAAAAACATGTTTTGTGAGGTCACAGCGACATTCGACCAGAGAATTCTAATCGATTCATCCCAGAGTCTCAGTGGACGATTGTGCCAGGTTTGAAGAAACTCCCTTCAGGTGTTCCCTGAGAATGGGACGGAATCTTAAAAATGTGCTGGGGCAAAGACTGAAAGTTGAGAGTGTTGAAGTGATAAGCTTGACAAATGTAAGAGAGTGTGTGGCTTATAGGACAAGACAGACAGGTAAGCAACTGCCACGCATCAGAGAGAGCTGCGAAAACACACAAAAAAACACATTTCAGAGTAACGGACTTCAAATAAAGCCTCTGATGTGTGGATATGATTGTGTGCATTCATACACACACACACAAAGAGAAACAGAGAGGGAAGATGAGAGCCCGTATCTTTAAAGTGATTCTATCCTGTGCGGAACCCTTTTTCCATTAGAATAAACCTCTGAGCTTGCAGATAGCAGGCGGCGCTCTTTGCAGTCGTGGCTGACTGACAGGTAGATGTTTGTGAGGTAACAAGATGCTCAGAACAGTGTGTCAGATCAACTCCAGAACTCAATGCTCAGTGGAGGTGGCAAATACTGAAAACCTAAACTAAAAAGCCACTGGAAACCTCTCACTGCCTGATTGCACACTACTTTCTATTAACTCCAAAAACAAACCAGAAGGATATTTTCACTTACCCTCTGGTAATACACATAAGCCAGTACTCCAGCCACCAGTTCAATCAAGAAGATCACCAGCAGGCAGAATAAATACTGCGAATGGGAAACGTTGTCAGTGAGTAATGGAGAAAACACTTCAAATTCGTCAAATCCACACATTTCAGCTCCATAGTCATCACAACAGTTCTCTGCTGAACCAACTCGCTGGTGAAAACTTGCCGACACTCGTGCCGGCTAAATACAAACGTCTATCGACTGTCACCCGTGCCGCATCTGTCACTTCCAACGCAGACGGCATCGCAGGACAAGAGACAAACCAGAAATCATTTTGACAGGCGGCAGAATCAGACTTCTCTCGGGGGGAATCTTTTAATAAAGAGCTCTCCACGCCGCTGGAAAGCAGCTCCATTATGCGTCATAATTAACTTCAAAACAGCATCTGAGGGAAAACTCTGCTACGCTGATCCAGTATGAATCATCACAACAGCATTGAAACATTTGTTTATGTGTTATAGTCCTTCTTGATTTCTTGATTTAATTCGTATTCGCCAAAAAAATGAAGATCAAGAAGCTAAAAAAATCAAATGTCAGTGAAAAAATACACTGGTGGCTCTAACCAAGAGCTTTATCCTTCATGATGAGCACTAGTGTGTGTTTTGAGCATAGTTATATACATTTAGGGTGCGCCGACAGACGGTTGCAGAATGAGCGAGCCCAAAATACATGTGATGCAAAAAAAACACATTCAACTAATAACCGCCGCATGGGGAGCAACAGTCTCACTGACATAACATGTGAGACACTTGTACTTTGCAGTAGTTATGTCATGCAGAAACAGAGTCTGCTCGGTATCTCTTGGTTACAAGATGTCATGTAACACTTCAGTGTGTGTGTGTGTGTGTGTGTGTGTGTGTGCCTGCAGCCCACACACAATTCTAACTTCACCCCTTCTGCGCACACACACACACACACACACACACACACACATTGCTGGCATCACTCATTAATCTCCCAAAGCGAATATATAAATAGCTCATCGATACAGTTTGGTATTCAACCAAAATGCACAACAGACTAAATCCTGTACATATCCACCTCTTCACTCCTAATGCTCCATCCATCAACAGTAGATGGACCTATAAATAGTCCTGCGGCATTGAACGTTAACCTCCCCCCCGCCCGCCTGCTTCTCTCCCACAGGGGCCCCGTAAGGGCCATTCGTCAGCATCCAGTGAGAGACCTTAGACCAGGGAGAGAGTGCACGAGCTCCCTGTTACGGAGTTTCACAGAGAAGCATCTGTGCTCTCAATGTAGACGTGACGATCTAGGATCATCAGCATCGTTGCCCACGCGATCCTTCAAATGGCATAACTTACGAGACAGTGCGGCTGAAGACGCGGCCAACTTGTTTGAATGAACTTTATTGGGAGTGTCAAAAGGACAAAACGGACCCGGATGTTCAGCGTGAGCGCCCACGTCGTGGACGGTCAGTTGAGAGTGTAAAAGTCTGATGGTGGTGATGTTTCATTCTTCACTGGAGGGTAAATGTGATTTGTTCTGATATGAATGTCGAGTCATATATGATAAATCAGTCTCAAGCCTCGATTGCTTTTGACCAAGGCACAGATGAGTGCCATGTGTCCCCCTGTCTCACCGTGGACAGGCAGCTTTTCTGCTCCCGAACGACGGCACAACAGCCCAAGAAGCCCGTAACCACCACCAGGCCTCCGGCCAGGATGAGGATATATGCCGAGACAGCGAAAGTGCTGGAGGCCAGCAGACTCAAGTAGTCACTCTTCTCCACCAGGGTCCAGATGCCCACACCCAAAACAGCTGCTCCACCCACCTGGAAGAGAAGGGAGAGAGAGAAGGTGGCAACGGCATGAGACTGTATTATTAGTTTTACAGCTGCTTTACAGACCCGCAGGTAAAAGATAAAAGAAGAGTTACGATACAACTGATACAGCTGCAGCAAAAGCTTTCAGAGAAGGAAAGATAAGAGATGATGACTTGAACAAAGAAAGGAAATAGTGTGAAAACACTGAGGGTGTCATGTCAAATAAAAGGAGAAAAGTATTGCACTCTACCGGGCAGGAAGTGACAAACAGGAAGTGAGTTCAATGCTATTAGATGAGTCACAAAATGGAACAACATGAGAGGACAGCGGATGAGGGAAAGGGGGCATAAGAATGAAAAGAGGAAATATAAACAGTGAGAAGTGGCCAAGTATAAAGAATAACAGAAGGATAAGATAATGAGGCCAAGTCAGGGCATAATGACCGCTTCCTTCCAAACAGTCCTGGATAGCAGACCCAGGGTGGCGTCCGGGATCTGTTCCTGCCATCAGTTTCAAAGGCGGACGCAGAGGAAGTGCCTCAGAGAGTCTCTCCCACTTCATCCTCTCATTCCATTTCCGTCAAAAGCGAGATCCCAAAAACACGCGCCCGACCAAGGAGTACCACGCGGATATATCTATATATATCGATCGATCGATAGATAGATAGATATAGCCAGCAATGTTCTGACAAAAGATGTGCTGCCCCGAAGACTGGTGCAGGTGATAATGGTGCCTGGTGGAAGGAAAAAATAAAAGATGGCGTAGAGCCTGTGGTCCAAGGAGGAGAGGGAGACAGGGCGTATGAATTTTAAGATGCGACAGAGCTTTAACCCGAGCCTGAAGGTAAAGCTCGATCCCTCTCCTCTCTTTAACACACACACACACACACACACACACACACACAGACACACACGAACTTTGCGGCATCATAAAACGTGGTGCCAGAGAGCCAGCCCGACACTCTGTTGCCCACCGAACACTGACAAGCCCTAAATAAATCGATGACTCACTTTGGGCCAAGTCCATCGCTCAGCCTTTTTCAGAGTCGGAACTCTCCTTAATCCACTCCCTGTTTCTACAGAGCTCCTTTCCTCCAATGCCTCTCTGCCTGCACTTCTAAAGGAGCATTGAGGCAATTTGACTGTGTTACAGCACAGAATATATGATCTAGTGAAATTTTGTTTTCTTGTCTCTTTTTTTACCGCGAGACGCGTCAGTGTTACGGCTCTGCATTGGCTGCTAAAAGAGGTTGAAGTCTACGCTTATTTAATGCTGTTTGAGTGGATGAAGACGAAGTGTCACCATTGTAAAGTAAACGGCAGCTTAAAAACATTTTACAGCTCTTACTTACCCAGAAGAGGAAGTTGAAAACAAAGAGCAGGTACTTGAGACACACGGTCAGCCAGTCCTCCTGGTCATCTTTATAAACCGCCGTCATCGTCCTTCTTCAAGTTTAAGTCTGAAGAGAAAAAAAAATAGGTTGTCAATGCGAGAGGAAGATGATGGGAAATACAAAATTCCACAGCAAAACGTTTGATACTGCATGGCTGTTGAATGAGCCTCACACTTTCCTAATTGACTTCAATGTTCCCTTTAACACCAAAACGTTAAAGCAGTAGCAGGGAAAAAAACAAATTAACTGTGAAACCCAAACTAATTGATAAACTACATCTTACTAGTTGTTAAATGATGCAGCATGCAAGTTCACAATATCATGTCCTCTTGTTATGGCCACAAACCACATCTATAAATTATGCATGGTACCGAACAGCCCATAAACCTTTGAATCATTGAGTGAGTTGAGCACAGTTTGACTTCTGTAAATAAAAGGCCGCGGCGTGGGAAGCACTTAGACGCGGAAAATTGATCAACAACACATCTTTCGGTGCAGGTTTTTTTTGCGTTTGTTGACCAGGGCGTCATAATCCAGCAACAGTCTAATACAGTCAGAATATGTCGTATTAGTATTCGGATTAATAATGATAATGAGGTTTACAAATGACCATCTCCGTCGAGATGCGTTCACTGGCAATGTCAGATGAACGTTACGCACTAAGATGGTTTCTCCTACGATGCACTGCTTCGGGAGATTTCGGACTTTGACCACTGCGCAGGTGTTCTTCCGCGTCACGAGCAGCCCGTAATTCAAGCGAACGTGCGTCCTTTACAGTTTAGGACAAACTTTATTACTGGCTCCCTCGTTTTACAGGATGGGGTGAGGCTCGTGCATCCTGGGAGAAAAAACGACATCCCTCCACCTGCGTCGATGATGCGCAGTACAAAGTTTAACCACATTACATTGTCGCCATCGACAAAAAAAACGTTTTCGACTCGCTTTTCGCTGCAGACATACTCACCCGACCAATGTTTAGTGGGAAATAACCTCGTTTTGTTGGTTGTTGTCCCCGTCAAATCACGGCGTAGGGCGCTGCAGCAGTGAGCGTTTTGTCCCGGTCAAGCGTGTTGCTTCCAGCGTGTACGACAGCAGGTTTGTGTGGATGATGCCTTTGCGGGCAGCTCGTATGTTCAAGTTTATAATCATAACGGTACTTTTTACACTGCAAAAATAGCCTACCAGAAAGGAACCAAGTCATGAAGATTAAACAGCATTTGCTTCAAATTACACACACACACACGCCTAAAAACATAAACTTGTTGATTGATTTATTTAACGATAATTTTCTTATGTCCGACTGCCCGTGAAGGCAGCGCAGTGTTAACCTGTGGAGAGGGTCACAGAAGGAAATTGAGTTGCTACACTTAACCAGGAGATACCACCGCGCCATTAACAGCATAGCCTTGGTTACAATGTAACCACATATCCCTGGAGAATCTCTCAATGAGTTGTACATGAATAAACAAAGATAAAGAGGAGAATGCACAGACAGTGAACAGACTTAGTGTGGGCTTTTGTTTTGTACAAGTTGAAGGCCTTACTGTTGACTTGACTGTAAAATGACTTCTGTGATCCCAAAGGGAGAGATGGTAATTTGGTCTTGTAATCACCAAAAAAAGTGGAACCACACACAAACCTCCATAATAATTAACTCCATATGAGAAAAAACAAATGTGAACGTAAAAGACAGGCAAGAAGAAAATTAGGACACCAAACTCTTTAGAACAACAACTGCAAGATTGTATCTTCTAAAATAAAGCAACTGAACGACCTGGTCCATGTCCCTTCTTTTTAATTTATCTAATCGCAAGACTTCCTCTAAAACCAAACCAGACTCCTCTCTATTTGCCTCTTTTTTTTCCATCTCAGTGATTAAATAAGCGTGCAAGCTGTTAGCAGTCGGTGATGGCTGCAGGGGGAGGAACTCTGCAGTGGTCACCTGGACTGCCGGCAATCAGTCTACCAAAACAACATTACTTATCGTCCAACCAGAACATTAAAAAAAGGTTCCAAATATCATCGTTCTATGGGAATTTGGAGCCTGTCTGTTTCCCATTTCCTCATATTTGCAGAGGTGACACATGGTAGAACAAACAGAAATGTGTTTTCCCTGAGAGCCGGCTCATTTCTATGCCTAGCCAGTGCATCTGCGTCTCATTCTGCTGTGTTGTAGTTCGTTTGTGGCCCGCTATGCTTTCTAGGTATGCCTAAGCATGCATGTCAAATACAAACTGGTTAAGGGGAAAGCAAACATAATGTGCACCGGTGCATGCACGTGTGATTGTACGAGTGACAAAGAGAAGAGGGGGATGCGTTTAAATATAGAGACACAAAAAAAAGACTTGCACACTTGTTTCAGTGTTATGCATCTATTCATTTAATCTCACAATATATTCGCCAAGTTTTAACATCTGTTTGCTTGGATTTGTGCCTCTCGATAGGACATTTTGCACAAAGAGGATGAAAACGGGTTTGAATGTGTGAAAGTAGTAATTGGTAGAATTTAAATCAAAGGATGAAAAATCGTCTTGCTCGGAAGACATTTTTTAATTGGAATGACAAATGTGACTGAACAACACCGAGAATTTATACTGTTTTGGAGTATTTTGTGTGTTTCAAACTAAATCACTGGTGTTGCATGAAACAGAGGTAGAGTTTGAGCCACTACTGCTTGTTGTGCCTGACCTCTTGTGGTCAGACGCACCTGGAAGCCACATTACAGACGTGGCCTCTTCAAAGAGAGCACAACTCTAGGCTGCGGTCGAATAGTCCTTTTTGCATTTAGAGAATTAGAACAGCTCTTATCATGGCGGCCACTTGGATACTTCTGGGTCATTTCACTTAGTTAGAAACCGACCGCAGCCATAGAGTGAGCGCCTCGGTTTACAATCCTCAGTGATTTGCCTTAAAGTCCACAAAATCGGCTTCATCCGAAAGTCATCTACTATTTACAGTTATAATAACATGTTTACATTAATATTTCTTTGGTTTGAGTACAGTATTGTTGATGCTAGTTTACTGCCAACGGCATATGTATTACTGTTTCGTGATTAAAGCATTGGTGCTTGTGTAAATTTGATTTGTTGTATTTAATATTTTATGACATACATTGAAATACTTTGAAGCGCCTGTCCACTTTGGTTTAGGCCAGTAATATTTGATCTCCTGATGAGATTATTATTATTTGGTACATACATTTGTGTTTTGTGCTTTTTCAGTTTTACAAAAAATACATATTTTCCTTCATTAAATCCTGCCAAGCAACAACCTGTTTGAGCAGTTTGCAGGTTCAGTGTTTTGCACAAAGACTGCAAGATCAGCATGTTAACTTTAGCGCGTCACCACTTTATGTTGCTGATGCTACTTTTGTAATCTTAAAGGAGCAGTTCAACAATTTGGAAATATGCTAATTGGATGTGAAGATAACCCTTTCATGTCTGTAGGCTAGACAAGTAATCTTTGAATTATTGAAAAAGTAACACTTGACGGACAAACACACAATATCATATTCTGTACATATTGGAGCCTATATCATTTGAACACAATAGCTGCCCCGCCAGATGCAAAGGATTCTTTCCACCTCTGGAAATAAGATGAAATAAAATAGTTTTCTCTGGAGAAATTACAATTGTGTCAAGACTAGCCTATGATTCGAAGGATATGAACAAAATTAGCTATTTGTTCAAATTGAATTTGGGGGTGATGTGTGTCTTTAAATTTACAAAATAGGCCCCTCTTACTCATGTGGATGGAGTCGAAAGAGTTAATCTATTTTACCAGGAAGTGTGTAGTTCCAAAGCAGGGGAGGAGCTCTTACTGACGTCACCATAAGGAAACGAAACTGAGTGAGGAGTTGACGGACACGTTTTCAAAGTGTAGTTAACTTTGAGCTTTAAGCGCTGCTGCTTTTGAAAACTTCCTCTTTTACAGGTAAGAAATATAATACAGTTCAACTGTTTCCATTTCCTTTATGCGTTTCTCGTCACACATAAGACGCAGTTTTAACAGATTATTCAGCCCATTGACTTGAACTATATGAGTTGTAATTGCATTTGTGTACTACTTCTTGTCCAGATATGGCCACCGCCAGCAGTCTGCTGTCAGAGGACAAGTTCCTCTGTTCTATCTGCCTGGATGTGTTCACTAAGCCAGTCTCAACGCCATGTGGACACAACTTCTGCAGTGCATGTATCCACACGTACTGGGACGGCAGTGACACTTGCCAGTGTCCACTATGCAAAAGGGAATTTCCCCAGAGGCCTGAGCTCCAAGTCAACACTGTTATGTCCGAGTTAGCTGCTGAGTTTAAGACGTTGGTTCAAGTCAAAGCCTCAACTCCAGACCCACAACTTCCTGGAACAGCAGACGTTCTCTGTGATATCTGCTCTGAGATGAAGGAAAATGCAGTTAAATCTTGTCTGACGTGCCTGATGTCCTTCTGCAGAGCTCACCTCGAGCCACATCAGAGGGTTGCCCGTCTCAAGGGCCACACACTGTTGGACCCTGTGAAGAACTTTGACGACAGAGTGTGCAAGACCCACGACAAGACAACAGAACTGTACTGCAGGACTGACCGGGCCTTTGTTTGTGTGCTGTGTCTCAAAACCGATCACAAGAGCCACAACGTCGTCCCACTGGAGGAAGAATACGAAGCAGCGATGGCGAAAAGAGACGAGGCGATGGCAGATATCCAAAAGATGACGCAATCTCGGCACGAGAAGATAGCCGAGGTGGAAAGGTCAGTTGATGTCAGCCAGGCGGAAGCTGAGAAAGAGAAAGAAGCCAGCGTGCAGGTCTTCACCGACTTGATCCGCTCCATCCAGAGAAGCCAGGCCGAGCTGGTCGGGGTGATCGAGGAGAGGCACGGAGCGGCAAAGCAGAAGGCTGAAGATTTGATCAGAGAGCTGAGGGTGGAGGTCGCAGAGCTGGAGAGCAGAAGCGTACAGCTGGAGCAGCTGTCACAGTCTCAGGATCACCACTATGTTCTCCAGAGTTTCCCGACCCTGCGCTCTCCTTCATACGCCAACCGGGCCGAGATTGGCGTTCGCAGCGATCCGTCGTTGGAGGCAGCGAGAGGTGCTGTGACTCTGCTGAAACAGAGAGTTGATGAAATTATGGAGAAGCTTCCGGAGATCAAAATGAAAAGAATGAGAGAACATGCAGTGGACTTGACCTTTGATCCCGACACAGCGTATTGTTCACTTGTCATAAGTCCGGATGGAAAACAAGTGAGAGATGCAGACACAGAACAGAATCTTCCCTCCAATCCAAAGAGATTTGAAACTTTTACAGAGGTTTTGGCTAAGGAGGGGTTCACAGCAGGGAAGTTTTACTACGAGGTGCAAGTGAAAGGAAACACGAAGTGGGTTGTTGGAGTGGTGCGAGAGTCTGTGGATAGAAAGGGGAAAGAAGCTCTGTCAGTGCAAAATGCATACTGGACCATTGGGCTTGATGAAGGAATATATAATGCATATACCACACGTAAGGTTAATCTCACACTGAAAGAAAAGCTTCAGAATGTGGGCGTCTTTGTGGACTACAACAAAGGAGAGGTTTCTTTCTATGATGTGAATTCTAAATCACATATCTATTCTTTCACTGGCTCCCACTTTAGAGAGAAACTTTTTCCATACTTCAGTTTTCAAAACAACATGGATGGAGCCCCTCTCATCATAACCCCTGTACCTCAAACACACTGAGGTTGTTTCTTCTTTGAAGACCACAGAATAAACAACAGTGGTCTCTATTAACACGCTCAACAAATCTGCACTTTTCTTGCTTGTGTGTAAACTAATGATTCTGATGTTTCACAGTGATGTTGTCAGATCCTGTTGTATTACAATGGTTGAGGTTATCAGTGCTTGATTATAATGATATATTGTAAAGTTACTTTCATATTGTGTTGCTCATGTATATTTTGATCGGTTTTTCTTTTTCTAAATTTCACGTTTTTGTTTAGTCATTTGAATGAAGACATGCTGTGTATACAGCCACTACTCTGACAATGTTTATCATCGTAAGACTTCTAGAAAGGGACAGCACTGGGGGAAAAGGGTCCAATGTGTAACAACTTGCTCATCTTGCTGGTTTCTTGTAATTTACAGTTGTTTTTTGTGCGTTTGTAACATCTGACCAGAATAAAGGAGACATGGAGACTCATTTTGTCATGTCATTTCTACCTGTAAGATTCAGTCACAATAATAAACTCAAAGTTGAAAAGCGTTTAAACAACTCTTGACAACAGACATGACCACCACTGTTTGAGCAGTTTGCAGGTTCAGTGTTTTGCACAAAGACTGTAAGATTAGCATGTTAACTTTAGCTCGTCACCACTTTATGCTGCTGATGCTACTTTTGTAATCTTAAAGGAGCAGTTCAACAATTTGGAAATATGCCAATTAGATGTGAAGATAACACTTTCATGTCTGTGGGCTAGCAGCCAGTTGGCTGAGTTCGTTCATCTTAGTTTAATTATGACAAATTACAATTTTAACCGTTGAGTTTTTGTGCAGATTAAACAAACAAGAGATAACGTGTTAATTAGTGAACTTCAGATCTGCTGGATTCTGTTTCCTTTGTTGAGTTTACTGACTCAAAACACAGGCGTCCACTTCTGTCCGTCTTGTGGACCGTCATCCATCTGTCTTGGTCGGGAAGAAACATTTCTTCTTTGCTGTAAAGGAAGCTCTGGATGTACTGCAGGAACTTTGAGTCTCTGTGAAAAGAGTAAATAAATAATTAAGTTAGGAAGACAATCTCAGAATTAATACATTTGTGATTTTATATGTATAAACACGTGCAGAATACTGAATGTCGCTCATTCACACAACAGCAAACATTACTTTCTCTTCACATGATAAAGACACACACTCACATTTGTGTCCATGGTGAGCACCAGTAACTCAGGTGGTTGAGTCAGATGAAGTGAGATTAACAATGGCAGATTAGTTTAGACGATAACGTATTGTATAATAAATAGTTTTCACCAAAAGCTCATACTCTTCTTTATCGTCCAGCGAAAGGAGGCAGCTCAGGTAGTAGAGAATGAACAGTAATCATTCATAAAACACAAATAATCTTTGCGTTACAGAATAAGTTAAATTATATGTATAAATGGTGAGAAGCTCATACGCACCTTGTTCGTCTGAAGAAAGACAAAAATATTGAGTAAAACAAGTCATCTTTGAATTGTTGAATAAGTAAGACTTGACGGACAAACACACAATATCATATTCTGTACATATTGGAGCCTATATCATTAGAACACAATAGCTGCCCCGCCAGACGCAAAGGATTCTTTCCACCTCTGGAAATAAGATGAAATAAAATAGTTTTCTCTGGAGGAATTACATCTGTGCAAAATCTAACAGCAACGTGTCAAGACTCGCCTATGATTCGAAGGATATGAACAAAATTAGCTATTTGTTCAAATTGAATTTGGGGGTGATGTGTGTCTTTAAATTTACAAAATAGGCCCCTCTTACTCATGTGGATGGAGTCGAAAGAGTTAATTTTTCTTACCAGGAAGTGTGTAGTTCCAAAGCAGGGGAGGAGCTCTTACTGACGTCACCATAAGGAAACGTAACTGAGTGAGGAGTTGACGGACAAGTTTTCAAAGTGTAGTTAACTTTGAGCTTTAAGCGCTGCTGCTTTTGAAAACGTCCTCTTTTACAGGTAAGAAATATAATACAGTTCAAACGTTTCCATTTCCTTTATGCGTTTCTCGTCACACATAAGACGCAGTTTTAACAGATTATTCAGCCCATTGACCTGAACTATATGAGTTGTAATTGCATTTGTGTACTACTTCTTGTCCAGATATGGCCACCGCCAGCAGTCTGCTGTCAGAGGACAAGTTCCTCTGTTCTATCTGCCTGGATGTGTTCACTAAGCCAGTCTCAACGCCATGTGGACACAACTTCTGCAGTGCATGTATCCACACGTACTGGGACGGCAGTGACACTTGCCAGTGTCCACTATGCAAAAGGGAATTTCCCCAGAGGCCTGAGCTCCAAGTCAACACTGTTATGTCCGAGTTAGCTGCTGAGTTTAAGACGTTGGTTCAAGTCAAAGCCTCAACTCCAGACCCACAACTTCCTGGAACAGCAGACGTTCTCTGTGATATCTGCTCCGAGATGAAGGAAAATGCAGTTAAATCTTGTCTGACGTGCGTGACGTCCTTCTGCAGAGCTCACCTCGAGCCACATCAGAGGGTTGCCCGTCTCAAGGGCCACACACTGTTGGACCCTGTGAAGAACTTTGACGACAGAGTGTGCAAGACCCACGACAAGACAACAGAACTGTACTGCAGGACTGACCGGGCCTTTGTTTGTGTGCTGTGTCTCAAAACCGATCACAAGAGCCACAACGTCGTCCCACTGGAGGAAGAATACGAAGCAGCGATGGCGAAAAGAGACGAGGCGATGGCAGATATCCAAAAGATGACACAATCTCGGCACGAGAAGATAGCCGAGGTGGAAAGGTCAGTTGATGTCAGCCAGGCGGAAGCTGAGAAAGAGAAAGAAGCCAGCGTGCAGGTCTTCACCGACTTGATCCGCTCCATCCAGAGAAGCCAGGCCGAGCTGGTCGGGGTGATCGAGGAGAGGCACGGAGCGGCAAAGCAGAAGGCTGAAGATTTGATCAGAGAGCTGAGGGTGGAGGTCGCAGAGCTGGAGAGCAGAAGCGTACAGCTGGAGCAGCTGTCACAGTCTCAGGATCACCACTATGTTCTCCAGAGTTTCCCGACCCTGCGCTCTCCTTCATACGCCAACCGGGCCGACATTGGCGTTCGCGGCGATCCGTCGTTGGAGGCAGCGAGAGGCGCTGTGACTCTGCTGAAACAGAGAGTTGATGAAATTATGGAGAAGCTTCCGGAGATCAAAATGAAAAGAATGAGAGAACATGCAGTGGACTTGACCTTTGATCCCGACACAGCACATTGTTCACTTGTCATAAGTCCGGATGGAAAACAAGTGAGAGATGCAGACACAAAACAGAATCTTCCCTCCAATCCAAAGAGATTTGAAATGTGTACAGAGGTTTTGGCTAAGGAGGGGTTCACAGCAGGGAAGTTTTACTACGAGGTGCAAGTGAAAGGAAACATTAAGTGGGTTGTTGGAGTGGTCGGAGAGTCTGTGGATAGAAATGGGAAAAAAGCTCTGTCAGTGCAAAATGGTGCTTGGCTCATTGGGCTTGATGAAGGAATATATGTTGCATCTGCATCACCTAATGTTAATCTCACACTGAAAGAAAAGCTTCAGAATGTGGGCGTCTTTGTAGACTACAACAAAGGAGAGGTTTCTTTCTATGATGTGAATTCTAAATCACATATCCATTCTTTCACTGGCTCCCACTTTAGAGAGAAACTTTTTCCATACTTTTATAGTTTTCAAAACATGGATGGAGCCCCTCTCATCATAACCCCTGTACCTCAAACACACTGAGGTTGTTTCTTCTTTGAAGACCACAGAATAAACAACAGTGGTCTCTATTAACACGCTCAACAAATCTGCACTTTTCTTGCTTGTGTGTAAACTAATGGTTCTGATGTTTCACAGTGATGTTGTCAGATCCTGTTGTATTACAATGGTTGAGGTTATCAGTGCTTGATTATAATGATATATTGTAAAGTTACTTTCATATTGTGTTGCTCATGTATATTTTGATCGGTTTTCTTTTTCTAAATTTCACGTTTTTGTTTAGTCATTTGAATGAAGAAATGCTGTGTATACAGCCACTACTCTGACAATGTTTATCATAGTAAGACTTCTAGAAAGGGACAGCACTGGGGGAAAAGGTCCAATGTGTAACAACTTGCTCATCTTGCTGGTTTCTTGTAATTTACAGTTGTTTTTTGTGCGTTTGTAACATCTGACCAGAATAAAGGAGACATGGAGACTC
This sequence comes from Melanostigma gelatinosum, assembly GCF_949748355.1. Classification (NCBI taxonomy): domain Eukaryota; kingdom Metazoa; phylum Chordata; class Actinopteri; order Perciformes; family Zoarcidae; genus Melanostigma; species Melanostigma gelatinosum. The sequence goes on from NC_136655.1 coordinate 6,411,074, forward strand.
ATTTTGTCATGTCATTTCTACCTGTAAGATTCAGTCACAATAATAAACTCAAAGTTGAAAAGCGTTTAAACAACTCTTGACAACAGACATGACCACCACTGTTTGAGCAGTTTGCAGGTTCAGTGTTTTGCACAAAGACTGTAAGATTAGCATGTTAACTTTAGCTCGTCACCACTTTATGTTGCTGATGCTACTTTTGTAATCTTAAAGGAGCAGTTCAACAATTTGGAAATATGCTAATTAGATGTGAAGATAACACTTTCATGTCTGTGGGCTAGCAGCCAGTTGGCTGAGTTCGTTCATCTTAGTTTAATTATGACAAATTACAATTTTAACCGTTGAGTTTTTGTGCAGATTAAACAAACAAGAGATAACGTGTTAATTTGTGAACTTCAGATCTGCTGGATTCTGTTTCCTTTGTTGAGTTTACTGACTCAAAACACAGGCGTCCACTTCTGTCCGTCTTGTGGACCGTCATCCATCTGTCTTGGTCGGGAAGAAACATTTCTTCTTTGCTGTAAAGGAAGCTCTGGATGTACTGCAGGAACTTTGAGTCTCTGTGAAAAGAGTAAATAAATAATTAAGTTAGGAAGACAATCTCAGAATTAATACATTTGTGATTTTAGATGTATAAACACGTGCAGAATACTGAATGTCGCTCATTCACACAACAGCAAACATTACTTTCTCTTCACATGATAAAGACACACACTCACATTTGTGTCCATGGTGAGCACCAGTAACTCAGGTGGTTGAGTCAGATGAAGTGAGATTAACAATGGCAGATTAGTTTAGACGATAACGTATTGTATAATAAATAGTTTTCACCAAAAGCTCATACTCTTCTTTATCGTCCAGCGAAAGGAGGCAGCTCAGGTAGTAGAAAATGAACAGTAATCATTCATAAAACACAAATAATCTTTGCGTTACAGAATAAGTTAAATTATATGTATAAATGGTGAGAAGCTCATACGCACCTTGTTCGTCTGAAGAAAGACAAAAATATTTAGTAAAACAAGTCATCTTTGAATTGTTGAATAAGTAAGACTTGACGGACAAACACACAATATCATATTCTGTACATATTGGAGCCTATATCATTAGAACACAATAGCTGCCCCGCCAGACGCAAAGGATTCTTTCCACCTCTGGAAATAAGATGAAATAAAATAGTTTTCTCTGGAGAAATTACAATTGTGTCAAGACTAGCCTATGATTCGAAGGATATGAACAAAATTAGCTATTTGTTAACATTGAATTTGGGGGTGATGTGTGTCTTTAAATTTATAAAATAGGCCCCTCTTACTCATGTGGATGGAGTCGAAAGAGTTAATCTATTTTACCAGGAAGTGTGTAGTTCCAAAGCAGGGGAGGAGCTCTTACTGACGTCACCATAAGGAAACGAAACTGAGTGAGGAGTTGACGGACAAGTTTTCAAAGTGTAGTTAACTTTGAGTTTTAAGCGCTGCTGCTTTTGAAAACTTCCTCTTTTACAGGTAAGAAATATAATACAGTTCAACTGTTTTCATTTCATTTATGAGTTTCTCGTCACACATAAGACGCAGTTTTAACAGATTATTCAGCCCATTGACCTGAACTATATGAGTTGTAATTGCATTTGTGTACTACTTCTTGTCCAGATATGACCACCGCCAGCAGTCTGCTGTCAGAGGACAAGTTCCTCTGTTCTATCTGCCTGGATGTGTTCACTAAGCCAGTCTCAACGCCATGTGGACACAACTTCTGCAGTGCATGTATCCACACGTACTGGGACGGCAGTGACACTTGCCAGTGTCCACTATGCAAAAGGGAATTTCCCCAGAGGCCTGAGCTCCAAGTCAACACTGTTATGTCCGAGTTAGCTGCTGAGTTTAAGACGTTGGTTCAAGTCAAAGCCTCAACTCCAGACCCACAACTTCCTGGAACAGCAGATGTTCTCTGTGATATCTGCTCCGAGATGAAGGAAAATGCAGTTAAATCTTGTCTGACGTGCCTGATGTCCTTCTGCAAAGCTCACCTCGAGCCACATCAGAGGGTTGCCCGTCTCAAGGGCCACACACTGTTGGACCCTGTGAAGAACTTTGACGACAGAGTGTGCAAGACCCACGACAAGACAACAGAACTGTACTGCAGGACTGACCGGGCCTTTGTTTGTGTGTTGTGTCTCAAAACCGATCACAAGAGCCACAACGTCGTCCCACTGGAGGAAGAATACGAAGCAGCGATGGCGAAAAGAGACAAGGCGATGGCAAATATCCAAAAGATGACGCAATCTCGGTACGAGAAGATAGCCGAGGTGGAAAGGTCAGTTGATGTCAGCCAGGCGGAAGCGGAGAAAGAGAAAGAAGCCAGCGTGCAGGTCTTCACCGACTTGATCCGCTCCATCCAGAGAAGCCAGGCCGAGCTGGTCGGGGTGATCGAGGAGAGGCACGGAGCGGCAAAGCAGAAGGCTGAAGATTTGATCAGAGAGCTGAGGGTGGAGGTCGCAGAGCTGGAGAGCAGAAGCGTACAGCTGGAGCAGCTGTCACAGTCTCAGGATCACCACTATGTTCTCCAGAGTTTCCCGACCCTGCGCTCTCCTTCATACGCCAACCGGGCCGACATTGGCGTTCGCAGCGATCCGTCGTTGGAGGCAGCGAGAGGCGCTGTGACTCTGCTGAAACAGAGAGTTGATGAAATTATGGAGAAGCTTCCGGAGATCAAAATGAAAAGAATGAGAGAACATGCAGTGGACTTGACCTTTGATCCCGACACAGCGTATTGTTCACTTGTCATAAGTCCGGATGGAAAACAAGTGAGAGATGCAGACACAGAACAGAATCTTCCCTCCAATCCAAAGAGATTTGAAACGTGTCCAGAGGTTTTGGCTAAGGAGGGGTTCACAGCAGGGAAGTTTTACTACGAGGTGCAAGTGAAAGGAAACACGAAGTGGCTTGTTGGAGTGGTCGGAGAGTCTGTGGATAGAAAGGGGAACGAAGATCTGTCAGTGCAAAATGGTGCTTGGCTCATTGGGCTTGGTGAAGGAATATATATTGCATCTGCATCACCTAATGTTAAACTCACACTGAAAGAAAAGCTTCAGAATGTGGGCGTCTTTGTGGACTACAACAAAGGAGAGGTTTCTTTCTATGATGTGAATTCTAAATCACATATCCATTCTTTCACTGGCTCCCACTTTAGAGAGAAACTTTTTCCATACTTCAGTTTTGAAAACAAAGCTGGAGCCCCTCTCATCATAACCCCTGTACCTCAAACACACTGAGGTTGTTTCTTCTTTGAAGACCACAGAATAAACAACAGTGGTCTCTATTAACACGCTCAACAAATCTGCACTTTTCTTGCTTGTGTGTAAACTAATGATTCTAATGTTTCACAGTGATATTGTCAGATCCTGTTGTATTACAATGGTTGAGGTTATCAGTGCTTGATTATAATGATATATTGTAAAGTTACTTTCATATTGTGTTGCTCATGTATATTTTGATCGATTTTCTTTTTCTAAATTTCACGTTTTTGTTTAGTCATTTGAATGAAGAAATGCTGTGTATACAGCCACTACTCTGACAATGTTTATCATCGTAAGACTTCTAGAAAGGGACAGCACTGGGGGAAAAGGGTCCAATGTGTAACAACTTGCTCATCTTGCTGGTTTCTTGTAATTTACAGTTGTTTTTTGTGCGTTTGTAACATCTGACCAGAATAAAGGAGACATGGAGACTCATTTTGTCATGTCATTTCTACCTGTAAGATTCAGTCACAATAATAAACTCAAAGTTGAAAAGCGTTTAAACAACTCTTGACAACAGACATGACCACCACTGTTTGAGCAGTTTGCAGGTTCAGTGTTTTGCACAAAGACTGTAAGATTAGCATGTTAACTTTAGCTCGTCACCACTTTATGCTGCTGATGCTACTTTTGTAATCTTAAAGGAGCAGTTCAACAATTTGGAAATATGCCAATTAGATGTGAAGATAACACTTTCATGTCTGTGGGCTAGCAGCCAGTTGGCTGAGTTCGTTCATCTTAGTTTAATTATGACAAATTACAATTTTAACCGTTGAGTTTTTGTGCAGATTAAACAAACAAGAGATAACGTGTTAATTAGTGAACTTCAGATCTGCTGGATTCTGTTTCCTTTGTTGAGTTTACTGACTCAAAACACAGGCGTCCACTTCTGTCCGTCTTGTGGACCGTCATCCATCTGTCTTGGTCGGGAAGAAACATTTCTTCTTTGCTGTAAAGGAAGCTCTGGATGTACTGCAGGAACTTTGAGTCTCTGTGAAAAGAGTAAATAAATAATTAAGTTAGGAAGACAATCTCAGAATTAATACATTTGTGATTTTATATGTATAAACACGTGCAGAATACTGAATGTCGCTCATTCACACAACAGCAAACATTACTTTCTCTTCACATGATAAAGACACACACTCACATTTGTGTCCATGGTGAGCACCAGTAACTCAGGTGGTTGAGTCAGATGAAGTGAGATTAACAATGGCAGATTAGTTTAGACGATAACGTATTGTATAATAAATAGTTTTCACCAAAAGCTCATACTCTTCTTTATCGTCCAGCGAAAGGAGGCAGCTCAGGTAGTAGAGAATGAACAGTAATCATTCATAAAACACAAATAATCTTTGCGTTACAGAATAAGTTAAATTATATGTATAAATGGTGAGAAGCTCATACGCACCTTGTTCGTCTGAAGAAAGACAAAAATATTGAGTAAAACAAGTCATCTTTGAATTGTTGAATAAGTAAGACTTGACGGACAAACACACAATATCATATTCTGTACATATTGGAGCCTATATCATTAGAACACAATAGCTGCCCCGCCAGACGCAAAGGATTCTTTCCACCTCTGGAAATAAGATGAAATAAAATAGTTTTCTCTGGAGGAATTACATCTGTGCAAAATCTAACAGCAACGTGTCAAGACTCGCCTATGATTCGAAGGATATGAACAAAATTAGCTATTTGTTCAAATTGAATTTGGGGGTGATGTGTGTCTTTAAATTTACAAAATAGGCCCCTCTTACTCATGTGGATGGAGTCGAAAGAGTTAATTTTTCTTACCAGGAAGTGTGTAGTTCCAAAGCAGGGGAGGAGCTCTTACTGACGTCACCATAAGGAAACGAAACTGAGTGAGGAGTTGACGGACAAGTTTTCAAAGTGTAGTTAACTTTGAGCTTTAAGCGCTGCTGCTTTTGAAAACGTCCTCTTTTACAGGTAAGAAATATAATACAGTTCAAACGTTTCCATTTCCTTTATGCGTTTCTCGTCACACATAAGACGCAGTTTTAACAGATTATTCAGCCCATTGACCTGAACTATATGAGTTGTAATTGCATTTGTGTACTACTTCTTGTCCAGATATGGCCACCGCCAGCAGTCTGCTGTCAGAGGACAAGTTCCTCTGTTCTATCTGCCTGGATGTGTTCACTAAGCCAGTCTCAACGCCATGTGGACACAACTTCTGCAGTGCATGTATCCACACGTACTGGGACGGCAGTGACACTTGCCAGTGTCCACTATGCAAAAGGGAATTTCCCCAGAGGCCTGAGCTCCAAGTCAACACTGTTATGTCCGAGTTAGCTGCTGAGTTTAAGACGTTGGTTCAAGTCAAAGCCTCAACTCCAGACCCACAACTTCCTGGAACAGCAGACGTTCTCTGTGATATCTGCTCCGAGATGAAGGAAAATGCAGTTAAATCTTGTCTGACGTGCGTGACGTCCTTCTGCAGAGCTCACCTCGAGCCACATCAGAGGGTTGCCCGTCTCAAGGGCCACACACTGTTGGACCCTGTGAAGAACTTTGACGACAGAGTGTGCAAGACCCACGACAAGACAACAGAACTGTACTGCAGGACTGACCGGGCCTTTGTTTGTGTGCTGTGTCTCAAAACCGATCACAAGAGCCACAACGTCGTCCCACTGGAGGAAGAATACGAAGCAGCGATGGCGAAAAGAGACGAGGCGATGGCAGATATCCAAAAGATGACACAATCTCGGCACGAGAAGATAGCCGAGGTGGAAAGGTCAGTTGATGTCAGCCAGGCGGAAGCGGAGAAAGAGAAAGAAGCCAGCGTGCAGGTCTTCACCGACTTGATCCGCTCCATCCAGAGAAGCCAGGCCGAGCTGGTCGGGGTGATCGAGGAGAGGCACGGAGCGGCGAAGCAGAAGGCTGAAGATTTGATCAGAGAGCTGAGGGTGGAGGTCGCAGAGCTGGAGAGCAGAAGCGTACAGCTGGAGCAGCTGTCACAGTCTCAGGATCACCACTATGTTCTCCAGAGTTTCCCGACCCTGCGCTCTCCTTCATACGCCAACCGGGCCGACATTGGCGTTCGCGGCGATCCGTCGTTGGAGGCAGCGAGAGGCGCTGTGACTCTGCTGAAACAGAGAGTTGATGAAATTATGGAGAAGCTTCCGGAGATCAAAATGAAAAGAATGAGAGAACATGCAGTGGACTTGACCTTTGATCCCGACACAGCACATTGTTCACTTGTCATAAGTCCGGATGGAAAACAAGTGAGAGATGCAGACACAAAACAGAATCTTCCCTCCAATCCAAAGAGATTTGAAATGTGTACAGAGGTTTTGGCTAAGGAGGGGTTCACAGCAGGGAAGTTTTACTACGAGGTGCAAGTGAAAGGAAACATTAAGTGGGTTGTTGGAGTGGTCGGAGAGTCTGTGGATAGAAATGGGAAAAAAGCTCTGTCAGTGCAAAATGGTGCTTGGCTCATTGGGCTTGATGAAGGAATATATGTTGCATCTGCATCACCTAATGTTAATCTCACACTGAAAGAAAAGCTTCAGAATGTGGGCGTCTTTGTAGACTACAACAAAGGAGAGGTTTCTTTCTATGATGTGAATTCTAAATCACATATCCATTCTTTCACTGGCTCCCACTTTAGAGAGAAACTTTTTCCATACTTTTATAGTTTTCAAAACATGGATGGAGCCCCTCTCATCATAACCCCTGTACCTCAAACACACTGAGGTTGTTTCTTCTTTGAAGACCACAGAATAAACAACAGTGGTCTCTATTAACACGCTCAACAAATCTGCACTTTTCTTGCTTGTGTGTAAACTAATGGTTCTGATGTTTCACAGTGATGTTGTCAGATCCTGTTGTATTACAATGGTTGAGGTTATCAGTGCTTGATTATAATGATATATTGTAAAGTTACTTTCATATTGTGTTGCTCATGTATATTTTGATCGGTTTTCTTTTTCTAAATTTCACGTTTTTGTTTAGTCATTTGAATGAAGAAATGCTGTGTATACAGCCACTACTCTGACAATGTTTATCATAGTAAGACTTCTAGAAAGGGACAGCACTGGGGGAAAAGGTCCAATGTCTAACAACTTGCTCATCTTGCTGGTTTCTTGTAATTTACAGTTGTTTTTTGTGCGTTTGTAACATCTGACCAGAATAAAGGAGACATGGAGACTCATTTTGTCATGTCATTTCTACCTGTAAGATTCAGTCACAATAATAAACTCAAAGTTGTAAAGCGTTTAAACAACTCTTGACAACAGACATGACCACCACTGTTTGAGCAGTTTGCAGGTTCAGTGTTTTGCACAAAGACTGTAAGATTAGCATGTTAACTTTAGCTCGTCACCACTTTATGCTGCTGATGCTACTTTTGTAATTTTAAAGGAGCAGTTCAACAATTTGGAAATATGCCAATTAGATGTGAAGATAACACTTTCATGTCTGTGGGCTAGCAGCCAGTTGGCTGAGTTCGTTCGTCTTAGTTTAATTATGACAAATTACAATTTTAACCGTTGAGTTTTTGTGCAGATTAAACAAACAAGAGATAACGTGTTAATTAGTGAACTTCAGATCTGCTGGATTCTGTTTCCTTTGTTGAGTTTACTGACTCAAAACACAGGCGTCCACTTCTGTCCGTCTTGAGGACCGTCATCCATCTGTCTTGGTCGGGAAGAAACATTTCTTCTTTGCTGTAAAGGAAGCTCTGGATGTACTGCAGGAACTTTGAGTCTCTGTGAAAAGAGTAAATAAATAATTAAGTTAGGAAGACAATCTCAGAATTAATACATTTGTGATTTTATATGTATAAACACGTGCAGAATACTGAATGTCGCTCATTCACACAACAGCAAACATTACTTTCACTTCACATGATAAAGACACACACTCACATTTGTGTCCATGGTGAGCACCAGTAACTCAGGTGGTTGAGTCAGATGAAGTGAGATTAACAATGTCAGATTAGTTTAGACGATAACGTATTGTATAATAAATAGTTTTCACCAAAAGCTCATACTCTTCTTTATCGTCCAGCGAAAGGAGGCAGCTCAGGTAGTAGAAAATGAACAGTAATCATTCATAAAACACAAATAATCTTTGCGTTACAGAATAAGTTAAATTATATGTACAAATGGTGAGAAGTTCATACGCACCTTGTTCGTCTGAAGAAAGACAAAAAATATTTAGTAAAACAAGTCATCTTTGAATTATTGAATCAGTAACACTTGACGGACAAACACACAATATCATATTCTGTACATATTGGAGCCTATATCATTAGAACACAATAGCTGCCCCGCCAGACGCAAAGGATTCTTTCCACCTCTGGAAATAAGATGAAATAAAATAGTTTTCTCTGGAGGAATTACATCTGTGCAAAATCTAACAGCAACGTGTCAAGACTAGCCTATAATTCGAAGGATATGAACAAAATTAGCTATTTGTTAAAATTGAATTTGGGGGTGATGTGTGTCTTTAAATTTATAAAACAGGCCCCTCTTACTCATGTGGATGGAGTCGAAAGAGTTAATCTATTTTACCAGGAAGTGTGTAGTTCCAAAGCAGGGGAGGAGCTCTTACTGACGTCACCATAAGGAAACGAAACTGAGTGAGGAGTTGACGGACAAGTTTTCAAAGTGTAGTTAACTTTGAGCTTTAAGCGCTGCTGCTTTTGAAAACTTCCTCTTTTACAGGTAAGAAATATAATACAGTTCAACTGTTTCCATTTCCTTTATGCGTTTCTCGTCACACATAAGACGCAGTTTTAACAGATTATTCAGCCCATTGACTTGAACTATATGAGTTGTAATTGCATTTGTGTACTACTTCTTGTCCAGATATGGCCACCGCCAGCAGTCTGCTGTCAGAGGACAAGTTCCTCTGTTCTATCTGCCTGGATGTGTTCACTAAGCCAGTCACAACGCCATGTGGACACAACTTCTGCAGTGCATGTATCCACACGTACTGGGACGGCAGTGACACTTGCCAGTGTCCACTATGCAAAAGGGAATTTCCCCAGAGACCTGAGCTCCAAGTCAACACGTTTGTGTCCGAGTTAGCTGCTGAGTTTAAGACGTTGGTTCAAGTCAAAGCCTCAACTCCAGACCCACAACTTCCTGGAACAGCAGACGTTCTCTGTGATATCTGCTCTGAGATGAAGGAAAATGCAGTTAAATCTTGTCTGACGTGCCTGATGTCCTTCTGCAGAGCTCACCTCGAGCCACATCAGAGGGTTGCCCGTCTCAAGGGCCACACACTGTTGGACCCTGTGAAGAACTTTGACGACAGAGTGTGCAAGACCCACGACAAGACAACAGAACTGTACTGCAGGACTGACCGGGCCTTTGTTTGTGTGTTGTGTCTCAAAACCGATCACAAGAGCCACAACGTCGTCCCACTGGAGGAAGAATACGAAGCAGCGATGGCAAAAAGAGACGAGGCGATGGCAAATATCCAAAAGATGACACAATCTCGGTACGAGAAGATAGCCGAGGTGGAAAGGTCAGTTGATGTCAGCCAGGCGGAAGCGGAGAAAGAGAAAGAAGCCAGCGTGCAGGTCTTCACCGACTTGATCCGCTCCATCCAGAGAAGCCAGGCCGAGCTGGTCGGGGTGATCGAGGAGAGGCACGGAGCGGCAAAGCAGAAGGCTGAAGATTTGATCAGAGAGCTGAGGGTGGAGGTCGCAGAGCTGGAGAGCAGAAGCGTACAGCTGGAGCAGCTGTCACAGTCTCAGGATCACCACTATGTTCTCCAGAGTTTCCCGACCCTGCGCTCTCCTTCATACGCCAACCGGGCCGACATTGGTGTTCGCAGCGATCCGTCGTTGGAGGCAGCGAGAGGCGCTGTGACTCTGCTGAAACAGAGAGTTGATGAAATTATGGAGAAGCTTCCGGAGATCAAAATGAAAAGAATGAGAGAACATGCAGTGGACTTGACCTTTGATCCCGACACAGCACATTGTTCACTTGTCATAAGTCCGGATGGAAAACAAGTGAGAAATGCAGACACAAAACAGAATCTTCCCTCCAATCCAAAGAGATTTGAAACGTGTACAGAGGTTTTGGCTAAGGAGGGGTTCACAGCAGGGAAGTTTTACTACGAGGTGCAAGTGAAAGGAAACACGAAGTGGCTTGTTGGAGTGGTCGGAGAGTCTGTGGCTAGAAAGGTGAACGAAGCTCTGTCAGTGCAAAATGCATACTGGACCATTGGGCTTCGTGAAGGAATATATAATGCATATACCACACGTAAGGTTAATCTCACACTGAAAGAAAAGCTTCAGAATGTGGGCGTCTTTGTGGACTACAACAAAGGAGAGGTTTCTTTCTATAATGTGAATTCTAAATCACATATCTATTCTTTCACTGGCTCCCACTTTAGAGAGAAACTTTTTCCATACTTCAATTTTGAAAACAACAAAGATGGAGCCCCTCTCATCATAACCCCTGTACCTCAAACACACTGAGGTTGTTTCTTCTTTGAAGACCACAGAATAAACAACAGTGGTCTCTATTAACACGCTCAACAAATCTGCACTTTTCTTGTTTGTGTGTAAACTAATGATTCTAATGTTTCACAGTGATATTGTCAGATCCTGTTGTATTACAATGGTTGAGGTTATCAGTGCTTGATTATAATGATATATTGTAAAGTTACTTTCATATTGTGTTGCTCATGTATATTTTGATCGGTTTTCTTTTTCTAAATTTCACGTTTTTGTTTAGTCATTTGAATGAAGACAAGCTGTGTATACAGCCACTACTCTGACAATGTTTATCATAGTAAGACTTCTAGAAAGGGACAGCACTGGGGGAAAAGGTCCAATGTGTAACAACTTGCTCATCTTGCTGGTTTCTTGTAATTTACAGTTGTTTTTTGTGCGTTTGTAACATCTGACCAGAATAAAGGAGACATGGAGACTCATTTTGTCATGTCATTTCTACCTGTAAGATTCAGTCACAATAATAAACTCAAAGTTGTAAAGCGTTTAAACAACTCTTGACAACAGACATGACCACCACTGTTTGAGCAGTTTGCAGGTTCAGTGTTTTGCACAAAGACTGTAAGATTAGCATGTTAACTTTAGCTCGTCACCACTTTATGCTGCTGATGCTACTTTTGTAATTTTAAAGGAGCAGTTCAACAATTTGGAAATATGCTAATTAGATGTGAAGATAACACTTTAATGTCTGTGGGCTAGCAGCCAGTTGGCTGAGTTCGTTCATCTTAGTTTAATTATGACAAATTACAATTTTAACCGTTGAGTTTTTGTGCAGATTAAACAAACAAGAGATAACGTGTTAATTAGTGAACTTCAGATCTGCTGGATTCTGTTTCCTTTGTTGAGTTTACTGACTCAAAACACAGGCGTCCACTTCTGTCCGTCTTGAGGACCGTCATCCATCTGTCTTGGTCGGGAAGAAACATTTCTTCTTTGCTGTAAAGGAAGCTCTGGATGTACTGCAGGAACTTTGAGTCTCTGTGAAAAGAGTAAATAAATAATTAAGTTAGGAAGACAATCTCAGAATTAATACATTTGTGATTTTATATGTATAAACACGTGCAGAATACTGAATGTCGCTCATTCACACAACAGCAAACATTACTTTCTCTTCACATGATAAAGACACACACTCACATTTGTGTCCATGGTGAGCACCAGTAACTCAGGTGGTTGAGTCAGATGAAGTGAGATTAACAATGGCAGATTAGTTTAGACGATAACGTATTGTATAATAAATAGTTTTCACCAAAAGCTCATACTCTTCTTTATCGTCCAGCGAAAGGAGGCAGCTCAGGTAGTAGAGGTAGTAGAAAATGAACAGTAATCATTCATAAAACACAAATAATCTTTGCGTTACAGAATAAGTTAAATTATATGTACAAATGGTGAGAAGCTCATACGCACCTTGTTCGTCTGAAGAAAGACAAAAAATATTTAGTAAAACAAGTCATCTTTGAATTATTGAATCAGTAACACTTGACGGACAAACATACAATATCATATTCTGTACATATTGGAGCCTATATCATTAGAACACAATAGCTGCCCCGCCAGACGCAAAGGATTCTTTCCACCTCTGGAAATAAGATGAAATAAAACAGTTTTCTCTGGAGGAATTACATCTGTGCAAAATCTAACAGCAACGTGTCAAGACCAGCCTATAATTCGAAGGATATGAACAAAATTAGCTATTTGTTAAAATTGAATTTGGGGGTGATGTGTGTCTTTAAATTTATAAAACAGGCCCCTCTTACTCATGTGGATGGAGTCGAAAGAGTTAATCTATTTTACCAGGAAGTGTGTAGTTCCAAAGCAGGGGAGGAGCTCTTACTGACGTCACCATAAGGAAACGAAACTGAGTGAGGAGTTGACGGACAAGTTTTCAAAGTGTAGTTAACTTTGAGTTTTAAGCGCTGCTGCTTTTGAAAACTTCCTCTTTTACAGGTAAGAAATATAATATCGTTCAACTGTTTCCATTTCCTTTATGCGTTTCTCGTCACACATAAGACATATACAGTTTTAACAGATTATTCAGCCCATTGACCTGAACTATATGAGTTGTAATTGCATTTGTGTACTACTTCTTGTCCAGATATGGCCACCGCCAGCAGTCTGCTGTCAGAGGACAAGTTCCTCTGTTCTATCTGCCTGGATGTGTTCACTAAGCCAGTCTCAACGGCATGTGGACACAACTTCTGCAGTGCATGTATCCACACGTACTGGGACGGCAGTGACACTTGCCAGTGTCCACTATGCAAAAGGGAATTTCCCCAGAGGCCTGAGCTCCAAGTCAACACTGTTATGTCCGAGTTAGCTGCTGAGTTTAAGACGTTGGTTCAAGTCAAAGCCTCAACTCCAGACCCACAACTTCCTGGAACAGCAGACGTTCTCTGTGATATCTGCTCCGAGATGAAGGAAAATGCAGTTAAATCTTGTCTGACGTGCCTGATGTCCTTCTGCAGAGCTCACCTCGAGCCACATCAGAGGGTTGCCCGTCTCAAGGGCCACACACTGTTGGACCCTGTGAAGAACTTTGACGACAGAGTGTGCAAGACCCACGACAAGACAACAGAACTGTACTGCAGGACTGACCGGGCCTTTGTTTGTGTGCTGTGTCTCAAAACCGATCACAAGAGCCACAACGTCGTCCCACTTGAGGAAGAATACGAAGCAGCGATGGCGAAAAGAGACAAGGCGACGGCACGTATCCAAAAGATGACACAATCTCGGTACGAGAAGATAGCCGAGGTGGAAAGGTCAGTTGATGTCAGCCAGGCGGAAGCGGAGAAAGAGAAAGAAGCCAGCGTGCAGGTCTTCACCGACTTGATCCGCTCCATCCAGAGAAGCCAGGCCGAGCTGGTCGGGGTGATCGAGGAGAGGCACGGAGCGGCAAAGCAGAAGGCTGAAGATTTGATCAGAGAGCTGAGGGTGGAGGTCGCAGAGCTGGAGAGCAGAAGCGTACAGCTGGAGCAGCTGTCACAGTCTCAGGATCACCACTATGTTCTCCAGAGTTTCCCGACCCTGCGCTCTCCTTCATACGCCAACCGGGCCGACATTGGCGTTCGCAGCGATCCGTCGTTGGAGGCAGCGAGAGGCGCTGTGACTCTGCTGAAACAGAGAGTTGATGAAATTATGGAGAAGCTTCCGGAGATCAAAATGAAAAGAATGAGAGAACATGCAGTGGACTTGACCTTTGATCCCGACACAGCACATTGTTCACTTGTCATAAGTCCGGATGGAAAACAAGTGAGAGATGCAGACACAGAACAGAATCTTCCCTCCAATCCAAAGAGATTTGAAACGTGTACAGAGGTTTTGGCTAAGGAGGGGTTCACAGCAGGGAAGTTTTACTACGAGGTGCAAGTGAAAGGAAACACGAAGTGGCTTGTTGGAGTGGTCGGAGAGTCTGTGGATAGAAAGGTGAACGAAGATCTGTCAGTGCAAAATGCATACTGGACCATTGGGCTTGATGAAGGAATATATAATGCATATCCATCACATTGTGTTCATCTCACACTGAAAGAAAAGCTTCAGAATGTGGGCGTCTTTGTGGACTACAACAAAGGAGAGGTTTCTTTCTATGATGTGAATTCTAAATCACATATCTATTCTTTCACTGGCTCCCACTTTAGAGAGAAACTTTTTCCATACTTCAGTCTTCAAAACAACAAAGATGGAGCTCCTCTCATCATAACCCCTGTACCTCAAACACACTGAGGTTGTTTCTTCTTTGAAGACCACAGAATAAACAACAGTGGTCTCTATTAACACGCTCAACAAATCTGCAGTTTTCTTGTTTGTGTGTAAACTAATGATTCTGATGTTTCACAGTGATGTTGTCAGATCCTGTTGTATTACAATGGTTGAGGTTATCAGTGCTTGATTATAATGATATATTGTAAAGTTACTTTATTATTTTGTTGCTCTCATGTATATTTTGATCGGTTTTCTTTTTCTAAATTTCACGTTTTTGTTTAGTCATTTGAATGAAGACATGCTGTGTATACAGCCACTACTCTGACAATGTTTATCATAGTAAGACTTCTAGAAAGGGACAGCACTGGGGGAAAAGGTCTAATGTGTAACAACTTGCTCATCTTGCTGGTTTCTTGTAATTTACAGTTGTTTTTTGTGCGTTTGTAACATCTGACCAGAATAAAGGAGACATGTAGACTCATTTTGTCATGTCATTTCTACCTGTAAGATTCAGTCACAATAATAAACTCAAAGTTGAAAAGCGTTTAAACAACTCTTGACAACAGACATGACCAACACTGTTTGAGCAGTTTGCAGGTTCAGTGTTTTGCACAAAGACTGTAAGATTAGCATGTTAACTTTAGCTCGTCACCACTTTATGTTGCTGATGCTACTTTTGTAATTTTAAAGGAGCAGTTCAACAATTTGGAAATATGCCAATTAGATGTGAAGATAACACTTTCATGTCTGTGGGCTAGCAGCCAGTTGGCTGAGTTCGTTCATTTTAGTTTAATTATGACAAATTACAATTTTAACCGTTGAGTTTTTGTGCAGATTAAACAAACAAGAGATAACGTGTTAATTAGTGAACTTCAGATCTGCTGGATTCTGTTTCCTTTGTTGAGTTTACTGACTCAAAACACAGGCGTCCACTTCTGTCCGTCTTGTGGACCGTCATCCATCTGTCTTGGTCGGGAAGAAACATTTCTTCTTTGCTGTAAAGGAAGCTCTGGATGTACTGCAGGAACTTTGAGTCTCTGTGAAAAGAGTAAATAAATAATTAAGTTAGGAAGACAATCTCAGAATTAATACATTTGTGATTTTATATGTATAAACACGTGCAGAATACTGAATGTCGCTCATTCACACAACAGCAAACATTACTTTCTCTTCACATGATAAAGACACACACTCACATTTGTGTCCATGGTGAGCACCAGTAACTCAGGTGGTTGAGTCAGATGAAGTGAGATTAACAATGTCAGATTAGTTTAGACGATAACGTATTGTATAATAAATAGTTTTCACCAAAAGCTCATACTCTTCTTTATCGTCCAGCGAAAGGAGGCAGCTCAGGTAGTAGAGGTAGTAGAAAATGAACAGTAATCATTCATAAAACACAAATAATCTTTGCGTTACAGAATAAGTTAAATTATATGTATAAATGGTGAGAAGCTCATACGCACCTTGTTCGTCTGAAGAAAGACAAAAATATTTAGTAAAACAAGTCATCTTTGAATTGTTGAATAAGTAAGACTTGACGGACAAACACACAATATCATATTCTGTACATATTGGAGCCTATATCATTAGAACACAATAGCTGCCCCGCCAGACGCAAAGGATTCTTTCCACCTCTGGAAATAAGATGAAATAAAATAGTTTTCTCTGGAGGAATTACATCTGTGCAAAATCTAATAGCAACGTGTCAAGACTCGCCTATGATTCGAAGGATATGAACAAAATTAGCTATTTGTTAAAATTGAATTTGGAGGTGATGTGTGTCTTTAAATTTACAAAATAGGCCCCTCTTACTCATGTGGATGGAGTCGAAAGAGTTAATCTATTTTACCAGGAAGTGTGTAGTTCCAAAGCAGGGGAGGAGCTCTTACTGACGTCACCATAAGGAAACGAAACTGAGTGAGGAGTTGACGGACACGTTTTCAAAGTGTAGTTAACTTTGAGCTTTAAGCGCTGCTGCTTTTGAAAACTTCCTCTTTTACAGGTAAGAAATATAATACAGTTCAACTGTTTCCATTTCCTTTATGCGTTTCTCGTCACACATAAGACGCAGTTTTAACAGATTATTCAGCCCATTGACCTGAACTATATGAGTTGTAATTGCATTTGTGTACTACTTCTTGTCCAGATATGGCCACCGCCAGCAGTCTGCTGTCAGAGGACAAGTTCCTCTGTTCTATCTGCCTGGATGTGTTCACTAAGCCAGTCACAACGCCATGTGGACACAACTTCTGCAGTGCATGTATCCACACGTACTGGGACGGCAGTGACACTTGCCAGTGTCCACTATGCAAAAGGGAATTTCCCCAGAGGCCTGAGCTCCAAGTCAACACTGTTATGTCCGAGTTAGCTGCTGAGTTTAAGACGTTGGTTCAAGTCAAAGCCTCAACTCCAGACCCACAACTTCCTGGAACAGCAGACGTTCTCTGTGATATCTGCTCCGAGATGAAGGAAAATGCAGTTAAATCTTGTCTGACGTGTGTGACGTCCTTCTGCAGAGCTCACCTCGAGCCACATCAGAGGGTTGCCCGTCTCAAGGGCCACACACTGTTGGACCCTGTGAAGAACTTTGACGACCGAATGTGCAAGATCCACGACAAGACAACAGAACTGTACTGCAGGACTGACCGGGCCTTTGTTTGTGTGCTGTGTCTCAAAACCGATCACAAGAGCCACAACGTCGTCCCACTTGAGGAAGAATACGAAGCAGCGATGGCGAAAAGAGACGAGGCGATGGCAAATATCCTAAAGATGACACAATCTCGGTACGAGAAGATAGCCGAGGTGGAAAGGTCAGTTGATGTCAGCCAGGCGGAAGCGGAGAAAGAGAAAGAAGCCAGCGTGCAGGTCTTCACCGACTTGATCCGCTCCATCCAGAGAAGCCAGGCCGAGCTGGTCGGGGTGATCGAGGAGAGGCACGGAGCGGCAAAGCAGAAGGCTGAAGATTTGATCAGAGAGCTGAGGGTGGAGGTCGCAGAGCTGGAGAGCAGAAGCGTACAGCTGGAGCAGCTGTCGCAGTCTCAGGATCACCACTATGTTCTCCAGAGTTTCCCGACCCTGCGCTCTCCTTCATACGCCAACCGGGCCGACATTGGCGTTCGCAGCGATCCGTTGTTGGAGGCAGCGAGAGGCGCTGTGACTCTGCTGAAACAGAGAGTTGATGAAATTATGGAGAAGCTTCCGGAGATCAAAATGAAAAGAATGAGAGAACATGCAGTGGACTTGACCTTTGATCCCGACACAGCACATTGTTCACTTGTCATAAGTCCGGATGGAAAACAAGTGAGAAATGCAGACACAAAACAGAATCTTCCCTCCAATCCAAAGAGATTTGAAACGTGTCCAGATGTTTTGGCTAAGGAGGGGTTCACAGCAGGGAAGTTTTACTACGAGGTGCAAGTGAAAGGAAACACTGAGTGGCTTGTTGGAGTGGTCGGAGAGTCTGTGGATAGAAAGGGGAACGAAGATCTGTCAGTGCAAAATGGTGCTTGGCTCATTGGGCTTCATGAAGGAATATATAATGCATATCCATCACGTAAGGTTATACTCACACTGAAAGAAAAGCTCCAGAATGTGGGCGTCTTTGTGGACTACAACAAAGGAGAGGTTTCTTTCTATGATGTGAATTCTAAATCACATATCTATTCTTTCACTGGCTCCCACTTTAGAGAGAAACTTTTTCCATACTTCAGTCTTCAAAACATGGCTGGAGCCCCTCTCATCATAACCCCTGTACCTCAAACACACTGAGGTTGTTTCTTCTTTGAAGACCACAGAATAAACAACATTGGTCTCTATTAACACGCTCAACAAATCTGCACTTGTCTTGCTTGTGTGTAAACTAATGGTTCTGATGTTTCACAGTGATGTTGTCAGATCCTGTTGTATTACAATGGTTGAGGTTATCAGTGCTTGATTATAATGATATATTGTAAAGTTACTTTCATATTGTGTTGCTCATGTATATTTTGATCGATTTTCTTTTTCTAAATTTCACGTTTTTGTTTAGTCATTTGAATGAAGACATGCTGTGTATACAGCCACTACTCTGACAATGTTTATCATAGTAAGACTTCTAGAAAGGGACAGCACTGGGGGAAAAGGGTCCAATGTGTAACAACTTGCTCATCTTGCTGGTTTCTTGTAATTTACAGTTGTTTTTTGTGCGTTTGTAACATCTGACCAGAATAAAGGAGACATGGAGACTCATTTTGTCATGTCATTTCTACCTGTAAGATTCAGTCACAATAATAAACTCAAAGTTGAAAAGCGTTTAAACAACTCTTGACAGACTTGACCTATTTAACGCTATAACTCTTTGAGTAGTTTGTAGGTTCAGTGTTTTGCACAAAGACAGTTCGACGTTGAGGGGTTTGAGCTAAAACTACATCTCACCTCTAACCCCACCCGCTAGAAACCCGTCTCAGTGAGCCCCGCCTCCTTGCAGCTCCCAACATTTTAGGTGGGCGATGCTACTCGCAGAATAGAAGATCTGCTTTGTGAGATTTGTAAGTCAGTCAATAGTAGTCTGCCCACAGCTTTCACTCCTGCCCCCACACTGGTGTGTGTGGATGCACACGTTGTCCTCGAGTGTGATGCGTGGGCCGATGTTCTTAAGTACTACTGATGGAGCTCATCCATAACTGTGACTAAAACCTGGTGTGTTTCATTGTGTTTCATTGATGGGACATAAGCCCAATATCTTGTGATCATTTTCAGAGATATTTATATTGAATCTTTCGTGACAGCATGAAATGAGTGAGGGCGTCAGTAGACCAATGAAAGAGATGCAGACAGCAACCGTATGCTAGAGAATGGGAATCAAACGTCCAAAAGTACGAGATATTTACACATTTTCTGGGTGGAAGGCAGTATTTATTGTGGATAATTGTTTTCATTTTGTATGAATTTTAAAATGACAGTTATACAATTGCATATTTTGTTAGAATGTATTCCTTTTACACTCATTTAAGAGAAGGAAATATCAGCGAGACATACTTTTTCTCTTTCGGTGACGTCTCTCCCTGACTGACAGATGCAGGTCAGCTCTGTCGTCAGGTGCAACATGGAAGTATAATGATTTTAGGTTTGGCCCTACATCAGGTTGACACCAAATATGAGTGAGCGCTCTAGTTTCTTGAAAGAAAAGAGAAGCAATTACATATGAAAACTTTTATAAAGAGTTTATATAGTCGCCAGGTGAGCTGAATCTCTCTGATGACCCGACTCCACCCACTACACTCCAGGAGGGAGAGGTTTGGAGACAGTCTTGCGCATTCCTGATAATAAATGTACATAAATGTATCCTTTTCCATTCGTTTATGATTCATGATAATTCATGTACCCATATCATCAAATATCACCAATTGTTTTGTGTCTTGTCCTCTTTGTTTTATTCATTTATTTTATAATTGCTAATATATTGTCCTAATGTCTCCATCAAGTAGCTTTCTGTAACATGACAATGAAAGACACACTTGTAGAACTCCTTTTAGGGAACAATAGAACTACATGAATGATAAAAAAAGAATACGTTTTTGAAGCGTCGATTCTGATTGGCTGAACTGAATTCTGAGTTTTCCTTAAAACTGCACAGCCATGACTATGTCATTTCAACAATTAATTCATGTCTTACTGTAAATTGCCAGTAATGGGCAACAGGAACCTGCAAATGTCACAATATGTACTTAATTTAGTAGTACCAGAAATATACAACCACATAGACAAAATAAACATTTCGTAGTCGACGTTATTTTTTACCCAACACATAAAAAAAAAAACAATATCTTACATAAGCGAGCGGCTGAGAGGCTCATTGGTTGCCTTGCGGGAGAGCTGATCTCTTTCTGCCTCTGTGGAAAAGTCTGGTGTGAGGAGGCATCTGTACAGATTTAGACCTTCTTTCTTTCTTGTTTTTTGAGACGGTGACATATTTTCGTCACGATTCATTTCGTGTCAGCCGAGGGGCTCGTGTGTGACGGCAGTGCACACTCACAGTTTGAACCCTTTTTTAACTTATCCCACCCCCCCCCCTCGGGATTACGCAAAAGGACTTTTTCCACAGCGCGCGCGAGGATAAGAATTTCAGTCTGCGAGTCCCCATGCTGAGAGATGCCAAGCGAGTCCGAGAGAAGTACGTTAGAGGAGAAGAAGCGTTTTCTGGTGTGGACTTTTGTTTTACAGACGTTTTTTTGTTCGCTGGGTGACACTTTACATTCTCTGGAGTAGTCTTACGCAGAGATTTTAAAACCAGAGAGCAGGTATGACCGCAGTGTCTTGCACGAGGACTTCTTCTTCTAAACGGGGCGCCCTGGTTGCTGGGTTGGTGGACACAAGGACTCCTGCTGGCATCAAACCAGCAACCTTTTAGCCGCAGCAGAGACCTTCCAGCCAACGGACGTCTCTGCCCATCCCCGAGTCCTCGCTCCAAAACAACCTGTGTCTGATTCACTGTATGGATTGCTGTACGTTTCATCAGGCGCAAATCCATTTAACTTTTCTACACTTCATTTTTGGTGACACCAAACCTCCTTTCATCTGTATTGCAGCCATGTACCCGGTGGCTTAGTGTTATTCATTTCTTTTTTGACACCTTTCTACACACATTTCTACACTTTGAAGAGTTGTAGCGCAAATCTCGTCGGCTCTCATGGGACTGAGGCATTCGTCGCGTTGTTTGCTGCTACGGCGGAAGATGGCGGAGGCGGACAGCTCGGAGGTAGGGACCTTGTGGTGTCCTGCACCCGGCAATAGCGGGAGCGGGACAATGTCGTTATGCTTATTTGTATGGTGACAACACATTTGACTTGAATGCAATGTACGCTTCTTTGTTTTTTTAAATGATAGTCTTGCCGTCATGGTAACCGCTTTGGAATCGACGTTGCGCTATGATGGCGCGCAAGCGAAGCAAAGTGCATTGTCTCAGTGTCTTGCAGATGTTGTGGGTAATCTGAATAGATCGCTGTAATTGCAATAGGAGCGATAATGCACGCAGACGGGTTTTGTCGTCGTGTTAAATGGTCAGCCTGAGATGTATGGACGTGTTGAACGGGGCCGTGGCCGCTGTCCTTGGTGCTGAAATGGAACCTGCATCTTTGACCGGCTCTTCCCCGAGTCTCCACGTCTGTTTAATGTCGAAGACCATATGTGAATTATTTTCAGCTTATTATAGGAATCCTTTGTGGCTTGCAATTCATCTGCCAGCCCCATAATATATTCAGGTCCACTGCACGTACAATCCTCAAACCCTGGTTCTCTCATTCTTGTCTGTAGGTTATAATGCAAATGCTCCCCCTTTTCCTTTCTTTCCTTCTTTCTTCCCCTTAAACAGCGGCAGCAGCCTGTTACGTCCCCCCTCTCTCAGTCTGCCCAGCCCTCCCCACTGCCTAAACCAGTGCCTACTACCCACCATGTGCCCTGCATCCCCCATACGCCTCATGTAGCAGCCCTGGCCAGCTGTCCTGGTCGGGGCAAGATTTCCAAGTTCATCAGCCCGGAGGAGATGACATCACGAGACTACTACTTCGACTCGTATGCCCACTTTGGCATCCATGAGGTAGGCAGGCCAGGCTGACAAACGGCAGCTTGGTATGTAAGACCGGAGTAAAATAACGACCACAGATGTCTAAGCTGATGCTCCTTAAACCGCCACATCATTTCAACCCTGTCGATGTAACGTAATTGATTGTAAAGTAACAGCAAAGAAGCCAAGTTTCATTCCTCAGGTGCTTTCAAACAAAGTATGAAACCAAACATCATCAAAAACATGATTCCAACAACTCTCAGAAGCCAATTGTTTAAAGCTCCTAAAAAAGAATCAGTCAATACTTACTACACATCAAAATGTAACTTAATGATGCCCCCAAAGTAAACTCCAAAGAAAAACCTGTGAAGCAACTGTCCGCCTACGAGCTCGGGGAGAGAAATAAATAAAAGAGAGTGGAGGGTGTCTCACAGCTGACAAAAGAGGAGGCTTTTCCATTACCAGCTAGCACTGAAGAAACCAGATATGTGATAATAGTCCATGTTCAGTATTCCATAAATGAAAAGAATCTGTGTCTGTCTTTGACAGAAAGTGAACATATAAGTATATATATATATATATATATATATATATATATATATATATATATATATATATATATATATATATAGCTATGCCCTATAGCTGATGGCCTTGATCTGTGAGGGAGTGGTGGTGGGAAGGTTTGGGGACATATAGACCCTTTTTTTAAATGGCGTCCACATTTAGCATGTGGGACAGGTCTTTGTCTGCTTGCAGACAAAGAGTGTGCCCTGATTAGAGGAGTGCAAAGCGAGACAGACCAGAAAGCGGGATGTGTGAATGGGCTCAGGGAGATGGATATCAGGCCGTCCCCAAATGCTTTGTGTTTTACTCTATTTCAAGAAGCTCTGACATTGTCACTGAGGCTTTTTGGCCTACATACTGCCTTATCTACCTCATCACACAAGAACATGTGTACACATTTGTATCTTCATGGTCCAATATTCTATGTGTTATGTATTCCTTTGGGGATTTTATGAATCCCACTATTCTTCAGGTACTCTACACCGGTTCAGTGTGGAAGCTAGAGTGGTTTGCATGTTATTCTAGAATGCAAATCATTACGTACCACGGCTATGAGCTCTCGGATTTTAATCTCTTTAATTCAAACAGGAGATGCTGAAGGACGAGGTGCGGACGCTGACCTACCGGAACGCCATGTACCACAACAAGCACGTGTTCAAAGACAAAATCGTCCTGGATGTCGGCAGCGGCACGGGGATCCTCTGTATGTTTGCCGCCAACGCCGGCGCCAAACACGTGTATGGGGTGAGGCGGATGGATGCACCTTTTAGCCGCGAACAGATGCAGTTTCTAATCTTCATTGGTGTCATCCAACAGTTTCTGCTGATAAATATTAATGAGAGAGAGAGAGGGAGGGGGGGATCCGTACACCTTTTCAGTGCCCAAATTGATATCATATCTGGCTCTGCTGTCACATTATGTGTCATCCGTGGCCTTTCCTTCTCCATATAAAACAAACTAATTCCTCTTTAGGGCCAGCTCCTTGTGTTCTGTTGAGAAATATCTTTCAGACAGTCTTACACAAAGAGAATAAGAGACATCTGGCTCCCCTCGTCAGACATTGCCGGCAGTGTCTCCCACAGAAATGTAGAATGCATCGACTGTATTACACTTATGGATGGGAGAGCAACATGATGTATTAGTTGCCATGCTGCACAGGCTCTGATGTGAGTGATCAGGGGCGTTCGTTTTTTGATGGATTTGAAGGGTTTGATTAAATTAGTCCTTCCGATTATTATTATTTTTTTTTCAACTAAGGAGCATATTTCTTATGAATTATTCAAATTATGAAAAGTTACCAGAAGATAATGTAGATATTGCCACGCACATGCAACAGTGTTCTTGTTCAGGAGACACCACCTCTGTGGCTTTGCCCTTGTGCCTATACAGATTGAATGTTCAAGCATATCGGAATATTCTGAGAAGATTATCAAGTCGAATCACCTGCACAATGGTAAGTAGAAGTGGTTCCTCATCACTGCTCCATTTGTCATACCCGTCTGCCGGAATGCAGAGCAGCCCGATGGCATCTGGATTCGATGCGGCGTGAAAAAAAATCGGTATCTTTCACATCATTAACGTCACACTCGACAATGTCAGTCACAGTTCTGATGGTTAACTGGCAGCTCGCCTCTGATGTCAAATAACCTGCCACCAATTAGAATTCCCTCAGTGCTGGTGATTCCTGTTGTAAAGTGTCGCATGGGTTGAGCGTAGTAATTAAAGCCATACTAATTTACAGAAATCCCAAAGCATTAAAAAACCACGTCATCTGAGAATAGAGCTCTTGTCCTGCATTAATGTGACGACGATGCCGTGTGGTAATTTGTTGCCATGCTGTCCGCCTCGCAGTCATTACCATCTTCAAGGGCAAGGTGGAGGAGGTGGAGCTGCCCGTGGAGAAGGTGGACATCATCATCTCGGAGTGGATGGGCTATTGCCTCTTCTACGAGTCCATGCTCAACACCGTCATCTTCGCCCGGGACAAGTGGCTGGTACGATGGTGCTGCTGGAGGCTTTAGGGACGGCTGGCTTTAGTGTGTGTGTGTGTGTGCGTGTGTGTAGCTGGTTGGACGAGTAAGGCTTTGGACACATAAACACACCAGACAGTGATGAAGTTGAGGATTTACTGTACGCTTGTGTGCATGCTGAGGTCATAAGTGAATGATCTGCTCTAACCTCAGTAGTTGCCTGCAGGCTTTAAACTCCGCACATGTCATCGTATACTACATGGAAGGTGTGCGAACAGGAAAGATGATGGATGGCCTTTGTGTGTGCGCGTGTGTGTGTGTGTGCGCATTAATACCAGACGCTTTTCTTGAATTCAGAAACCTGGAGGCCTGATGTTCCCTGACAGAGCAACTCTCTACGTGGTAGCCATTGAAGACAGGCAGTACAAAGACTTCAAGATACATTGTGAGTGATTATGGAAGTTTTGTGTTTCTCTCTCTCTCTAAGCTGTGCATTATTAATGACCGCTGTGCAGATGAAGTCAAATTGTATGTTTCCACTTTCTAATAAGCCGTTATTTTTAAGAGCTGGAGCTAAAGGATTTGGGACAAATCTATTTGGCTGATATATTACAGCAGACTGCGAGAATGAGTGAGTCATTGATAAAAGGCCATGTGGTTGTCACATTTTAACGAGCTATCAGGTCAGCAGTTATTCCTAATAAAGAGTTTCAACTGCAGAGTAACCCATCTGCAGTCCATTGATAAATGGATCTTGGTCAGCAGACATTAACTTACTTATTTGGAAAACTTCTACAAGTGGTCCAAACGTCTAGTTAGCTAGCAGAGTTAAAGTTACAAGAGCTAAAAGGATGTTTCCCTACCCGGGCAACTCAAATCATACATACAAGTGGCCATGGATGGACTACTAAACGGGCCTACCGGGCCCACGCCCAGGGGCCCAAAGTGTCAGGGGCCTGTCTGGCCTTCACCTACAAAATGTACTCAAAGAAACGTAAAATGACTCCAAAGAGACCAAGACAACCACAAAGAGACAGAAAACGACCACAAAGAGACACAAAACAACTACAAAAGGCTAAACAACTATAAAGTCTGTGTGTTTTGCTCCTACCTGCAAGAGGTGGTGGGGCCTTTGGCTCGTCTGTGCTCATTGTCTCACATTCTGTCATCGCAAATGTCACTGAACTAATAAAAAGCATATGTTAACGATCAACAAAAGCATTATTCCCAACATAGAAACCCCGGTGTAACATTATAAAGTCGAAGCATTAGTTACACCAGCGAGGTGCCTTGATCCTGCAGTACATTCTGTGCTCTAAACTCACTTTATGTGTTCAAATATCGATCACAGCAACAGTTCTGAGCTTAACATTGTGATCCAGATCATAATAATAAAAGGTGCCATTCACACTTGTACTAAAGCATCAGATCTGGGTTAATAACTCCTGCTGAGTTTCCTTTTACATGCACAGGTGGCCTTCTCTGTTCTATTACATCTACGTGCACATAAAGGTTCACGCTTTCACATGAATCCCAGAAGAATTCAGTGTACCCAAACCCTTTGCGTTCGTATTTTTAGTTTCGGTCTGCGTCGGTGGCATATTCCACCTTCTCCTCGCTCAGACTTGGCGTTTGGCCCTCTGACAAGGCAAGGTGGAGTGGAGGGACAGAGGGAAAGGGGGAGGGAAAGCCTGCTCGGTGTGTTTGCAGCCCAAATTATAATGTATAAAAAAAGCCAGCCAGACATGGTGGAGGAGGCGGAGGAGTCCGGAGTCTATTTTCAGAGGGCCATGTCCTTCTCCACACAGGGACTGGATAGAAGGAAAGACAGCGTGAGTGGGGGACGGCTTGTACTCATATGGGTGCCGTTTCCGTTTTTGTGTTTGCACAGGGTGGGAAAACGTCTACGGGTTCGACATGAGCTGCATTCGCAATGTGGCCATCAGAGAGCCTCTGGTGGATGTGGTAGATCCCAAGCAGGTGGTGACTAACGCCTGCCTCCTAAAGGTTAGTCTACGTCTTTGTGTACGAATACATTGCACGGTGAAGAGCGTACCGCAAGGGTGTG
Organism: Melanostigma gelatinosum; assembly: GCF_949748355.1. Classification (NCBI taxonomy): domain Eukaryota; kingdom Metazoa; phylum Chordata; class Actinopteri; order Perciformes; family Zoarcidae; genus Melanostigma; species Melanostigma gelatinosum. The sequence goes on from NC_136655.1 coordinate 6,437,705, forward strand.
AACGTACCTCATGCATTCGTTTTTTTTCATGCCACATTGTATTTTTAAAAGCCTGCGCAAGGTTTTCCATCTTTTGTGTTTTGCTACCAACTACATGCATCCTAAAAGAAATCCGAGACAGCGATTGATCCCCAAGTCTGGCGAGGCTATTTTCTAGGACACAATCGAGGTTTCTGGGGAGCTGTAACAGCCATCCCCCGTGTTTCCATGCTTGAAAGTGGCTTGTCTTATGTCTCAGAAATGAACAGAGGATAAGAGCACTCAGGGAGGCGATAGCTTGTATTGTTTATCCGGTCTACCTTTCATATCATTGCGTTTCCTCTTTCACTGTTCCTTCTCTCTGGTTGATATCTTTTCTATTGTTATTATTTTGAGTTACCCATATCTTTTAATCCTCACTCTCTGTTATTTTTTTGGTTCCATATAATTGTGTAGTCTCATTTCTCACTCTTCCCTTCTTAATCACTTCTTCTTACTCTTCATCTACCGTCACATTCTCTTGATTTAAGCAATGACATGCCTCAGTAGTTTGATCGAATAGGGGGGGGGGGGGTCTCACTCTGTCTCTCCCTCTGTGCGATGGTGAAATGTCACACAAGAGCAGGCATTGAGTCACCAGGCGGAATGAAATGGACTCCTATCGGCACCCACCATCCTTTTGTGTTCAAAAAGGTGATTTATGCGTCAGGTTGGAGGGGGGTTAGACACTTCACCCCCATCTTAATTCAAACTGCCACTCATCCCTCACACGCTCAAATGTTACAAAACAGCCTCCCTCCCTTGTAGACTGGAGGGAGGACACCCACACAGCATGTGTACTGTGAACAGGCTTCGTTTGCCAGCCGTGATTCAACCTGTGGGCTTTCTCACACAAACGCTCACACATGCACAATAATCATGGGGAATAATCAAGCAAGGATTGACATACATGTACTGCATGTGTGTGAGAGATGGCGAGTGTGTGTGTGTGTGTGTGTGTGTGTGTGTTGACGACTTATGCGTGTCTGCTTGTACACGCTGTTTTACGATGACATGATATGTCATGAATTGAAAAAGCACAGCTATCTCTTGAAAGACGTCCTCGCAAAAATAAAGCGGAGTAAATAATCGTCTTTCTGTGCAGGAAGTGGACATCTACACTGTGAAGCCAGAGGACCTGTCCTTCACCTCGGCCTTCTGTCTGCAGATCCAGCGCAACGATTACGTCCATGCACTGGTCACCTATTTCAACATTGAGTTCACCAAGTGTCACAAGAAGACTGGCTTCTCCACTGGTGAGTAGTGTGTGTGTGTGTGTTCACCCATGACCCGTAAAAAACATACTCCGGCTCGTTGTCTACTTTATATCACACAAATAATCAAAGACGGACAGGTTTTGTGCAGCTCGACATAATGTGAATGGTAAAACTTTCCACAAAAAGACAATTTAAAGGATGCTCTGGCGCCCGGTGTTTGCACTGAGCACCTTCTGGTGACGCCCGTTACAGAGAGAGTTGCTATACGCTGTTCTGTGAGCTTATGTGAATACGTTCATGCATCCAGTGCTTACATAACGTTGCGTAGAGGAGGTTCTATGTTTGGCCGAGTCTGTTGGGCCTGAGGCCGAGCATCACTGGAGGAGTTCAGCCTCTGTATTTCTCCCATTTGGTGAGCCAGTTTTCTGGTGCTTTTGCTGTCAATTTCCTTCCACGTTAACATGCCCAGGGGAGCCGAGTGTCCCTCGGAACGGTTTTGTTATTTATATACGTTCTCACGCTCACCCTAAACTTCTTTTTTTTCCCGCTTTACTCCGTTCTTCTTTAACCTCCGTACACCTTTTTCTCCCTGTTCCCTCATGTACACGATGTTCCTCCTGTCCTCTATCTCAGCTCCAGATGCTGCCAGCACACACTGGAAGCAGACAGTGTTTTACTTAGAGGACTATTTAACTGTCAAGAAGGGAGAGGAGATCTTTGGCAGTATTGCTGTGAGGCCTAATGAGAAGAATGTGGTAAGACTCGTAAAATAAAGCCGCAATCGATTTGAATTTCTGGCAGAGAGCTAGTTTTATGTCACATCTTCATCTAGATTTTTTAATTAACGAGTAGCTACAGCATAAATGTAGCCGAGTAGAAGGCACAATATTCAATTTAAAATTCCACCACTGCATTTTTTTTTGTGTGAAGATTTTTTCCCTCACAAATGTACTTAATTCATTCATTTAAAATCGTGTCATCGTCTGCAGCGTGACCTGGAGTTCACTATGGAGCTGGACTTTAAAGGGCAGCTATGTGAGGCCGCCATCTCCCACGACTACAAAATGCGTTAGGCGCAACAACAACAACCCGACCAACTACCCTCAGCCCCTCTCGACACACTCCCGGGTGTGGGGGACGGCGCAGCCTCTCCCAACAGGCATTCCAGTTGGCCAGCGGGGGAGCGACCGGACACATCTGATTGGATGCCATACCATGCCAGCACCCAAGTTGATGTCATCAGAAAAGGCAAAATATCGATCAGCAATAGTGCCATCACCTGTACCAGCTTGATCGACTCGGGCACATCGTTGAATGTAACATCCTAAATGAACTTGATTTCTTTCTCTTTTTTTTCTGTCACTAATTTCTGGAAATGATGCTACATTTTGAGTATAAATGAGTCTTTGTGTCGTTAGTGCAGCTAATTGAAAAGCATTGATCTGCGCGATGTCGAGAGTCATCTGATTTTCCTTTAGTCATTTGTGAAGATGTAACAGGCACTGCGTAATAGTTTAGAGGGTGCAGTGATTAATTGTGTTTTATTTGTTATTTATCATTTGCCAATTTCTTTTGCTTCACTGATTTCAGAAAGCTGTGAAATGTAATTTTTAAAATTTCTTTAATTGGGGATAATTCAGAACAAACGTACTTTGGTGCCAGAATAAAACAGAACGCCGCCGCAGAACAACAACAAACACAGATGCAATATGTCATGTAACTTTGATCGGACAAAGAATATGAAGAAAAAAAAAGAAAAGAGATTAACAACGATGAAGAATAAAATGTCAAAGAATCTAATTTTTTCTCTCATGATTTTCATTTTAACAGCGATTTGAATGAATTCCAAATAATTTAGTTCCGTTTAAGCTTACATGTAAAGTATAACTACCTCAACATACACAAGACAAATACAGAGAAATCAAGACTTTTATGCTCGCATTCATTCATGAAAAAACTAATTTATTTATGATTTCTCTGTCGAAACTAATTATAATACAGAATATGTTTCTATTTTTAAATCTTACAGACAGCACTGCTGCGATTTGGCAACACAGCGTTATGTACAGGGAATGGGCCAGCACCTTCTTTTTTACTTTAGATCCCCTTCCTCTGAGCCTCATCATCCAAACTTGACAGAAGGTTTCATGTTGAAATGAGCTCCACAGTCCTCCGTGTGGACTTCCAACATGTTGTGCATGTGTGAGTCAAAAGGAGATCTAGAACTTCGTAAATTGAGTTTACACTTCACTTGCAGCAGGCTTTCTTCTTTATGGGCAGAGCACTCAGGATGACGGTTGCGTCTCTCACCCTGTCCTCCTGCTCCATTAGCACTCTGAGTGAAGACAGAGACACAGAGAGCACACTGCATGAGCCACCGACGCTGTACACACACACACACACACACACACACACACACACGCATCCATTTCCTCACAAAAGGCTGCAAGGACAAAGAGCCGTCAGTGATTTAATCATGCATCTGATGACTGGTGCGCAGGGAGTCTGTACGGTTTGTTCCTAGACAGCTGTTATTGTTTGACACCCTCATTCGATTCCCAGCTGTGATCTTACCGGGCCAGGTGTGTGAGGGACTCTGTCACGTTCTTGGCGGTGTAGGCGCTGACCTCAAAGAACATCACCTTGTTTTCCTACACAGGGTTCGAAACGGAATTCAAACTTTGAGCGAGCATTTCAAATGAAACGATCCACGAGCTTTGAATAAAACTCACATAAGCCAGCTGCTCAGCTTCTTTGAATGACACCTCCCTCTCTCCATCCATGTCCATTTTGTTGCCCAAAAGGAGGATGGGGATCCCTTCTCCTGCTGCTTCCTGAAAACAAGTCCAGTGCTCGTCACAATAGACATTTTTCCATGTCACAGTAAGAAAACAATGTTCAACAAGCAACATTCTGGGGAAACTACAAATGCTATAAACCTATAAATACCAAAAAGCATCAATTCAAATAAAATCGGTGTAATCTTCCAACTCTACACATGAGAAAAGCACGCTTTACAGAAGACTTCCTCGGGTCAAAGGTCAGACCTGGACACTGCTGAGCCAGGGATGCACGGCCCTGAAGCTCTCCTTCGCGGTGACGTCGTACATCACCACCACACCGTCGGCCTTGCGGAAGAACTGCTTGGTTATGCTGCGGTACCTGTGTCAGTGACAGAGATTAACACTACACTGCACACACCTGATAGTATTACATGATTCAAGTACACAATACTACTACTGTATCGTTGCGTTAAGACATCTTTAAAAGTGTAAGAAAAGTGATTTCCTTCTGTTAATCCATCCATTAAATATACTGAATAACAGGACACAGAAATACACTTTAACAGTGTATGTATTTCAAAATATTTGGATCTAAAACTAAGCAGAAACCCACCTCTCTTGACCTGCCGTGTCCCAAAGCTGCATGGCCACCTGCATATTGTCCAGGCTCAGTGTCTTCACACTGTAGTCAACACCTGAACAGCACACAAAGATCAACGTCATTTAACCAGGACACGTTATTCATTTCTTGGTCGAAGGTTTTTTTGTGTAGTTTCACGACAAAATACGTCGACGCACTTTTCATATTTAATTTAAATTAGATATTTCTTTTTTGACAGAGCAACACAGACAAAAGCGACCACTAGGGGGTCCGGCGAGGTGGGATACCGACTGTGCCCCATTCCAGAGGAGGGGGGAGGAAGGGGAGGAAGGGGGGGTGGTAACAAGGCTCGAGTGAGGATTGAGAAAGATGAAAGCGAGGATAAAAATTCATCAGAAGTGACATAATCCGCAGTACAATGTGTGCCGGGACTCTGAGACGGGCAGTGTGACTTCACAAGCCCCCTCATGTGATGCAAAGTCACGCTCCGATCTTCTGCGTTAACATCCACAGACACACGCAACGCAATACCATCGCGATGTTCCTCTTCTCACCCACAGTAGCAGTTGTGGTCGGGTGGAAACGGCCCTCACAGAAGGAGCGGAGCAGGGACGTCTTGCCTACGCTCGAGTTTCCAACCAGGACCACTTTGAACAGGCGGTCCGGGGCAAACAGCGCTCCTTCTTTTGTCCTCTGAAGCAGATAAAACACGGGCGAAGGCAGAGAGAATGTTAATCTGGTTCATTACCTCTGCAGGTAAGAACACATGTACGTTAGGATCAAAACATATTTGGAGATCCAAAGCTTGTGGACATACTTGGAGGGTCTCCCTCCCGACAGGCTGTCCACGAGGAGACATTGCCGTCTTTTTCGCGTGGGTTGAGCGGGAATGCCTTGCTGGAGGAGCTTCTGCCGACACGGGGGCGTGACTAGAGGGTGGGTTGCTGGACAGGGCTGCTGCCAAGACGACACTTGTTTCAAAGTCACTCCGAGCTTCCTCTTCCTCCTCATCGTCGTCCAGCTCGTCTTCCTCCTCACTGAGCTGGTGCAGTAAAAGTTGAGGCCCCCCGTGGAGCAGGTGGGGCAGGTGGTCCTCCTCAATGGAGATGACCCGACGGAGGGGCCACCCATCTGGAGGAGCGTCCAGGACCTCCTCTTCCACCTTCTTCTTAACTTCTACTTTCTTCGCTCGGCCTCTGTCTTTCGCCGTCACCCTCTTAGCGGCGGCCATCTTTCCGGGGGATTTCTTGGCCTTTGGCCTCACATCGTGCGCTTTGGGTGGAGCGGGGTTGGCGTAACCGTTGGCTAAGCCAGAGTTTTTCTTCGCAGCGGGGCGTTGCGGACATGCGGGGGCGCCAACGGTGGCGGCGGAGGAGGAGGAGGAGGGGGCGGCAACGGGGGTGTCATCCTCACTACAGGAAGAGGAAGCAACAAACACGATATGAAGGTGCTCTGTAGGCAGGGCCTCCAGAGACTGGTAGGACCCATCCACCAACAGTGGGGCTCTTTAAGAAACAGGAGAAACAGAGGTTACACCGGGTCAATTCACTCAAAGGTTCCTGATTTTAGTCTCATCTCAACAAAAAAAGTGAATTCAGTGGATTATAGAATCAGATATCCTCTGTTTTTCCTCCTTTGATACGTGATTTTCTCATCAAACTGAGGCGGAAATTCTTCTTTGTCACACAGGAAACACAGATGATTTGTGTTCAGGAGTGTTTGGAAGATAAATGAATCACCTTTTCGCTGGCTGGCTGGTGTCATCAAATACATTGGCGAGGCCCGTTCTCTGCTTCTGCTTCTTTCTGAGTGAGGTCCGGGGCTTGTTTAAACAAAGGGAGTGTATGTTAGTGTTACAGAGGTATTTGTTATCAGTCAGGATGACGCCACGATAGATGCTGCAGCTCGTGCAGTGACATGAAATACTCACTACGCCGCAGCATATGTCCCGTTCGTCTTTTAAATGCTTGTTTATCTCTCTGGGGGAGAGAAATGAATGAGAAGGATGGAATCTGCTGCGGAAAAGGATGCACTGAAAAGCAGTTCCTTTAACAAGGTTTGCCAATTATGACTGAACCAGAAAAAGATTAGCCGGGTTAGATATGAGCTCATGATGGGATGTCATACCTGAGGAGGTCGAGCTGCTTCATGAGACTTTGCTTCTCTCGCTGCAGTCCCTCAGTTACTCTGTACATTTCCCTGAAACAAGACAGGAGACGAACAAGTGAGTGTGTGCGTTTGTAGTCTTCAACGATTCTTCAGACAAACAATCATGAAGCACGTGTAATAGGCGCGAGGACCCACATCTCTTTCTCCTGCTGCAGACGGGCGGCCTGCTCCTGCAGCACGGCCAGCTGTTCCTGGGCCAGCCCCAGGTCCTGGCTGGTGCCGTCCAGCGCTCGGGACAGCTCGTCGTTGGTCATCTTCAGCTTGACATTCTCCACGTGGCTCTCCTGCTTCGCACCGTTCAGCTCGAGGCACTGGAGTTCTAACTGGAGAGGGAGAGGGAGATACTCGCAGGAATGAAAACGCACTGATGCCGGCTGAGTGTGCTTGAAGTATGTGTACAGTGGAAAGGGAACTGTGTGGCTGCTGCTTAAACCCCTCCCTGCAACAGAGGGAAGGATTAATACCATCTACATGCCTCAGCACTTTGAATTTACTTTTATTTTCCACCTCAGTGCAATAATACATCCAACCTTCGTTGTCTTGCCGGAGTTGCACCAAGCCCTTCTTGACTAAATATCATTTCAAAGGAATATTTGATATCTAGAAGTTGTGTGACGGGATGTTGTTTATTTAATGTGAGTGTTGAACATATATACACGCACCCGTTTCTGCTTCTGGAATAGATGCTCCAGCTCCTTCTCCTTCGAGAACAGTTGATGCTCCAGGTCGTGGCTGTGCACCTGAACACGCTCGGCGTCCTGCAGGGCCAGAAGACGAAAAGGTCAAATAGTTAAGGAGCAGGCACATGATTAAGATCCCTTCCAGACAGACACATATTCTGCAGAGTAAAGGTCAAACATCCACGTGAAGGAACAATGAACAAAAGACATTTATGACTGGAGGGGAACTTGAAACATTTGGCCGAAACAACAACAATGTGTTGCAGTTCTTTGGTTGCCACTAGAGGAGTTGAATTGATAGCTTTCGTGTGCGTTTGCGCTCTTGCACCTTCAGTATCAGCCGGTCTTTCTCGTTTTTGATCTGCGCCTCCATCTCTTCGTATAAATAGCGGATCTCGCTGTCGTGTGTTGCAGCCTTCCTGCACAGAGGGACAGCAGAGACATTGCATTTGAAGGTTAATGAAAGGTTGAAGCTGATGAAAAGACGCGCAGCGTGGCATGATATAATATGAAAGGAACAGAGCAGCATTGTTGTCGAGGTTGAGCTCAAAGCCGTGTCTTTAATTGCATGTAAATACTTGAATACCGAGTGGTATTTACATTCCCTCTGACAATTGTTAAGACCCAAACAGCCAATTAGTGAAGTCTAGAGGAATAATAGCCGTTACAAAGTAGCATGCAGTGCCAGGGGAGAACTGCGTATGTTTTACAAACGGCTTAAATCACAGAAACCACTGGAACAAAATGAACCCGAACTATTTAATTAAAAGTTTTCAAAACTTATATCTTAAATATCGTGGGCCCCAGGTGAGCTAATGCCACAAACTTTCATATGCATTTACACACACACACACACACACACACAGAATAAACACACACGCATTCACTACTACACACACGTAAACACTACAACTGATATAATTAGAATAATAATATTATTGTTCATTCATTTCTTTCTACAGACTTTTGTCACAGATTATTTCGGTGTCTAATGAGAACATTTGCTTTAAATGGTACATGAAGTACACTCAAACACTAAGTGTGGGAACCAATTGAGGAATGTGGCATTTTTAATCCAGAATCTAATCTCACTTTTCACACCTCTTTTCCACTTTACCGTCTTTCACACTTAGAGGCAGAACAAATGCACAAAAATTGAGTAAAACACTACATTTTGAGGTAACACAGGCTCTTCTTTTAGCCATGAGTGCAACCTCAAGCCGTGTAGTTCTACCTCTGTAGGGCGCTCTCCATCTCCTTCTTCTCCTTGTGGGCGTCTTTGATCTGGTGGGTGACCCTGGCCAGGAACTCCTCGAAATTGGACAGCAGGTGAGGCTCATCCCGCCTGAGCTGAGCCCAAAGACTGCGCACCTCGCCTGGACTGGAGAGAGGGAGGGAGGGAGGGAGGGAGGAGGAGACACAAAGAGGGAGATTAGTCAAATTAAAGCACACCTCAGGCTGTAAAATATGGATTGTGGCTGTCACACAGCGTGTTTTCATGAGCAAAACACACCAACAAAACACATAAACACGGAAGGATTTACAGCGATTACACTCACTCCTCAAACACATTACTGGCCCCCAGGCTTTCCAGCAGCATACAGAAGTGCCCCTCCTCCTCGTCGTCTTCCCCTCCTGACAGCTTGGCTTCCCATTGGCTCTGATAAAGTGCTTCTTTGGCCCGAAAGACGGGGCCGGGGGCCTGGCTTTGGTCATCGGCCACAGAGATCCTCCGGCCATGCAGGAACTGACCTGAGAAGCACCAACACCAGGAGGCAGCATGGACGCATGAATGGGTGGCAGCAGAATTTTTAGAGCAGCATGTGGACATTAGCTTTGGAAAAAAAACACATTCTTCTTCGTGCAAATGAAACGGTGAAGTAAAACAACGCACCTATGCTTGACTGAAAACACTCGGGGGGGTTATTATCCTGTCAACTTTACAGCTCGACAAATTACAGTCCAGCTAAAGCATTTATAGACTTCAAACACCAAAAGAAAGGGAGCAACATGCATATCGTTTTCCATGAAAATATCTGAGTTTTCCTCTTTTGACGTCCTACTTGACACCGTATTTCATTGTCATTTAAACTTGAGATTTTCAGGCCTCTGACGGCAGGAGACCTACTGAATCCGGAGGAGAATGCCTCCAGCGTGAGGTAACCAGTGTGGTCCGTATCCAGAGAGTCAAACACATCCTCCAGCTCCTCTGCAGACAGAGGCAGCTGCCTGTGGAGCCTCTGCCAAGAAAACACAAACACACGAGGCGTTTAAACTGCCGTCGCGCTGAGCAGGAGTCCTCAGCATATAGAAAACATGATCATAGACTACGGACGTGTTTAGTGACGAGTTCGATTAAGACACTTTGAGCGAAATCAATAAATGTCATCGAAAAATTCAGAGCCTTAAATCTGCCATATCCAGCTCTGTACTGCTATAGCTCACCTATCGCAGAATAAACTGGCACAAAGTGGCTCTTTTATGTGCCGCTGAACAAACAGCAACAAAAGGCCTGATGCTCACAAGGGCCCTGTCCTAATTAAACGACACTGCAGCGTGGATGTTAGCATTTTGAAGAGGCTTGCGTGTATTGTTCCTGCCAGTAAAATGGTGTGTGTGTGTGTGTGTGTGTGTGTGTGTGTGTGTGTGTGTGTGTGTGTGTGGTGAACCTATCCTCCTAAACCTTTCCATCAATGGTGCTACTCTGCCACTTCACCAGCTGCTGGAGTGTGATGAGTGGGTGAAGTGCTTCTATACAAATGGGGATTATAAGATGAAATTTAAAAACAAAAAAGAATTTTAGAATCGAGCAATATCGGCAAACATGACGGCGTTTGCCGCTTGCCATTCACCGACGTTACATCACGACGGGACACTTGCTTGTGCCACAGGGATATGCGTGGCCCCTCGACCTGTCGTTCTTCTTAGCGGAGGCTGAATGCATTCGCAGAGCATCAGGAGATGTTAAAAGACAGAATGTAAAACCTTAAACAATGAGTTTAAGGCAACTAGGCAAGAAAAAAAAACTCTTTAAAGAAAACGTTTGTGCTTTAAAGGAAATATATAATCAGCCTGAGCTGAAACAATGAATAAATGAATTAATTAGTTGACAGAATATTCAACTGCAACAGTTTCTTCTTTTTTTTTTTAAAGAAATGCAAAAATGTGCAAAAACATCTGACCATTTTAAAAGACCAAACCATTAATTATCTACAACCAAAAAGGTATTCAGCAGATTTGTCTTTAAGAAAATAAAACTAAATTGCAGCTGTAATACACGACATTGATGCCTCTGGGGATAAACTGGACAGCTCAGATCCCTTAAGGTATGCAGACTTAGTCCCCTCAATCCAACTTCAGCGTGATAGAAACTCATTAACAGCGCGCACACACATCCTGCTTCTCTCACCCTCATATCGGTGCGGGATATAAAGCCATTGCCCTCCACATCGCAGGTCTGGAAGAACTCCTTGGTCTTGTCCAGCAGGGCGATTCGCCCCGAGTCAGAGTTCCTCCTCCCTGGGGTCAGTCCGCGGCCGTTCACCCGGCCTTCCTCCTCCATGTCGGGGACTTCTTTTTAAAAGGTGTGTGTGTGTGTGAGTGGCATGAGCTTCAGTTCATTCAGGAGTAGACTCAGACATCAGGCCTCCTCATTGGCCCTGTATCCAGTGCTCTGGGGCTCTTAGTCGCCATGACGACAAAGACAGGAAGTAGCGTCAGGTGATGAGATCACTGATAACTTTGTGGCTTATCTATATATACCGAAAATGGTTGCAGGCTCCTGTGAGACAGAGAGAAATAGTATAAATACAGCAGTCAAACTTAACTGAGAAGGTGACATTTTGAGTGAACTGGTGGTCAAATGCAACAGTACCACACTTCTCACAACGATACAGTACTTCCCTTTTCTAATAAGCCAGCAACAAGCAACTCACAAAAGGCATGTAAACACAGTGTAAAGGATTATCTTAATACCCGGCCGTACAGAACACATGACAGCATAATGCCCGCAAGACCGCCAGAGCCGTTTCCAAGAGGCCGAGTCACGGCTCAGTTCAGAGCTGTGATGTGTGAAACAGTGGTGTCTTGTTTTATCGCCACAACTTAACCGCAAGACAACTTTTTGATGCGCGGTCTTGCTTGCATTGTAAAGAGCTGTGCTGCAGTTTGCAGAAATGTAAGACGCAGTCGAGATACGGCGACTAACCTCTCGTGGTGGAAAGGTTCGTTTTATTTGTTCGTGAGACGTTTGCACCAAACAAAACGTAATGCTTAAGGACTGTAAATTAGACATTAAATACATTACACTCCCTTTAGTATCTTCATCGGACTTTTGAACACATGCATTCCCTTCATGCACACGCTTCAAGTATGCTAGCCTCTGTAGAATAACATTACTACCAAAAACTCTTCTAAATATGAAGTATGAAGGACACAGAAAGTTTTGGACCTCTCTTTAAAACAAACACAAAACTTGTGGCAAATTCTCTCTGCTCCAAACCTTCCTACTTTAACCAGATCACACACAGCTTTAACATACTACTACAAACAGCATCTTTAAATAAACCAGAAACAGAAGGAAAGCTCTCTTACCATTCACAAAATGACAAGCACAAGAAATGGACGCCGTTCGTCTTCTCTCAGCATCAACAGAGCAGTGAGCGCGCTCTGTGTTTAGGAAGTCTTGCCTCACAAACGAATGTCAGAGAAATCATTCTGCAACCATGTGATGTCATGAGGAAGCGGCCCGGAGGCTTTTCAGCCTGCGTCCGCACACTGCTCCCCCACCGAGGGAGGAGGCTGCTGGGTGAGCTGGCTTTAAGCGGACTACGTGTGTGCAACAGGTTTAAACATCGCCTGATGACAGCAGGCTTAAGAACAGACCAGCATCTTAAATGTTATTTACAGAGGTTTTATTAATTACAGCTCGGCATTACCAAAGTTAAATCAGAATATTACAGATTATAACGTTTAATTCAAGGATTTGTAAATGTTTGTGGGTTAATAACTCTAAACTGGTTTACTGTTGCTAAATGACAGCTCATGTAATGATGATTTGGTTTCATGGTAATAAGCTACATGTGGGATGTGTCGACCATTTGAAATGAACAGCGCTTTACATGAAGCTAAAACGTTCAGTGATTAATAAAAGTCTAACATGTTTTCCCATCTCTCCGTGTCTTACGACACCCTCTTGTGGGCTGAGTTTAAAATGAGCCATTTCATTTGTCTTTTAGGGGCAAAATACTGAAACATAACAGCATTTAATGTGTATGAAAAGCGCAATCCTGATTGTCCTCCGGTTATCATTTGTAACAGAGTGATTCAATACCACAGTCGAATAAAAGTAAAAGGTCCACTCTCTTAATTCTTCAGTACCAGCTCTGACTTTGGGAGTCATTTCCCGATTCCTTGGGTGATCTTCTGAAGCAAATAGTCCATTTGGAGGTTGAGATTGGGCTGTCCTTTCTTGGTCTTTCTGCTCAGCATCTGAAACGTCTGCAACTTTTTCTCTTTGTACTTCTGAATGGCTTCGTCTCGCTGCTGGCTGCTTTTCAGATACTCCTGGGATTACACAGGACATGCATTCAAAAGAAAAAGAAACCGGTCAGACTGCAATTTATTTGGAGTCATAGGTAAATGTTAACAAATAAACAATAAAAAAAAAGGTAAATATTTCACCTCTTTCTTCTTTTTCCGTTTTTCTGTGATTGCCTCAAATTCCTCTTTTGTTTTCTGGTAGGACGTCTTCTTCAGCACTTTTTTCCTCATGCGGTTGCTCATTGGAAGACTGGAAGAAAATATCATTCAGGCAGTATTAATCTGTTTCCCAATCTGCTCAGCACTCCAATTCAAGAAATGTTCATGTTTTCCAATTAAACTGTTCCCTTCATCACAGGTTTAGGTAGTGATTTAACTTATCTATGTATTTATACAGTCACTTAGATCACTTAAAGTCACTCTGAATCTCACAAAGTCAGGTTTAGGAGATTAGAGTTAAAACATTTTCTCACCCGTCTTTCTCTGCGGCTGCTCTTGTTTCAGGATTCTCAGTGGCAGAATCTGTCTGCTCAGAACCACCAGTAACTTCTGGATCTGGATCGGGTTCCTCCTCCTCCTCCTCCTCCTCCTCCTCAGCAGCAGCAGCAGCAGCAGCCTCATTCTCACCCCTCTCCTCTTCCTTCTCCTGCCATTTCATCCTCAGTTTACTCCTGTTCAGTCGATTGGTCCAGGCTTCGTTCTTCAGTTTCTTGGCCTCGGCCTCGTATAGGTGCCTGAGGTGTTCCGGGTAGTCCTGCTTGTACAGAGCTTTGGACTCTGGGTGTCTCCTCCTCTCCTTCCGCAGCAGCTTGTTGTACTCATGTTTGACCTTTTCTTTCCTCTTTAAAGCAAACCCCTGACCTGAGGACGGAAGACAAAGGCATACCATTGGTAATTAAGTCAACAATATATTTTAATACAGGTTTGCTTGGTGGACCTTAAAATGCCGAATTTATTTAAAGTCATGATATATTTGGAAAAATACGATTTTAGCTAAGCTCAACGTGTGTCACGTAGAAATGACAGTTTAAATTCAGATATTTCGCAGTAGAGTAGATACAAAATATATATAACTTTAGATGTGGATATGCTGTTTCCCATTGTTGGCTGTCGTTCTCTTTAAATGGAGCTGGGTGACTTATATACTAACTCCCATCATGTATCAAACTGCTGTTCCTCACTTACCTTCCTTAACACTGCCTTCGTATACTTTCTGCTCGGGTACCCATTTCCTCTTCTGCTTGACACCCTGGCCGTTATTGTTTGACTTCTTCCAGTTGCCATCTTTCGCGGTAAACTTCTTAGTATTCCTTTGTTGATTCGTCGGCGCCATTTGAGTTGAAACTTGCCAGGAAAAGTCAAATGTTTACCACAATCATGCGGGTCCGGGTCGCATGCCGTTTCCTCACAGTCGCGGTGTGATGACGCATTTACGGCAGGCATGAGTAATCAATGACGGATCCTCCAACTTTGATACAATATATTGGAATTTCGGAGGCAAATCTGATGCAGTATTTTAGCATATATGAATTGCCTACCGTTGTATGTACGCTACTGTATATTTTGTTTCAATAAATACATATTGTAAAATCATCGAACAGTCTTTTCGACTGCTTATGTCTAGGCGTACATCAGCAGTGGACGACTACTCACATGCTTCACTCGGGCCTCCTTTAGAGAGCTTTTTAATATGTTATCCGCTGAATACAGCCTCACAGAAATTCAACGTCGAATAGATGCAGTTCAGCGGTTTCTGTCTGTAACACTGAGCATCGCCAATGCTCACACTGTGGAGTTTTACACTCACGACGCGTGGAACCGCTTCATGGCCGTGCCACCTCAGCAGGTCCTGTCAACGGTTGGTTCATGTAGTGACCAGCAGGGGGAGCCAGAACACAAAGCAAATGGTAACTACCATATAAATATACATTTACATGTAAAATACCCCATACATATATCTTTGCTTTATATTTGATTGTGTATAGTTGTAGTATCTATCATAAACACAGATTGAAATTCAAAGTTCCACGAGTTCCTGTGTCTGTTTCCAGAATCGGAGAAAACCGGGACCACATTTGGGTTTTGCAATGATACAAACCGGCTGGTTGACACCCGAGAACTGTTCCAGGCGGCCAAGGCCCACTCTCTCCCTGGCCTTGGAGTCTGCATGAGCAGGGATGAGCTACTGCAGGTCCTCAGAGGGAACGGGCCGGAGTCTGGTGCTCCAGTAGCAGCTATAGGTAGGAAAGAGTGGACTGTCTGAGCACATTGTTCCATGCTGAGGGTATAGGAAACCAGTCAAGGAATGTCCAGCTGTGTGTTTTATTTCGTAAAGGTACATTGCAGGCAAATATGACTCTTTTTCTGTCTAACCCAGATGCTGAGCTGGTGACGGACGAGTTTATGAACTCGAAGAAATCTCATGAGGTCAAGTCCATGTCTGAGGTGGTGGCCTGTCTGGCCCAGCGCTGCAGAGTCAAACAGGTCGAGTGACATTTTTGAACTTGCAATGAAAACCTTAAAGGCTCTGTTTAGGAGACGTTTGATAGAACTTTTATCCCAGCAACCTGATTTGGTTACTCTCTCTCTCCCGTCCAGGTGATAGATGTCGGCTCGGGGAAGGGCTACCTGAGCTCCTTTCTGTCTCTGCAATACGGCCTCCGGGTCTACGGCATCGACTCCTCCAGCACCAACACCCACGGGGCCCAGGAGAGGAACCGGAAAATGAAAAAGTTCTCCAGGGCGTACCAGAAACACAACAAGGCAGTGATGGCACAGGGAGAGGCCACACTTTCACCTCAGGAGGAGTTAGTAGACGTAAAGCCTGGACTAGATGGAGACGACGATGCCGTGTATGGCGATGGGGTAGGAACTGTGTCTCAGGAGGAGGTGTTAATCGGCCTATCAGACGTCAACCCTACAGTGGAAAGGCATTCAGAGTCGAACCCAGACACAGAGGAGCTCTTCCTCAGCGCCCTATCGGTGGATGTGATACAGCCTGCATCCCCCAGAGTTCCCTCCAGCCAACTGAGTGCCGAGGAGAGGGAGAGGAGGAAGAGGGAGAACCTGGAGAGGAAAGCTCAGAACAGAAGCGCCGGCGCCAGCGTCATGTTTTCTCCCCTCACTTCTTACGTTACCGCTGAAACGGAGCTCCGAGAGCTCATCAACGAGCTGGAGGTGAGCAGATCCAAAGTTTTAAGAAAGAAAAGTAAATGTTGAGATTGGGAATAGATCTACTGTGTGTTTTGGGAAGCAGGGGGTGGTGCCGATAGGAGGCCAACCGCACAGTATAGTAGCAAAGCTCGATTCCCACAGCAGCTGGAGTTCGCATTACTGGAGTAAATGTTCGATGTTTTTTTGCGGTGCCAAATCTGCAAGCGTGTCACCATCAACACATTTTACCATCGATCTCCTCCCCCCCCACCCCTCCTCCCTCTCCCCTTCTTCTGTTCTCTCTCTCCGCACGCTTTCTCCGAGATTCCAGGATGCGGTCATGGTCGGCCTGCACACGTGCGGCGACTTGGCTCCGAGCACCCTGAGGATGTTTGCGGCGAAACCGGAGTTGGCCGCAGTCTGCAGCGTGGGCTGCTGCTATCACCTGCTGTCTGAGGAGTTTGAACCCGCCGCCGGACAGGGTAACCAAACGCACACACACACACACACACACACACACACACACACACTGGCAGTGACACACAGTAATGCAGATCACAGCCAGGGACAGATAAGTGTGTGTCTGTCTCTCTCTGTGTTAGAAAAGCTGTGATAGTTTTTTAAAGGAACATATGGTTTCCATCTTCTTCACTCACACACATCCCATAACTCGAAAGCTCAGACACCTGCAGCGTCCACTTCATCACTCTGACCCAATCCGAAAGGAAATATTACCTTCCCACGCGAAGCCACATGAACACTTCCAGTCATATTTTACAGTAAACAGGTCAAATGTTCCGCTGAGAGTCTGGAGACTCAGCCAAGCTGCCTGCTTCTGGAGATTGAGTTTGAGCTTCCGAAACGCGCCGTTTGAGCCATCAGAGTGGATTTCGGGATTTAGGAGAGCCGTTTAAGGCTGCTGAAATTGTGATTGATTCCACGTCTAGCGTGTTGTATGCTCTTGGTTTAGTCGGACTTCACTGTTATTTAGTTAGCTTCAGGCTTCAGGATAATAGACCGACACCGTCCTCTTTTCACACTCCTTCACTGCTCAGTTTACGAGGTATGAAGTCGTCGACATGCGTCCTCGTGCAGTGACTGCAGCCTCTGCCTCACGATAAGAACGAGCCCTCGCTACAGACAGTCGATGCCGTGTCGCGTCATCTCCCGTTAGCGGCGTGACCTGCGACCCTCGCGCCATCGGGGGCCCGTCGTGGCATCAGCCAAGAGCGAGCGGAAAAATGATACCGCGACGGCTCATTGAAAACACTTCTTTCCACGCTTGTTTCCCGAACTCCAGCTTGATCTCTTAAAGAAGTGAACAAAGGCACACACACACACACACGTTCTCTCCCCTGTTGGCCTTACAGTGCAGTCTGGGATGCAGGCCAGCCCCTGTGTTGGCCTACCACACACTAAAACAGAGCTAAAGAGCTGAAAAGCTTTATTATCGCTTAATTTACGTGATCATGCTGATTTGGGAATGAAGCGATTACTTAATTGCGTCCACGTTTAGAACCTTATGTGGAATCCGGAGTCCAATGTCTGCCGTGCTGTTTACTCACAACAAGTTAAGTACATTCTGGCGTGTTAAACTCTGGAGCCAGCGTGTCGCCTCACAAAACATTTGCAAATGTACCATGGCACCACTAGGACACATCCGAAATATTTGTACGTTGGGCACTTCAGATGCGAACTCCGTGGCCAACATGAGGCTAGCTTCTGTCAACAGATCTCTGTATGTGCTGTAATCTGCCCTTGAGCAATGAGTTTTATCTTAATTATTCTGTTCAAAGACATAAAAGAAGAGGATGGATTTCTTTTGTCTTTATAAATTAGAAATAAAATCCTACTGCTCTCTTGAAGTTTCCCTTTGCAAATATTCCAAATTCACACCGCCTGATTGCCGTCAATTGAAAAGCCGCCTTTGATCAACCGGAAGGGATCCATCAGTTGTTATCTCCGTGTGTTCCCTCGCAGAGTGCTCGCGCGGCGTGTGTGGATTCCCTCTGAGCCAGTACCTCCGCCACCGGTCCTGGTTCTGCGGCAGAAACGCCAGGATGTCGGCTTGTTTGGTGAGTTTGTGCGACAGCGCGAATCCTTCCCACATAAACATGTTAACGGCCCTTTTTAAAATGTATTTACTGTACGAGGGTATGTTGATGAAGCAGTTTTTTACCTCACGACTACAGCTAAAGCTCAGTTTTTCCCAAGAATTGTCTGAACGCTCTTCCATTTTTCAAAAATAAAACAGGCACTGGAGAGAGTTTCACACGGCCAAGGGGTAAGTAAGTCATGCGTGCTAATTGCAATCAATCTATAAATTCATAGCCACCATCGCATTAAATGCCTTTCTCCAAACTGTCATTGCTTCAAACCCATCAAAACAAATCTGTGAAGTTCTTTCAAACATCGGTGTTCACAATCACTCCAGACTGCGTTATCTTCATCGTAGATCTTCAAACAATCAGGCCGTTCATCCCGGTTTTGTTTTAAGCCTGTGATCGACTACGGTGTGTTTATTTCGGAGCTCCGGGCCAAAAGCCTGATACACGATCCCACCATCCATTAATATGGAATGTTTATAAATATTAATGCAATCACGGGGAGATTAATTACTTGTTGGAAGTAATGGTCTGAATCCAAAGAGCAGGCTGATTGCTTGCTAGTTCTTGCATCAGGCTTGGAACCTGTCAGCAATATTCATCAAGTGTTCCATACACACACGCTGAGCGAGACGCGACCTCTTTCAGAAATACAGCAAACTGCATCATGTTGAGGCATCTTTGATCTGTCCTGCAGATTCAGATGGAGTCTCTGTTCTACCGAGCCGTCCTTCACGTTATTCTGAGGGACCACTACGGCTGCTTTAAGAGGTATCATCCAGCGGTTTGCATCTGGCATCACTTTAATGGGAGGGAATTACAGCAAGTGTACAGCACTTAAAATGTCTTCCGGGTGTTATTTCACAGTGTCAACACACAGGAACTCATGTGAGCGCCGCACTTCATTTCAGTGGCAGTCGAGAGTATTTTAGTTTGGTTACGAACGAGCAAAGTAGCAGAGCAAATATTTGCATCGTTGACTTTAGTGCTGAAACAAAGTGGTCAATTTCAGATTTTTTTTTTTTTGATTAATCAATTGATTGATTCATTTCGAGCAAAAAATGAGAAACAATTGCTGAGCTCCAGTTCCTCAGATGTGTTTGTATTTTTCTAAATTGATTATTTTTGGCTGTCTTGGACTTTAAGTTGGACAAAACAAACTTTTTGTAGACGTCATCTCGGGCTCTAGGAATGTGTGCGATGCATTTTTTCAAATATATATAAGTATATTTTTCAAATATACGATGATAAAAGGAGGTGAGCCGTATATATGCGTCATATGTGCACAAAAACAGTCACGAAGTAACACAAAAGACACTAGTTTGGTTTCCAAATGTGTTCAATTCTCTCACTTTTCTGCAGTCAGCGGCTACGTTCATAAGTTTATAGATAACGAATAAGAACAATGAACACATTATTGGATAAAGACAAAAGAAAAAAAGCTGGATTTGTTTTTTATTTGTATGAACGGATCTTTTCTGTTCCGAGAGGAACATGAGGAATGAGGTCCAGATCCTCACTTGATTACCACCATTGCTCTCCTCTAATTAGATAAACTGAGCTATAAGAAGATTTCCATTAGCTCTTAACAAACGCCTTTAAAGACATTGACCCCCCCCCGCTCCATGACCTTCTCTTTAATGACCAGCATCAGATCAGGATTGAATAACCATTACGTCTCTGTAAGCAGCACCTGTTCATCACAGTCTAGTCCTTTTAGAAGTGTCTTCACTGTTTGATTCCGGTTGCTGGTGTTGTTTGTGTCACCGGGCAGGAATGAGACGTTCAGACCTGTATCTTGTGTTCGCTCCGCAGTGAGAAGCGAGTTGGGAATGTCTACTCCAAGGCTAACTCCTTCGTGGACTACGTCCGTCGAGCTCTACGCAGGCTGGAACTGGACGAATGGAAGGTGAGGGCCAGAATATCAGGACAAGGCTTCCCAGAAACCAACTGTGGTAGTCCTCGTTTTGGCAGAATTAGAGGGAAAATGTTTCCTCGTCGGTGTTTAGGGACCAGGATGCATGCCCTCATATTCAATGCCACTTTCATTCATTAAAGTCCGCACTCTCACGTACGATGCTCTCCTTCTCGTCAGCTCTCTGACGATGACGTCCAGGATTACCACGACACGTACAGACCACGAATGGGCGAGATGCATGCCTTTAATATGGTGAGTCCTCGGTCATGATTTAGCTGAGAAAAACATTTTTCATTCCTGTTAAAATGAGATGTGTAATGCCAATGAATTGCAGACCATTCAGTGAGATCACCGTATAGTCTGCTGGGGAATGTTTTGTACAGAACGGGAAGAAAAGCAGCCTCTGGTTGCAGCCGAGACCACTAATTGAAGTGTCAACCAACATACCAATTTTCTGTCGGGACACAAAGCAGTAGAATGCTTTTTTTGGGGATCGCCCACCAGCTACTGGGAAGACACTGGTCATGGTGGGTTTCAGTATGAAGAGTCAGTATTGGGAGTAGCTGGAAAAGGGATAACCTACAAGCAGCTTTGCATCAGAAAAGCACTGATATGAAATCAAGAAATATATATTTAAAATCATCTCATGTCGTCATCTTTGTGCAGTTGAAGGTGACCCTGGCTCCCTGCATTGAAGGTCTGATCCTCCTGGATCGCCTCTGCTACCTGAAGGAGCAGGTAAAGTCATCTCAGTCGGGACACGCTCATCAGTCGGTCGTCGCAAAAATAATCTGAATTCATTTTGGAGGCGTGGCTCTGCTCCCACGATATGACGTCACGCTGAATAGACACAAAGCAGAGAGATTGTGTCGATGTAGAAATAGAGCGCCAGCTAAATTTGTTTCTGTGGTCCGCCAACTTTAGTGGTTAGTTCATGATTATGTAGAAAAGGCATGTGGAGCAGGTATAAAAAAAAGATTCCTAACTGACTTAAAAATACTTACAATCTTTTACTTTATTATGTGTAAGGACATCCACAGTATATTTTCTCAATTAGTAGATAAATTGTTTGGTTTATAAAATGTCAGCAACGAGTTAAATAGACCATTATAAGCTCCCAGAGGCCGTGCTGATGTCTTCAAATTGCTGATTTCAGAACCCAAAGATACTCTCATCTCTATCTCTAAAATAAATCAATGAATCATTTGATATATTTCATGAATAAATGTCTCAAAACCTCCTGTGAAACCAAATAGAAATTGAACAAACTAGAAACAAAAAAACTGCGGTCATAACTTCATTTCCACAGCAGCCGTGTGACACACTCTTCCTCACTCTTCCTCCCCGTCCCAGCTGGACTCCTCTTTATAATCTGCTCGTGCAGCTCGTTGATTGGGATTTTAAAATTTGCTTCCCGTGTGATGAAAGCAAAGATGCCGAAATCTCAGCTGAGATCTCTGACAATAATATAGGCGTCGACTAAATTAAAGCCATGACGTGTCATGCTTCTGCAGCCAAGCACAACATCCCGTAATCTTCAGCCCGAGTCGAGTCTGATGGGACGCGTAGAAGCCGAGAAGCTTTTTGAAGTCGTGATTGCATGCGTGGCTGTGTGTCAGATGGGACTTCCTCAACAGGGTCCTGAAATCAAACTACATCACGTCGAGAGCGCTGCGCAGCTTTCAGCGATCTCCCCGGAGGAGGAGCAGAGGAGGGAAAAAGAGGAGGTGATGAACGGATGTGAATATGATCCATGTGATGATAAGCGTGCTGCAGCATGAGTTGTGATTATTACTCAGAAACATACTGTCGCTCTGTGTAGGTTTCCATAGAGCGTTGATCGTCAAACAGTGATGCACTTGTTAAGCGATGTGCACACTGTGACGCGATGTCTGCTGAAAGGTCAAAGGGCCAAAAAGTGTCGGATGAAATATGCGTTGGTGATCGAAGAGTTTTATTCCTCAAACAATCAAGGAAACTAGTGTTGTGTGTGTGCTGTTTCTAGCGATGGGATGTTGGTGTGTTGGTCCACCACTGGGGTCCAGAAATATCTCATTTGACGGATTGCCATGGTATTTCACACAGCCATTCATTGTCCCCAGAGGATGAATCTTCCGGACCTTTGGGGTCCCCTGACTTTTTCATCTGGCTCCACCATGAAGTTGACATTTGTGCTTTAGAGCGAAACGTCTCAACAGCTATTGGATAGATGTGCCACTGCACAGACAGTCGTGGTTCCCAGAGGATGAATCATAACTCACTTTGGTGATCCCTTCTTTCCATACAGCGCCATCATCAGCAGTGCTAACTTAAATGTTAGCATGCTAACTTGCGAAACCAAGATTGATAACATGGTAAACATTATTCCTTTTCATGGGAAAACCAGTTGCAGCTTTTGCAGTTAGATCAAAATCAAATTTAATGTGAAGACTAATTCAATTAGAGGATGAATGGGTTTTCCCATTCTTTCCATTCTGCCGTCATTTAATGGATGCAGCAAAAGTAGCTAGTGTGGCCGATGACTTCGTCCTGTTTCTTCTCCAAAATGACCGATTACTGCACAGATAGCCACCAAGGAAGACAAACGTGTTTTGCACATGAACAGGGCTCCACCTGACACAATATTTGTACAGATGTTTCTTCTCTGGGGATTCAATAGAGACATCTTTTACAGGGAGAACGTCACACAGCAGAGGATGCCAGGGGGGGGGGGGCTCACAAAGCCAAACTGGGGAGGAGGATCTAGACTTTTATATCCACGTGTTTTTTATTCAGTTCTATTGTGTTTCCTTGTGTCCTACAGGAGGATTTATCGTTCTCTGCGCTGGTGCAGCTCTTTGATCCCCTGCTGTCTCCGAGATGTTACGCTGTCGTCGGCCTGAAGAGTTGAGGAAGACAGAATTTCATGTTGATGAACAAACATATGCCCGTGATTACAATACACTGCTTGAGAGGTCATGATTACACATGATTGTATCGGCACACTTGAGCGATTGTGTTGTGTATGTTTTCTCTCCTGCTCGTTTTGATGATATGTATGATTTTATCTAACTTTTGCAATCTATTTATGCGGCCTCTGTATCACTTTCAGCCACATCTTGTTTTGTTTTATATACACTTTACTGAAAAATAAATCTCCAGAATGTTTAGCTTTTAGTCCTTGCCTCTGTGCGTCTTCATAAAAACATCTGGTCAAAAACACCTGGAGAAACTGCCAGTCCTGTTTGATTGGATTGTGTCCGTCTCAGGCTTTTGTCTTTGTCTTTCGTGAGTCTTGAGAAAACACTTGTTTTTAAGGACCGTTCAGGGAGCCAGGGGCATTGTGGGATTTAGGGAGGCCTCAGATCCCCCCTGTTGACAGGTCTGGAAACCGCATTTCTAGGCTCCCAGACCAGAGGAAGTAGGGGACACGATAGACGGGGCAAGGGGTGCCCTTGACCCCGTTTTACTTCTGTTTAGCTTTGTGCTTGCTCATTTAATAAATCATTCTCTCCTTACATGTTTGATAACAAATGTTATAGTCTTGAGTGCAGACATGAATTATGGTCATGGCAGTAACACTAAAGCGGATAGAAAGCAGGCACAGGGTAGAGAAGGAAATGGAGCCTTTCGGGCACCAACAGCATCATTCTGTGGGATTAACCGAATTTACAAGTTTAGAAATACTATTTATAAAACCACAAGAGACAAATTCTTATAATTTGCCTGCAGATACTCTGACACACACATACAGCTCACCTCTGTGTACCATTTGAGACTGTAAACTTCCCTTTGTTCTGGTTTAGGCTACAATGAGAGGCCCTAGGTCAGTGTTACCAACCAGCGCGGCTTCTGCAGTAGCCAGGGTCATTTAGAAACATCAACTTGATCTATAAATAGTGTTTTTATTAAGAAAATAAACACTTATTGAGTCAGATATAACACTTCGTTACCTTGCTTTGCGATTAAGAGTATACATGATAAAGCAAGTGGAGAAGTTAAAGCAGCTAAACGAAGCCAAATGGTTGAAATAGAAAACCCCCTCGCTGAAGTTAAAGGTTGTTGAAATATAGTATTTGATAAATGGATGAAATAGTAAGCTAAAACTCATCGATAAATGGTGGCAACACATTTGAAACATAAGAAGTGTCATCAATGAAGGGGTACTTGAGTTCATCTAACAGGTCTGTAGGTGTGTCCGACAAAAAGATGTTCTCTCTTTCCTAATGAACCTTCATTCTGTCATCTTATGCCCCGTGTGTCTCTCTCACCATCCACCACTCAATCAGCAATGTTCATAGCTGTTGTGCATGTGAACAGTTGATTAAAGATCTGTAGGAACATCCTTTTTTTATTTTGTATTACGGAGACAAAAATAGCCTGAAACAATGGCCCCACTGTGCAGTGCTCGTGCAAAGCACTTCCTCATTTCACACCTTCCACTGCTTCTATTGTTTGTCACTGCAGCTGCAGCAGCCTGCACATCTGTATCCATAGGTTCTGTCAACGTTGCCGTGGTGACACCGCGTCCCAGAGCTTTATTTTTTATTTTTACCTCGGTAAAGACAGATGGTGAGGCTGTCCGCTGCGTCCGGACCATGTTTGGATGCGGCACCGAGTTTCACGCTGACAGCCTGCTGTAGCGGCCAAACCAGACTGACTCGAATGCAAGCACTTCAAGACGTGAGCGGGGTTTGTTTTGGGATACAAATGTTGCCGGGTTTTTGTTGTGGCTGAGCGAGTCATGTCCTGTTGACCTGCCCCGTCCTTGATGCTTGCACGCATGTTTGCCCACACGTATGTATGTATAAACACACCCTGGCATAGTCCTCTTTCATGTGCCCACATAGAAGACAAGAAAACTGTGATGAGGAAAACAGAAAGAGACAGAAATATTCAGCAAAAGGGGAGAATCATGCAAGGCAATCCCACCTCAGATGACTTTTCATTGCACGTCAGGAATGAGGGGAAGTGGAGGGGAAGTGAGGGGAGTGTGCGTCAAAACAATCCGGCCCTTTGCCGTGATCACTGTTTCTCACGGTGGTGTTTGGATATGACTCAAGTTCCTGCTCCCCTCTTTGATGTGAAAAATCATCCCGGGGTTTCCTCCTTCATGAACAGGAAGGGACCCACATTTGCAGTTCGTATGCTTTTAAACGTCTTCCAATCACGTCTACGAGTTCTCAGCTGGTGGATGTTGTGATTTGGATTGAAAGAATAACCTTTATTCTAGCTCATGAAGTTATAATAAGGAACTTTGAACATCCTGATGCTTCTGTATGACCTATGCAAGCAATATAGTTCATCTTAATGCTTAATGAAGGCCGACATTTGTGGGCCCGCTGGAGGGAAGGGAGGCCCGGGAGAACTAGAACCAGGACTGAGCGGGCAGACTGTCAGATCCTGCTACAGTATAATGAGAGGTTTTCTAAAGGTAATCTGGTGCACGGAAACACTGATTTTGTCAGCAGGGACTGGCAAAAATCAACAAGTAGCTTCAATCAATTTAAAATTTGGAAGGAAAATTGGCAGGCTTTATGCAGCATCAAACTTGAAAAATGAAGAAAGGGAATAAGAGAAAGAAGGGGGTTAATGAAGTGAGCATTTGTAAAAAGTCGGGGAGAATGGTGACGATGAAAAAGCTGTTCAGAGCACCAAGACCACCATCACGTGTACGTCCACTCTCATACACACCTAATGTCTTCCATCTGATCGTCATGTTGTCCTGTTTTAACTGTCCCCATTGCACAAACTGGGATTTTTGTTTTTCTGTGTCTGGGCAGACAGCCATGAGAGCGAGGAGTGCCAGGATGTAGCCCTGGCTGCCGTCAACATGCCCCTTCAGTCACAAACACAAACTGCACTTCTCTGCCAGATGCCCTCCTTGTGAGAAAGAGGGGATTTGGCTGGATGTTGAGCTGGGCACACATGACTCGTTATAGATTCAAATCTGCCGTTACCACCTCCAGTCACTACAGATTTAATATCTGGAGAGCTACGTTTACAAAAAAAAATTGCATTTCACACCTGTCAGGGTTTTATCTGTGGGCGCGTAAACAGGCGCGTCAAATGTTTGACTCTCTGAGCCTCAGGAAACACAATGTGAAAACCCAGTCATCACGTATCATCTGATAACAATATTTGTCCCTCTGATTCATATTTTCCATGAATCTTGCCCATGTTATCCAGATAAATATCAAATTCGATCAATCTAAAACATCTGGCAAGTCATAGAAAACAGTCACAGAAAACGAGAAAGACTGTTAAGTGTGGCTTGAACTCCTATTCCACAGCTTCAAGCTGTCATGCAAAACAATGCAACACTTCATTTCCCCATGATTTACATGATTAAAACTGGCTTTGATTGTATTTTACTAAAATTGAATAACCTGTTTGAAGAATATAAATCCAGAAGCTGTAAATATCTTCAGCGAGCTGTGATTTAAGGGGCTACTGGGATTACAGTACATGTACTGTAGAATTCACATCGTGTTTGTACAAACTGCAATGTTTCGTGGATGTGACAGAGAGAAACTGAAGTGGAGGACCGCGCCGATTTTCCTGTCATGTAGAGTAAACTCTGTGTTTGTGCTGTCCTTTATTAAAGGCTTTAAATAGTTTCCTGAGGTAAGAAAAGGCTTTACGTTGTGTACATTGGATTTGTTTTACAGTATCACCGAACTCAGGAAGCGTAGTATCAACAGGAAAGCCTCTAATAATTCAACCAGTCAGGTTTAGCATCGCTCCTCTTTTATTCCCCCTCTGATGCAGCTTCAGTCTCCAAAAACACATCAGATTTATTGCACACACGAGCGACATAAAACAGCATATCAGATGTTGCATTTTACGTTTATATGCTGTTTTATTTGATCCCTTTTTGTTTTATTTCATTTACACAGTCTGTCTTTTCTGAAACAATGCAATCCACTCACCCTTTTAACTGGGAGTCAAGCCGTTTCACAGTCCATCATCGGCGTGGTGTGACAGTAAACTGACAATACAACCAAGTATCCTTCTTAATTCAGCGGCAAACCCAAACAGTCATCAAGCCCACCCCTCTTATCCCACACAGTTATATCTCTGATCTTCCTGAGCGGAACGAGGAGCTGACTCAGGGTGGATTTGATTCGGTGTGTGATGTCTCCTGATTTTAGGTCGCCGGTCAGTGTTGATATTAATACCATGGAAGCGCTATTTCTGTTAGGGCAGGGCCCCCGGCCCGGTCTTTACAGCTGTGATTATCTGTTTCCTGCGTGATGTTTATAGCACAGGAAAATGACCATTACTCGCTCTGAAGAGCTCAAAGGGGAGAGGAAACCTCTTAATCACGGGGTTGATGGAAATACAGTTCGTTGTTCGAGACTATCCTCTTGATCAGTTTTGTCTGCATGTGTATGTTATCTTGTATCACAAAAAAACATGACGTGATACATTTCTGTATAATAACCATTGCACGATGCTGTCATGACAAGAGATGCATCAACAGTTTCATACCACTCGTGTGTGCGTTCAATTTGAAGCTGCAGCCAGCAGCCTATTAGCTTAGCTTAGCATGAAAAAAAGAAAGAAAAAGACGAAAAATACATTCATAATAATAATAATCATGCATTTTATTTGTAACGCACTTTGTAAAAACATAGTAAAAAGTATAGTTAAAACATAGTTAAAAAAAAAAACTACAACAAAATAAAAACCAGTGAATGAACAGAAACACAAATGTAATCATCAATGTAAATACCCCCAATGATTTACCAGAGCCCTCAGCTCTGCCCCCTCAGACTTCGTCACGTGAAACCCCAAAAAAAGAATGTTTTATTCAGGACTCTTACCTGTTTACACCTAAAGAGCAGGCGACATATTCCAAGGTGAGGACGTCAGACGGAGTAAACACTTCCTCTTCTTCTGTAAATGTGTTTGTTTTGCCCTGGGTCTGTTTATACTCTCGACAGGAGCACGTTTCCCTCGTTTCCTTCGCTAATCCCTTAATCACTTGTGCCGACTTGCAAGACGCAGCACCCCTTTGGGTCCCACGGGGCAGAGTCCTGCATCGTGCTTTGTGTTTGCCTGTGGGTTTGTTTGGGTTTATGCTGCGACAATGTTGGTGTACAACTCCGCTCATCTGACGAAACTGGCAAGGAGAAGGCTGTATCATAAGGTTGCGGCGTGACAAAAAGGACCGAGTGTCTTCCAACAAGCCAACCAAAGGCTGTCATTCGTTACAGCTGGACGCTGATGAATGCTACAGAAGAGCATACGTCTCAGGTACAAAAACACAGAGGCCTGTCCAACAGGTTCCATGAGGTCAAGGTCAAGTCTTTTTCAGCATGAGGGTCTCCGGGTGCCCCTGTTACAAATGACTGCTCTCGCCCCGTCACTGTCTCACCCGTCACCGGCTGATGCCCTTGCGCTCTAACAAGCCCCTCTCCGGCCATCTGTTTTCCTCCCTCCACTGGATTTCTTTGCTCGGAGCCCCGACTGAGGGCCAGGCGTCGGTCCAGCTGGTAGTCAGCGGGACCGGGCTGCACGCTTCCAAACTGACGCCCAGATGCGTTCTCGCCATACGGCGAGGTACCACAGTTCATCGATCACACCCGCTATCCCAGTTTAGCCTCTCCATAGGGATGCTGGGGGGTTGCTGTACGGCAAATTAATCAATATTTTCTATTTGGGGGTTAGAATGAGATGATGTGATAAATATGGAGCCCCATCTCAGCTGTTTAGCAGGGCATTAAAAGTGTTGTCAGATTTGCCCCCCATCAGCTTCCTATAATATATAACAATAATGTAATCATCATTTTACAAGCAGAGGACAAGATAGGAGTCCTATATGGGATTAATTAGGTCTAAATTGCATCCTAGTCCTGAAAAACACAAATAAAACTATGTTTTATACATGTTTACTGTCATAGTCTAGATATTTTAGACATTATCATGATCAATATCATTTTAGATTATCTCAGTTGTGGTAGTGATTCAGGTTTAGGCTTTGTTCCTTTAAATTTGTGTTAAAGTATTTTTATTTTATTGTAAAGTTCGCAAATGATAACAACTCAAAACTTAAAATCAAGGTAAAGTGGCTCTTTTGTTCATGCCAATGTATTTTTGTTATATGTCCCAGTTTAAAATAAAATAAACCCTGAAGGTATATTATCTATTGAGTAACACGACATTAAATACACACACAACGTTGGACTTCTGATATAGATTAACATTCGTGACTCCCTGTACACGGTTGATCATTATTCTAGTCCAATAATGCACAAAAACACAATCACTTATTTCAGGCACCACCTTTTTTTTTTCTCCCTCCAGCGCAGCTCCCATTGCGCATGCTCAGCCTTCCCAGAAAACCACATGCGTCTCCCCGCTCCGCTCTCTCCACTGCCAAGGCGGAGAGATGCGCACACCGAGGACACCGCAGCGAAGAAATGCGCACAGCTCCGAGCCGAACCGGGCTATAGCGGCACCTCCCAGCAACCCCGACCCGTCTCCCAACACCATGGGCCACAGGGAATATGGCTAACTTTCACACACTTTGCATGTCACGGGGAGAAAAAGGCGGTCTGGAGCGCTGTGCTGCCGAGCGGCTGAATTGAGAGCACAAGAGACTTGAGAGAAGGAGGGTGAGGAGGAGGAGGAGGAGGAGGAGGAGGAGGAGGAGGTGTGGGGTGGGGGGGGGGGGAGACCTGATTCCAGTAATTTCTATCCCAGCTTCTCTCCCCACTTTGGCTTTGAGAGATGATCACGGAGCTGGTGTGCACCGCCGTGGCAGTGGGTCTCTATCTGAACACGCTGGACGCGGATTTCTGCTACGATGACAGGTAGGTGCGCGAGCGCAGCGGCAGCATCATCACCATCCGCTCCTCCACTTGTCATCTACTCTTGTTACCTCCGCGTAGGGGGGGGGGGGGGGGGGCACCTGGTCGTTGCACCTGCCCGCATGTTTGCATGTGCTTTTGTCCGTAGCCTGCAATGAATCACTGCTTAATCCTCGGCTGTAGTGAAAGGCACAAACACAGGGAGAAGGGGAACGCACTGAAGCCCAACATCACTCAAATAGAACCTGGACCCCTGCTCATTGAGTTCATGTTGCTTTATTGCTCCCAATTGCGTTGATTTTGCCTTAAATGTCTTGGCATGAATGTTATCTGCGTAACATATATTGTTGTTATATACATTATTAACATATATATATTTTTTAAATATGCTTTATAAAGAGAGCGCACAGCACGTGTCCACAGTAACTACAGCAAAACAAAGTTCAACACGTTGTGGACTGGCAGCAGAACTCGGTGCCATCGCGTGCTGCTCACACTGAAGCGCTTCAGATGCTCTTTGTGTTGATGAGGCGCTGGTGCCGGTTGTAACTACGCCCGGCTCCCCGGGGAATTGCAGCTAATTTGAGTTTCATTTTTCGCAAACAGCTGAATAAACATGTCAACAGGGGCATTCTGGGAAAACATGTGCTGCCTGGAGAGTGATGTAGAGGTAAAGGAAAGGGTGATTATTATGAGAAACTTTCACTGAGATAAAACTGTTTCAGAAAAAGTGTATATGTCTCTTATACATAATACAGTTTAGTTCGTCATATCTATCAGTGACGTTCATATAGACCGGTGGTTCCAAACCTGGATGTCGAGAGCCTCTAAGACTCCTAAGACAAATCTGAAGACGTTCACAAGATGATAAAAGACAAAAGCATACAATTATTTTCACCCTCAACTAAACTGCTGATCTATAATATTTCAGAAAACAGTAAAAAGGTCCATCCATTTGTGTCTAAATTGACATGTGTGTTTTGTCCGACCAACAGTCCAAATCCAGTCATTACGAGGATATAAAACAGAGAAAATCAGTGCATATGATTAATCAATCATTACAATATTTTTTATTTTTCTTTCCTGTCCTGCAACCTATCGTTTCTTCCACAAAATAATGTTTATTACAGATTTGATTCATGTCCAGGGTTTAACCTGTGATGAGGTGTCACGAGCCAAAAAAGAACGACCCACTGATAGAGACTACTCTGTGAATTATGACTGAACCATTTTCCAAGTCACAAAAAAAGAGAAATATGCTGTTACATTTTTTTTTGCTACAGGCGAGTGCGCTTGCCATACATCTGTGCTTGTCGAG
Organism: Melanostigma gelatinosum; assembly: GCF_949748355.1. Classification (NCBI taxonomy): domain Eukaryota; kingdom Metazoa; phylum Chordata; class Actinopteri; order Perciformes; family Zoarcidae; genus Melanostigma; species Melanostigma gelatinosum. The sequence goes on from NC_136655.1 coordinate 6,469,005, forward strand.
TAATCGCCCTTCATGTAAAAGTTCAGCACCACAGCTGGTCCCCCTTTCATCGACTCTGAAACACTGTTAATGGGCATGAGGGGTTTTGGCTCCTGCAACGGTTCTGTCCAAACTCACATGAATTAATCTTCCCTTATCAAGCGTTAAATCACAGGATGAACTACCGATATGCAAGGTATGTGGCAGATTTCTCTGTGGATTAAAATAATGAACAGCGCACAGGGTGCCTCCCTTATTCGTCCAAAGCTCCATCAGTGGTTGCTGTCTGGTAAGCATCTCCAGACACCCCTGAAAGGTCAAAGATCCCCCCTCTTTACCTTTCAGCACCATCGGTGACCCCTGTGTGTGTTATAAGACAGAGTGTGGAGGTGAATGAGGAGGAGACCGAGAGACATGGGGTGGTGGTAGAAATGAGCTGAGAATGCCGTCGCACCTCTCCAAGTATCCCTGTAAGGCGCCCGGCGGGAGGTTTCTTCATCCATCAGCCTTGTCTGTACATGGGACCGTGACACCGGCAGGTTGTCAAAAAGCCCCTCTGGTGACAGATCGCCCCCCGCGGCCCCTGCCCATGCCCGCTGCTTCAGCCTACGCTCTCGCACTCCATCCCCCTCAGCGAGAGTTCGGTATCTGCCGATGCTGCGCATCTATCAAAGTCACCGCGGTAATTTACGCTCTCGGGGACACACTCTGGCGTTTCGGTTCAGCGATCTTAGATGGAGGAGGTTGAATACCAATCAGAGGTCTGACCTTCCCTGGTCGTTCATCAAACGCCGTCCTGTCTCGGGGTCAAGAGTCGCACGCTCCCGGTCGCTTCCCTCGGGGATTAAAGGAGAGTTATGAGCGAAAGGTTAAGGCGAGAGAGAGATCGAGGTAGAGGAGCGTTGCACTTAAAATTCTGACCCGGAGATGTCTAAAAAGATTGTCTCTGTTGTAGACGAATTTGTCCCTCTACGTTTGTCTTTTTAAGCCGCCTTGTTACGAGCTGAGACAGTCTTATCTGACCTTTCACCCTGTAATCAAATTATTGTCACATGTCTCATGCTGTTCTCAACGTTGTAGACGAGATGGCGGAGCAGATAGTTCAAGGCACTCCCGATCTTGTGGGGATGTTCTGGCCCGGCTCTGCTTTTTCAATCACGGCAATTGTTGTTCCTGGGCACTGATCGGAGCGCTCCTAGTATTCCCAATGAAAAGCCTCTGCGTGTGAAATGGCTAAGTTTTACGGGAGCTGGGAGAGGACTTGAGCCAGGCACAAGACATGATCAAGACATGATCCTCATCTTTAGGATTTGTTTTAAACAAGCTATTCACAGTGATGATGTGTTCATGTATGTCCAGGCTCCGGGATCTCCTTTGAATACTCCTCATCGGGGCTTTTGACAGGTGAACAAACGAGGCTCCGCACGATGCCGACATTTCAATGATACGTTTCTTTTTAATAACACCTTTTTGACAAATCGACCCAGTAATGGATGTCCTTACCAGGAAGACTTGGGTATTATTCCGTAGACAGCGAGAGTGACGCAAGGACAAGAGATAACAGAGGCGACATTGTGAAATGAAATGCATCCTAAGTGGCTTTCAGCATTTAGAGTCGCGTATCCCAAAAGGTCTGTGACCCCAATCACGTCACAGTCCCTCTCTGTACGAAATGCATCGCGGTCCCTCGGGGGATTAAAGAGAAAACCTTTTTGTTTTTCAAATGAGCAAAATAATCTCTGGGCAAGGAGTTTGGATTTCCCTGACTGGCACATTCCTCGTTATAATTTCGGTTCCATTCTCGATATGAAACACGCACCTCACCGTTAAAAGACAAAATGCTCGTCCCACGCAGAGTTTTAAACAAGTAAATATACCACACAAATGACAGGGAGGTGACGCAGAGTAGGGACTTGACAGAAGCGCCACAAAGAAGACAGATGATCTCGGAGTTGGTCGGTTGCAACATCTGTTACTTTTCTATTCTGGGTTCTGAGGTTCACCACTAAATGCATCAATATGGGATTGTCTTTAAGAAGCGCCCTTTCTTCTTAGTTTCAAACCATATTTCTTTGAGTTGAAGTGCTAATGATTTGCCTATACGTATGTTAATGGCGCGCACATTGTTTTAACCCCCTGGATCACCTTTAAATATGGAAAATATCTCGGTGAAACGTTCCAAAGAGCATAAAACAAAAACGTGAAAAGAACTCCTGCCTTCTTTTTTGTCCTTCAACTGCCACTTGTCCCATGTATGAATTCATATGTAGCACCATATGTGGACGTGTGCTCAGATGATAAGCATTGTTGTGTCAGGAATGTCCATGTGCTTGAGTCAACTGAGATAAGAGAAGCAGTAAATTCAGTTTCCATTATAGTGCTTCTGTCGTGCCTTTTCTACTGGCTGCTGGTTACTTTAGATTTATTGTAGGCTACCATTAGATGTATTGTACTGTGAACAGTGTTGTAATAATATTGATCATTGAAAAAGTTATTAAATCACTTCCTAATTACTCAATATCCAAGCTAAATTACTAATTTCTTCTGGTAAAGGTGCGCTTCAACAACTCGTTTTTTCCATTTTCTTCAGTTATTTTGTGGCACTTTGAGCACCACAAGCCAAGTACCACATAGTCTCATTATATTAGAGAGACAGATCTTTAAGGGTGATATCTCTATCACGAGGCAACTCACAACAAAACAATCTAGATTGATAAATAGCACAACAGGAAAGAGCAAAATATGTGTTTTTGATCCCGGGATGTACCGTCCCTTTAAAATATAAAGATACAGTCGTGCTTCTCTAAATCACATAATCTAATGTGTCGTAATAGGGTTGTAAGTTTATCTTTGTTGGCTCATCAAAGAGTTGGTGCGTTTCATGCAGGCTTTTGATTATGTTCCATCGAAAGGACCTGAATCATCTCTGTTTTCCATAACTGCCCGTAATTGTTATCTCTTATGGGTTGGCGCTCCCAAGGCTCGCTGTGATGGAGTTTTGGCCCACTCGCTGTCGTTAGTGTTGCCAGAAATCTTTATGCCTCTTGTGGAATAATTATCTAAAACCGTGCCCTAGTTTGTGCTGAGGCTGTTGAAGTTACAGTGTGTGCTCGGAGCAGATAAATATTGAGGGAAGCAGTCGGCTAATGAAATGAGCGGGCCAAATATCTTTCGTTGACAGTGTGCAGGAAGTAATACGGTTGAGGTGAAAAAGCTTGTTTCTGTCAGGGGGAATTTTCACTGTCAGTGTTTTAGAGATAAGTAACACCGCCGAAAGAGGAGGAGAGAATCTAAATGAACAATATAGTGAGTAAAACTGATGAAATAAGTGTTTGTGAAGGGTCATTTGAGATGGTTTCGAGGCTTTTAACCAGATTTGCTCACATAAAGAAGTATGTGTTTTCGAGGAGAAACAGGCAAACCTCATGAAAAGTGTGGTTTGATGTAGGGCTGGGCGATATGGCCTAAAAATAAAATCTCCGATTTTTTTACAAAAAATCCGATTCACGATTTAAATCGATTTTTTCCCCCACAAATTTTTGCAGATGACAGAAGCTGTTGAAAACAATTTTTTATTTTATTTTGTGATGATTTTCCCTCGTAGGTTGATAAAAATAAAGTGCAAACAAAACCTGAACATTGTAGAAAGGTGCCTGTAGTATACAAAAAGTATTTGGTCACTCTTTTGTTTGCCTGAATCATTTAAATATAAAATTAAATTAAAGATAACATTAAATGGCATTAAATAGTAGCCTTCCATTGTAAACAACTGTGCAAATGTAACTTTTGACAGTAAGCTTTTCTAACTGAATACACTGATACAAACACAGCATGAAATAAAATGTATGTGACCCTTTACCATTCACATTTTCAAAAGTCCAACATCTGATCTAACATCAACATAACATATTGTGCACAGTAAATAAGTGCATGTAAACAAAATCAAGTGCATTCACAACATAACCAACAGTATTAAACAGTAGTGCATGTTTTTTCTAAATATTTTTTGCCAGGAAGACAGCATCGCTTGTGCTCCCGCGGTCCTGCTCCCTCCTTCTCCCACTCGGCGGCATGCCTCTTTGTTTGAGGCTGTTTGTTCTGTGTCAGATGACACGAACCCGAACCATTTCCAGACCACCGAAGACACATTCTTCCCTCTCTTAAGAACGAGAGCTTCACTGCTGGCCGCCATTGTTTTCGTTTGTAAACAATGCGCGCGCACTCAACTACGGGAACCCAACGGGGGGAGGGGTGGGGGCGATTTTCTCGATTTTCAATAAAACACATCGCCTTAAAGCACACATTCGAATTAATCGATTAAATCGATTTATCGCCCAGCCCTAGTTTGATGGTAATAAAACAAAATCCCGATGCATTTGGGCATTAACATGTTTTTACTCATTGACCATGAGTCTGTAGCCTCCTGAGAATTGGTGTAGGAGGGATCGAACTGTTACTCAAACAATAGGAAGGCGGGATCAAAGAGTCTCTTTCTGATTACAAGCAGATTTATGTCACGGAAGCACTTAGTGGTCAACTCTGCAGATGTTGTTGCTCTGAAACTACTTTAAAGCCACAATTGACAGATCGAACCCAGTTATGTTGAATGGGGTGAATTATAATTTCTCTTCGGGTTTATAATGGTGTCCGGTTCAACGTTAAAGCAAAGAACTGGCAGGATATGTGCTGAAGGCAAGAAGATGAAATAGCAAAGCCTATCTTCTTGCGCTGGGATGTGCTCCAGCTTTTACAACCCTTAAAGGGGCAGGAAAACATTCTTCTGGCAAACTGAAGAGCTTGTCTTTCGTAATAAAAGGGTATTGAGGCACACATAAGGCAGATTCATTTTCATCAGAAACATTCATGAAAAGGTATTGTCAAAATAAACTACTTACATTTTTTGAAAGTCTGCTCATGCCAGTACTAGCCTGCTATGGGCCAGAGTTTGAAGTAGCTGCTGGCCAAGGTTACGCTGAGTAATTGAGTAGTTTCTTAATCGCTATTAACATTTGTTTAATTGTTTTGTACAGCCAGTTTTAATAATTGTAATACTTGCCTCTTGAACCATTGCTCAGATTTGGAGAAGGGATTTATTTTTAGGTTGCACGATGCGGGTGGAGGCTGCCGCTAACCCTTGGCTGCCGCGTATGCTTCGCAGGCCGCAGTCGACCTTCCTGTCTGCCAAGACACGACCACCGAAACCTCAGCCCCACGACCCTCCCTGTATACACACCATATGTGGATCCCAAAACACTGGTATCCACGGACAACAGGGCGAGCACCCTGCAAGATATATGTCAAAGCCGTAGATTTGTCATGCTCCATTTGGGAGTGTGGCAACCACAAAGCAAAGATAAAGGGGTGAAAACATAATCTCACAAGTTTCTTATCTGGCCAACCGCATGCTAATTGAGAGCCTTCATTACTGCTCAGCAGCATGGGCTTGAATTTCAACTCGGTGCACTAGACTCACTCTGTAAGCAAAGTTTCTTTTAGTGGCGTTAGATTACAGTCAGAGGTTATCGTCCACTTTCTCTCTTAAACTACAAGGTGGACTTCTAAAGCAACTTACAGCAGTTGTGGCGTAATTCAAAACCAAACCCAAGCTGGGGATCACACGAAAGCGCAAGCAGTTCGCCTTGCTACCTTTTGTAATCAATAGCCATTGAGTATCGTCTTTCAGGGACTGTGTCGTTTTTTTTGTCTGTAGCCCAGAACAGCTGTCAGAAGAGAAAATCAAAGGTGGGTTTTTTCCGCAGCACTTGACGATGCGCTCATATTTCACTACAGCTATAGTATCAGCTCTGACTGTGAAAAGCACTCTGGAAGTGAGGTTGACCTTTCATCAGCCAGTTCCTCAGAATCTGAAGAGGTCTGTGCACGTCGAGCGGTTTGTGTTTTTGTTTCCCTGGTGATGGCGAGGCTGTCAGCAGTTAATGGTGTCAATGATCAGGGTGACGGAGCCAATGCTGCCAGATTGGGTGGTTTTCTGCCCAGTTGGGTTCGTTTTGATTTAATTGGGCGGGCTACTTTTTGGTTTCCACCAACAAAAAGTTGGTACAGTAGTGTAGTTGTAGTGTGAGAGACTGAGTTCAGTAAGCTCAGCTCGACACGCAATGACTTATAACTGATGACTATCAAAACCAAATGCCATTTTAGTTTATTGCAACTAAATTGGAACCTTTTTTCTCATTCCAAAATAAGCTAAGCTAGTTGTTTCTCCGTTTTATTTTGTACCTTACAGATATGTCAGTGATATCCATCTTAACGTCTAACTCTTGGCAAAAAAACAAATCGTAACTTTACCAAAAATATCGAACAGTTCTTTCACCTGGCTGAGGCTTACCATAGTTTTTCAAATAAACACTCCAATGTAGATACCCAATATAAATGAAGAAACAACACATTTTGTTTGACCAATACTTATGATAAGGTAGAAATTGTGCCATGCAAGCAATGATGAAACTCCCATTAGTCTCAGCATGGTATACTGACCACTGTGCTTTGCATTGATTATAATATAAGTACGAGTACCTTCACAAAACTAATAGAGATTTATTAGCTTGGCACTGAACCCTAGCTGAGCACTGCACACGCTCTATCCATTTCCACGCATGGCTACTCCAGCTAACTCTTGTAAAATATACTAATATGCATAATGCTTCCTGGGCCAGAACAGGGCCAACAGTGTGTGGGGGGAAATCGGCTTGTGCTTCTCACCTCGTAAAAAATCTGAGAGGGGGGAGGAAGAGAGTTGGTGTGAGGGCTTGAGGGATTTAAGATGCAGGAGAGATCAGATAACAGCCCTGCTTCCTTTACTCAAGGGCACAGTTATAGTGTTTGGTATTGAGCTCTGTCGCCCAAGTGTCCTATTGGTATTTGTTTGCCTTTCGATGTCTTTGTCGCATGACATCAGAGACTTTCTAACGACATTTGCCGAAATAGAAACCGGTAGGAGGTCACCAACGTGTTGTGAGGGATTTTAGATGGGTATGGTGTAAGTTATCTCTAAATTTAGGACAGCATTTTCCTTTATACACGTATAAAATGTCTCAGAAAGACAGAGGAAGTGTGGAGGTCTCAATGCAGCTCTGCTGTTGAGAGGTTCTCTTATTGTGGCACAATAGAGGGCTATTTAGAAGAGCAATGATACAAGTTGTATATGAAAGGAGATGGAAGTGATTATAGATAGTCGGAAATAGAAGGAATTGGTGACTGTGGTTGAAATCAAGGTTTGTTCGAAAACAGGAATTCAGCATGGTTTCATGCTAAGCTGTTCACAGTGGGAATTGAAGCTTCCTGCTTCACCATATGGCCACAGCTTTTGGTTTTGTGGTATACCATTCCCATCCCGATGGAAACACACCACTCCACTCAGGTTTGGCTCTGTCGCAAGCCAATTATTCTGTGTTTAGAACCATAAAGCACGGCATCCTTCAAGTTAAGTATCCTCCTTCATTATCTAGGCAGGGACAGGATACATTTAAACCAATCTTCCCATTCTGTTGGCCTTCCCATTTAAGCATTACTTAATAGTCTGCTCACACATCTCACGGAGGGGAATTGAACTCCTCATTTCTGCACAGTTGGTCTCAGTAGCTGATTTTTCAGGTACTCTGGGCTTTCTGGAGATAAGGTAAATTGCTGTTTAAGTAAACATGACGGTCCTGACTGTAAGCAACTCACAGTGGAAGTCAGCCTTGATAAATGGGAGAAATCTACATTTGATAAACGCTGTTTTCCTGCCTCAGTCAGCCCGAGATAAACCAGTCACCGTATTTATCGTTCCACTGAATGTAATTTGTTTTTCCCCATCGTTCTGATATTCATAGATCAATGGCTCTGGGACAGGCTGTATGTTTCTCATGGTTTCAAGATGAGCTGGGATGAGAATTTATTTTTGATGGTTTTTGGCTACCACATCACTTCAGAATTCACCCTTTCAATTTATCATTTTCATCTTTTAATCTGGTGGACTCGACTGACGGTCACTGAATTATGCATGTTTTTCTTTTGATAAGAACGTTGGCGGTTTATATGAGCTCTGTGGTGCATTTTCACTTTCATTTTGATTAGGAACACGCAACAGAGAGCTTGGACTGTCAATACTTTGATTGGTTGACCCCCATCTTAAAGAAGTTCAGTATCCTAAGGTAACATCCGAAGGCACTGTCCTATTGTAGATTGGTATCTCTACTGTAGCCATGGCGAGCAGATAGATTAAAGGTCACCGGCTCATCCACCTCGCTGGGTGCATTTCATCAAAAAAAACCACTCAGACACTTTCCCCCCCCAAGGCTCGCTCATTACCGTGATACCACATCCAGTCAATCCATTACCAAGGCGGCTGGCAACGGCAATTTCATCTACACTCTGTGGCCTCCCTGTTTTTTTACTGCATTGACCAGCAGCATCTATTCACTGTTATCGTTATCAGCACAAGAAACAAGCCATGTGACATCCCTGTTGCTGACAGGATAGATGCCTGTCTGTAAAGTGGAATGACCTATCCTGTCCCTTACTCACAAAGACATGGAAATGGATGCTATCTTTTATTTACTTGAGCGATGGCCTCATCTGTTCTTGTTTTACAGTTGTAGCAAAAGTTTGACATTTCCGGAAATACTCTTATTCTGTTTCATCCCGAGAGTTAGCTGAGTAGATTGACACCACTCTCACGACCGTACGCTCATTTTTGAAGCCACCACCAGTAGCTGGCTAACTTAGCTCAGCACAAAGACTGGAAACAGAGAGAAACTGCTAAAACTAACACAATCTACCTGCACATCCGAAACACACATGATATGTCCGAGTTGTAACCCTCAGACAGAGCCAGGCTAGCCATGTCCCACTGTTTCCAGTCAATGCTAAGCTAAGCTAAATATTTTCTTTAAGCATAGCCTCATGTCAGTATTTGTAAACTGTGGAAATGTTGTGGAAGTGTTCCTTTCATCACTGCTCTCTATAGCTGTGAATTATGTGTTGAATAACAAAAGGCTTGGCTACAATCCCTTGTAACCTAGTCTGCAATACAAATGTCATGACGTCGTAGGATGACATCGTGTCTGCTTGTCCCTCCAGTCCATCTCAGAGGGGAATATGGTACTTTTATGATGTTACATGATGCGTTTTATGGTTTCATAATGCAGTTTCCTGCAGCATTTTAAACATGGCCATATATTTTGGAACCCCTGCTGACAGTCTGACAAACTTGGAATATATTATACCTCCTACAGGGAATTGCATCTGACATATTTAGTTATTGCACTGGATTCTGTTTGTCTCATAATTCATACTTGCCTTTGGACCATTGGTAGAATTATTGTGTTGCTAACGTGTTTCAGAGCTGACTGGAAACGTGGCTCGACTTAAAGTACCTTCGAAACACTTTAGCCAACTTTTGCTTTGTCCTAAGTTAAGGGTCAAATGGATGGGGTTCGACTTCATTGGTTCCAATGTGAGAGTCGAGTTCAGGCAAACGGTTTCGTTGTACCAGCCGTGTTCAACAGATCACAGATCAGAATGTGAAAAGATCTGAGATAATTAGCACAGATCCTTGAAAAGAAGACAGATTTGGTTTGGGTTGGCCCCTGCGGTACCCCTCTATAGCTACAGTTTCTCTCTGGCTAATGCTGGAATGTGACAACTGGTCACGGCAGAAGAAAGGAGGGCCTATTCCGGATTGGATACAGTGCTGTACGGCCTGTTAGTGCAGCGTACTTGGCCATTACAAACGCTGCATGTGAATCTGACCACTGAAGAGTGTTAAAGCACAAAGAAGCCTCGCTGCTCCCGAGTGCGACACTGTTTTCGGCACTCATACCCATTCTTTACATACAACGTAAATACACAAATCCTCTACATTCTCAAAATTGCCGCATTTAAAAAAGGAAAAAAAATGTGATCAGATTACAAACCAATTCTGGTGGAGGATTAAAGTTTTTTTTTTTCTTATCAGAGACAGAAGGCTTTTGAGCAGAAACAGAATGCCGCGTTGTTCCTCCAGCTGCTCCCTCCTTGGCAGCGCCGCAACACTCAGATCCTCCACTGGCTCCGTGATTTGTCATCAGCAATTAAAGTCGTCCTCGTTATAATCTCCGCCGCAGATCAAAACTGATCCAGTTTCTCAAAAGGAACGCAGAACTTTAAACAGAAGTTTGGTCTCCACGGAACAGACGTGAAATATGGACTCTTCATATCCACATTTGATGAGCCTTCAGTAAAAGTACTCCTCAGTTAACTATTTATTCCGGTGTGCTATTTCACATGCAGAAAAAGAGTCAGGGGGTACACACAAGTTCAATACTTCAAGTTCCAAGTTTTCAGGATTTTGGTGCACAGATTTTATTTTGTTCAGAATGGAGAAAAGGAACCACTTTCCTTGGCAAGGGACAGTAGACCCAGCTAGACATTGCCAAAGTCTGCCATGCTGTTGATTCCAGTAAATAGTGTGCCTGCAACCCTCTGGGTTAGGGTACTGGTGGGTATTGTTGATGCAGCGTGTCCACACCTGGTGCTCTGCGAGGGTGTGAGTAAATTGGAATATGTGTTCATGCTAATTATACCGCTGGAGTAAGGTGAAAAGTGACCCGAGAACATTGGCGGCCTTTTCTGAGCCGTGACTCTTAAGGACACATCAACATGCATCTATTCCCTGTAGAGGAAAAAAAAATCAATGCCAGTCAACGCATTAGTCCTCGGTGTTCCAAGTCGCCCATTTTAATTCAAGTGAGGGCGTGGGGCTTCCATAATGTTGAGCGTAGGTGGCTGGAGGTGCACGTTTTTATAGGTCACTGTGCCAACACCCGCAGCTTTGCTGGGACTAGGCCAGCGGAATTGATTGTAGAAGCAGAAGGTAAGATGCATTAAGGAGGTAAGGGAAAAGGGGAATAGGGGTTGTACCTGGTGCTGGAATACATACATGATCACATGCTGGTGATAGTAAAGTAGTCATGCCACTGGAGGTGTAATAGTGACCTCTGGAGAATACTTTGACAGGAAGATGGCTCATTTTAATGAATTAGAAGCAACAGTTTCAATTAATTCAAATGCATGTAGCCTTATCTGAATCTATGGCTGTGTCTGAATACCTCCCTATTTCCTACTATACGTTTCTGTCATCTATTTATACAAGTGTATGATTTCTGAGTGTGAGAAATATGCAGTTTTGTGCCCTCGAAACTTATTTTCTGGAACAAAAAATATTCGACATTTTATAGAGCCCATTACAATTACAACTCTAGTTGTAACTTTTCATAGCACTTGCTCGACACCTCATCAAAATGATGTGACGTAAGTCTCAGAAATGTACTGCTCACTATTGACTGTCCATTATGGAGAGAGTATAGTGAATGAGTGAACAAGGGAGAGATTTCTGACACAGCCATGTAAGAGGTTATATAGTATTCAAGTATTCCGGCACGCACATTTATTTTAACAATCCCATGTTGTAAATTCCAAAAATATCACCGATTCCATTTATTCTAAACTATTGCGTGTCCCTTATTCAGAGAGGAATCAAACAGTTAATTGCAGAATGAACATCTTAATTTCCCCCTCATTCAAATGTTTGTTGGAATTTTGCACGGAAAGTCACAGCCCTGTTGAGCATTTCTGCATTTTATAGTTTATAGTGTAAAGCAGCAAATTAAGATACCAGCAAAATAGCATGAATTTGCATATATTCTCGCCGATGGAACTATGCTGTATCTGCAGCAGCGACATCTGTCTGGCATTTTAAATCCCGTCGTCAGCCTGCACACAGCTGTGATTTATGTATTGTTTGGCGCAGTCAGAGAACTGTTTTTAATCAGGCGTCACATGTATCACTGTGGATGCAGGCGACTCAGGGAGGCCACCCTAATTACCCGTCCACAGTCAGACAGTGTAAACAACTGTCGGGACCATACTGGATGCGGAATTTGGACAGACTGATTGGCTGCTCGTTTGTTTCCTTGTAACACGCTGGAGGTTGCTTTCTGGTTGGACCTCTCCGTTGGGTTGGATGGAGGGTGTTAAAGTTGGCCACTGTTTCACTGATAGCTGGATGTGTTGGGGGAGCCAAGGAATTTACAAACCCTTTAAAAAACGCAGCATCCAGTGCTCCTGGATATTTGCTCATTTAAATGTGCTTCTCACTGTGAATGCTGTTGGGCACACACTGTAGGCATATGGCACATTTATTGGGTGAGGCATTTTTTTTAAATACCTCTGAATTTCACAGTAAGAGCTCCTATTTTAACGTGTAAGGCAGGAACAAAACTGGATTCGAAGCTTTTTTCCAAAGACTCTCCTGGTGGTCTTCGGGGTGTTCACGGAGGTGTGAACCTGTAATTTGCTTTTGAACTGAAATGAGCTTTACACTCCCCAGACCTCCCTCTCAAGTGTTTTTCAATTAAATTACATTCACACATATTGCTTTTTTTTTTTTTAATGATGCAAATGCTCGAGTGGCAGGTCTGCTTTTACAAAGGCTTCTTGTGCATCTGCATTTGTGCATTACGTTTTCATGTTCATCATGTAAATACTTGATTTATTTACGCGGCTTTTTTGAGGCCCGAGTTTTGACCCCTCGATTCCCAACCCGGTCTTTCCTTTCACTGCATCTGATGTATTTATCCCCTGTGGAGAGAGCATTCGTTTTATTAACCATTGATTTCCCATACAGCCTTCCCCCTGCTTTCCCCTCCGGCGGAGGATTCATCACTGCCTTTTATTGACACCATCACTCAGGGGACGCTGCGGTGGGCTCTGCCTCCTTTTTTTCCGCTGAGGTGGCAGCGGTGGCATTGTTGTTAGATCGCCTCTATTTTGTGCAACCAGCTAATGGGGAAGCAATCAATCACTCACTCAGATGGAGATAAAGACTCCGGGATCAATCTGCTGAAGAATAGATGAAGGAGTTGCACTCTCGATAATTGGGTTCGCAACTTTGAATCGCTAGAAGTTTGGACCTGAAATGATGAACATGCAAAAATGTCTGTGCTGTCCTTGGGTTTCCTGCTTCAGATTGCCGTTCTGGCACTCATTTCCAATTTCGAGTGCTGATGGAAGTTTAACCATGTCTAATTTATAAATCTACAATATCTATCTCTAGCAGTCATGAGATTATGCACTGTGTGGCTTCCAACTGCCTCCCAGCTGATGCTTTCCAAACTAATATCATGAAAACAGAGATGGTGGGTGAGACAACGTTTGATACTCACTTATGAAGCATAAAAAAGGACATTAATATGAATGTTTTATCAATCAGAATGTTTCAAGTAATGGTCTATTCTATTCAGGTTAAGTACAATGAGTTGACTCTGGTCTATATTTGGAGTTAGTTGTTCTTCTAATCAGGAAACCGGCTTCACGGTGGACATGAAAGCGAGTCCTTGGCTTGACAGAAGAGAGAGACAGACAACTTCCTGACGCTTAGCTCAGACTGTTTCAGCCTCTTTGAAGCCGCCGGAAGAAATCGTTTCTCCTGATTGGCTGCTCGGGCAGACTGAGGATGTAGAAGAGACTCTATCTTCATCTCAGGTATCAGTTGATTGTTGGGCTCAGCTTGATGATGACGCTAAAACAGCTGGACTTCAGTGATGAGGAGAAGCTAAGTGTGTTATTTTGCTTAAAATTCATGGATACTTATATTACTTATTTGGAAAAATATTGATGTGAGTGAAACTTTGTTCGTAATTATCCTCAGTCTGTTATCGAGTAGAAACATTGTATTTGTGTCTGAACAAAAATGAAAATAACTGCAAATATTCAGCTTTGCCGTTTGAGAAAGAAAGGAATAGAACATTTCAAATAGACTGCTTTGTGTAGTTGGCTGTGCTTTCAATCCACTTTCTGCATGGAGAGTTAAAATAAGTCATTTAACTGGCCTTTCATTCCAACCAACTTCTGGCTGGTTATTCTGCACCCTTGGGAAAAAAACGCTGGGAGCTGCAGGATGGGCTATTTTTAATCAATGAAAAGATAGATCCAGTGAACTGAGCACAGATAAAATGTAGGTTACTGCCTTGAATACAAAGTGAGTTGCATCCTCCGTGTCTCAGGTTTATTTTCAGTAATACTTACATGAAAGAGATGAAAATAATGCCAGATTTGTCCTTTTTTTCCCCCCCACATCATCAGTGCCCAGCTATGCTGAACACTATCCAGCAGCGGTTTATCACTGTTCACGCATGTCAGGTGACGGAAAGAAACTAATAATTCCATCTGAGCAGGGCATAAAATCTGTCAAATTTCGTCTTAGGCACCGGCAAAAGGAAGAAACTGCATGGTTGAGGATAAATCTTTCACAACTAGGCCACTGGCAGTATGACAGAGGTTTATGAATGCTATCTGGACATTCATGCATTTTTCCTCTCCTTCCATATTCGTGCCATGGCGTGGGACTGAGTGTGGGAAAGCTGCGGCGGTGCCACTCATGGTGGGTGGGTGGGGGTGGGGGGGGCATTGTTCTGCCAGTGGTGTGGCTGACGTATGATGTTTGAACACACCCTTAATGCTCACTTCCTGACCCTTTCAGCCAACACATATACAAACGAAACAGAAACAAAGAGCTGCTAAAAAAAAGGAACTATTTGATCGACATCCCTGCGTACCGTCGGCCTCTGCAGCGTAACCATTTAGTGAGGAGAAGAACATTTATAGAGGAACGGTATCTCTATTAATTAAAGGTCGGAGGAATATTGATGAGGACGTGAAATCAGAAAGACAGAGCTCAGCTTACTCTTTCATCCATGCTGTGGCCACGTACTGGCAGGATTATAGAAGCTGATTATCAGCCAATGAATGAACCGCTCAGGCCCAGCCGGTGGGCGTACAGCGGCTTTTTACGCATGATCGTTCCACCTCGCGCCGTGATGGATGGGTAGATACTTCGAGGATAGATCCCCACGTGTTCACTTGCCTCGTGTGGTGCAGTACAATACGCTCCCCGCTGCAGTGACCATTGAGCGGAAGTTTATGGGATTTTTTTTATCCTCAACCAGCTGTGGCGTTCGCCGGGAACAAAGGCACGACCCTGTGCTTTCCTTCCAACTCCAGCACCACATGGACCGCTTCGTATAGATCGCATATCGTGGTCAATCTATAAGCACCTGGAATGCACATACACACAACCTTTGAAATGAGATTACTCGTTGACCCCTGACCCTCGTGTAAATCTCAGAATCTCCATGATCGCTTTCTAATCCTGTTAGGTTTGGATTAACACAGAGGTGATCTGGACCCTGCAACCCACCCACACATACACTCTCGCCATCCATCTTTAATACACTGCCCCGTCATCTCCCTGCTCCTGCTGGGGAGACAGAATCGACAATGACGATGGTGAAATCAATAATTGGTAATGGATGCGATGAGAGACTCCTCTTCCAATGCAAAATTGTTTTGAGAAGTTCGAAAAAACGTGCCGTCTACAATCGATTTGTAACGAGCATTTGTTCCTGGCTTAATCAGGACAAGTCATTGGAAGCATAATTTATACAGATTAGCAGGGATGAACTAGGAAGAACAGGGAGTCTACTGGTTTTAAATTACTTCAATTTCTTGTTGTATTTGTCTGCATTATCTTTTTGGGTCGAGAAAACTTGAGAAAACATTTTTTTCTAAAGCCCAGAGGGAAGTCGACAGTCGTCTTCTTTTGTCTGACCAACAGTAAAAAAAAAAATCAAAAAAGATTCCGTTTGCAATGATATAAAACACAGAAAACCAGCAAATCCTCATGTTAGAGAAGCTGAAACTAGAGAATGTAAATTGACTTGATTTGTTGTCTGTTATTTTTGCAGCAGTGACAGTAAAGGAAACATGAAAGGATTCCCGACTGGAATCGAAATGGGGATGTTGCAGCTCTATGGCCCTTTAACTCTGTGTCTGAGAAGTCGTCTGTGACTCTTTACCATTTCGGAACAAAATGGGTGTAAATTCGCGGTGATCCCGGCAGATTTAACTTGTTCATAAAAGGTGGCAGCTCTGTAATCATGGCGCTCTTTAGTGGCTCCACCTCAACACATTTTACCTCGGTGCTGCTGCGATATGGATTTGTTGTCCCTTCAGTACGGAGGACTTCTCGCCTCACAGAGTCTTAATCATCAGGGAGCGTAGAGATGAAAAGGATGAAGGAGCAGAAAGGAAGAAAGTAACGCTAATAAATTAGGGAGGGAAAATGGATTGATGAAATGATATTAACTTCATAGGTATTGCAAATTAAGATAAAAGAATGGATGGAGGCGTGGAAAGAAAGAAAGGAGTAATGTCAACAGGGGGGGGAAAAAACGAACAAAGAGGTGATGATATCCTTGGCATGTCTAGCTCAGTATCCATTAGTAGCGCTGTTTTTAGGATGATTGGCTAATCCATCTCATTACTGCTGTCAGGGAGCCGGAGGATGCACTCTGCTACTAAAGGGTGTAATTCAGCCAGTCCTGATTACGTTAGGCGATGGCAGTTTATACTGCAGATGTTTATTAGAGCACATGCAGCAGACAGACAGGCTGGACCAGAGCCCAAATATTTAAAACAGACTTAAGTGCAGTGTTTTGTGATGCAGTTAGTTAGTATTGCTGTTCTATTGGTGCACAAAACTATTGAAACTAAAGGCGGGTTTGTTGAGGCTGACCACAGGGAGTAATGTACTTTAGTGTAGAGCTGTGCGTGTTTGTGCAGAAATCTGTAAACTGAACTTAACACAGATGCAATTACAAAAACAACAATTTTTATAGGATGCAGTCGAATTGAATTTCCACAATAAATATTGATATTATTTGGGAGTAGTTGTTGAGAATAGCTTACATTATGTGGTCATATTGACGTAGCTCTGTGAATGTACTCTTGTTTCATTGAAAAACGTGCCATGGGGCTTTTTTTCACCACAAGTAGCTTGTCCCGAAAACGTGGGCGGTGCAAGACACATTCCTCTTTTCTCACTTTTCTGCTGATTGTCGATTGGTGGCAAAGATGCGCAAAGAAGTGTGGCAACAAATATAGAAAAAACAAAAATGCAAATGATTAAAATTGACTTTGTAAATGTAAGATGCACTCACATTTGTTAGATCTCACTGATGCATGCAATGCATTTTGGTGAGAAAACTCCACTATGTGCACCTTTAAATATTAAGATTTTCAGCAAGGAAACTCTGAAGACACCTATTTTACCAGAAGTAGCCACTGATACATACACCTTCTGATAATCTGACCAACAGTTAATGTTGGTGAAAATACTTAACCCATAACCCTGTGCACTTTATTCCCTTGTGCTAAGCATAGGAACTGTAAATGTTGAATTAGGATATTATCCCGACAGATCTTTTCCACCTTAGCTGTATTTTTAGGAGATGCAATCATTTCCGATCCACCCTAAATCATCTAGTTATCTTTAAAAAAAAACCTCTTCCTCTCTTTGTCCACATCTCCTTTGGGACTGATGTATTATACTAATGAAGAATGGCTTTCGCTTCATCTAATCAGGTTGGAGAAAATGTCAGTCGTTCCCTTATATTTTGAACGTTCAATGTATATTTAGGCACTGTAGGTTCCAACAAGAGGCAGAGTGTGTGCCTGTAGGCAGCCACAGCACTTGAAAAAGCAAATCACTGGTGGTGAGATCACTGTTGGGGAGGTGGTGGAGTGCTTCATTTGCATTTTGAAAAGAAACATAGCCAAACACTGAAAGACAGCCAATTTTCTCGTCACTAAAAGCAGTGGACAGGTGAAAGAAGACCTCACCCACAAATGGTCCTAAAAAAAAAAAATCTCTCTTTTCAGCCCCTGATGGAAATCCGTCCCGATTTCACCTCCCCCGCCACAGAAAAATAAAAGAAGAAAATTGAAAAGACCTAACCCGTCCTGTACTTTGAGGAGTGTGAATAGAGTGCCCCGCAGCCTGCCTGCCCCACATACGGTGGCTGAATACAAAAGACCCCCCTCTGTAAGAGCAATCACTACGGGAGACCACTTTATCTGCACCGCTGCAGCGACGGGCCTCAATGAAGCCGTCAGCACAGGCTCTACTGTCACACACGCATGTGCACACACTCACAAACACAAAGACAGGCTCCATGCATGTCGCCATTTATTTCTTCAGCCCTTATAGCCACAATGGAACACACACACACACACAAACAACCAGTACTTTCAACCCATTCCCCTCATGGCCGATGCATTCTTTTCATCCTCCAGTGCCGGGCAGGAACAGGGAGGGAGATGAGTGGCTGGCGCTGATTTGAATATTTCAATTATTTATAAGCAGAGAGCATTGAGATCCAAGGCAAACCAGGGGACGTGAGGGAGCCGGGTGAGGGTGAATCGAGCCATGTTTTGGATTTGATAGTGTGCCGTTATTACCTCGGGGGACACTGGAAAGTGGGAAAAACATGGCCACAAATGGTGGACTTGCTGGTTATTCTGCTTCAGTAATGAATCAAAATGTTTCATGTGCATTTTTAAGGCTGAGTCGGCGTTGCAATGTGAGATTGCTGTCGTCTCTCAGGACAATTATTGTAAATACGGCATTAATAAAACGTTCAATGTTGATAATCTTTACATTCCAAGATATGTTTATTGCTCTTATATCCCCGAGTCCCCCCCGTCGTCATATTGTACTCCGCACTGTACTGGGACTGTAAAACGTTTCGTGAATAATAGCTCACTGTGAAATTACAGAAAAAAAAACTGGATGATGTAATGCATCGGTTCCTTAGGAACATCAGACGAGGGAGAGTTCCCCTTTGGCTTGTTGCAACTCAGAGCCTGAGAAGCACACTTTCAAAGAACAATCCTGGGAAATGAGGGAATTTACAACAGCTCATGTGATGAAAGGGCTGTTGAAGGAAATCACATTTAAATTAGGATTAACACATTGAGCAACTTTAACACCCGATTCGTGTGATTTATATTTTTTTCCGCGGTGTCAGTCTTTCCCTTTCTACCTTTGCTGCTCTCATGCTGGGGTGCAGGCTGGCAGCTCGATCTCGCCCTCCCTCTTCTTTATGCACTCAGCACTAAGTTGCAATCTCCAGACAAAGGAAGTCCTCGGCTGGCCCCCGTGTCGCTGTCTTTTCCCTCTCTGGACAGAAACAACGCTGATGGTAATCAAGTCCTGAGAAAAGAAGATTGTTATTAGGCCAGTGTGATCAAATCTTGGAAACCTTTTATTGTTGGTTTTTTTCGTGGGTATCTATGACAGCTTTATCTTCCATTATATTTATAATACTGGATCTTGTGGGGGATTCTCCCATCCGACTCAGAGTTGTTGTAGCTGCCATCCATCACTCTGCATGTGGTGAAGCTCATTTGTTGCAGCCTGTGAGTGTACACGAACAAGCTTGTCCCCAGTAATGATCCCCTAATTATGAGAATACACAGCAGCCTCGGGGGTGTGAAACCACCTGAGTGAGTGAGTGTGTGTGTGTGTGTGTGTGTGTGTGTGTGTGTGTGTGTGTGTGTGTGTGTGTGTGTGTGTGTGTGTGTGTGTGCGCGCGCGCAGAGGTACCTGTGACATATGTACATGCTGCGAGTGTGCGAGAGAGCAACAATGCACACGTCTGTGCATTTAATCACACACTCTGTGGCCCGTTAATTCAATTTTACAATTACAAATTTATCTAATTTCAGATTAGATTTTCGAGCAAATGGTGCATAGTTACAAAATAATTTCACTTCAGGTTAGTAGCAGACCCCCTCAAGGTGTCACTCAGACGGAACCAGGACATTCTGATGTAGCATTTCAAAATTAAAGCTGTAATGTCATTCATGTGCATTTGGTGTCCTCATTGCATTTGTCTTAAATTTCACTCATGACTGGATCATCAGCAATGTGGAAAACATATTATTCCATATGAGGCCAATGGTTCATTAAGATTCTATTTTTCTGCTCCTTTAGCCGAGCCATTAAGACCAACCAGGACCTTCTTCCTGAGACTCCGTGGACCAACATCCTGTCTGACGACTTCTGGGGCACCCTGCTCACTCACAGCGGCAGCCACAAGTCCTACCGTCCGCTCTGCACCCTCTCCTTCCGCCTCAACTACACCCTGCATGCCCTGCGTCCCTGGGGCTACCACCTGCTGAACGTGGTGCTGCACGGGCTGGTCACCGCCCTCTTCACGGCCTTCAGTCGCCCGCTTCTCGGCGGAGGACTGTGGAGCCTGCTGGCCGGCCTACTTTTTGCCTCTCACCCGGTTCACACCGAAGCGGTCGCCGGCGTGGTTGGGAGGGCGGACGTCGGCGCCGCGCTGTTCTTTTTGCTGTCTCTCCTCTGCTATGCGAGGCACTGTGGACTTCGCAGGGACCCACGTGGGACTTTTCCGACCAGGCGATGCGCCGGCAGCTCGGTCAGCTGGTGCTGGGGCTGGATGCTGGGCAGCCTGTGGTGTGCGGCAGCCAGCATGCTGTGGAAGGAGCAGGGGGTGACGGTGCTGGCCGTGTCGGTCGTGTACGACCTCTTCGTGTTCCAGAGACTCCGGTTGCGCCAGGCGCTTCTCCTCCTGCTCGGAAAGGTAAATTAATGCACGCCATGCATGCCACAGGGGCCGGCGTGTTCACCGGCTCTTGCCGTCCCCACCGGTTTCCTCTTCAGTCCCCCAGAGGCATTCCTCATCCAGCCAGCTGTTATGGTTCCTGTATGGTAGATTGAGTTGTGTGTGTGCATGCTGTTTGCTTTTCATTAGCAGTGTAATTAGGAAAGCTGTTTTGCCGATGCGAACCGCACAGTTGGTGCATGAAAAGTAAGCCATTGTCATTTGTCATCTGCTAAACAGGAAGGAACTCTGTGCACAGGGGAAGTTTCCCACTTCCTCGCAACGCTGCCACCAACTTCAGCTTGCTGCAGTAAATAGATGCACATTAATGCAACGGAATTCAGACGAGGGTCTCGGCCTTATTATGTTTGTTTCAAGGGGGAAAAAAAACAGCATGTAGCACAGGAAAAGCTATTTTCAGGACGAGTTTTTTTCTTTTGTTCAGTATAAGGTGCAGAAAAACAATAACACTGCCTACTCTGGCAAATGTTTTTTTTTCCACTTGTCAAGTAAGCTGCACAAACAATGTACACACACTGTTCTTCTTCCCCTTCAAACTCAAGTTGTCCGAGGAGGACAACCTTGACGCAGTGGCTCATCTGGTTATGGGGATGAGACTGGAAACGCTCCTCTCAGAGGCACTCTACATTTGATGAGAGAAACTGCTCCTCAGCAAACATGATGGCGCTCGTAAAATGCATAACTAGCGCAATAAAAAGTCCCCTTGGGTTTACTGAGCAAGGACAGTCTGGCTCTCAATGGTGTGTGTGTGCATGGGAGTCTTTTTATATATCATCTATAACTACCTTTGTTTTTTATAGCCAGGTTTGTGATGTAACCTTGCATAGCTCATCACAAATGTCCTATGGAACTTTTCTGGTGCATGCAAACGACAGCCCAGAACAGACTTTAGCGTGCCAATCTTTACACCGCCAGCCTCCAAATGAAAACACGTTCTACCTTCAACTATGTGAGGCTTTACCGTACCTGTTGGGGCAGCTTCTCCCGTTTCTGGTAGAATGATAACTCACAACTGTTATTATTGAGCGGGCCAGAGCGATCAGAGAGGGGAGAAAGAGGGAGTTATGTTTTTTCTTCTCTGTGCTAGCCGACTCACGCATATGTGTGTGTGTGCTTACACAACTGCAAGACTATCCAAAACAACCCTTGTCTTCCAAATTGTACCCAGTCATTTGTTAGAGCTATGTAACTCTTTTGCGGATGATGAAGCAGACAAATATTTGATCTGGATTGCCAGAAAGAGGGAGAATGTAGAGTACAAAAGAAAATGGGACCTATTTTCCACTTCTCAATCAATCTCTTGCCTCCTGAATGTTTTTTTAATCTGGCAAAGTCAATCGCCAGAGGAGGAGCACCAGTTCTCAACTGTGCAACTGAAGATCAAGATGTCAGATATGATGGAGTTGTACTAACTGACCCACAGATGAGACAGTGGGGTTTAATTGCCCATATCTTGGACACCATCTCAATTTAAATGATAAAAAACAGAAATATTGAAAAAAATCAAAATGGACTAAAATGTCAAACCCTCTTAAAATGCAGTATTTGTCAGGATTGTATTGTATCATGAGGCATTTACATTGTTTTGGTCTGGCACTGTGTAAAACAAAGAGAGTTGAGACAGAGCCCAACCTGAGAGAGACATCCAGCACTTTTTTCCAGTCTGTTGCATTACGGTCTAAAAGATTTCATCACCCTCAGTGCTTGTCAGAAGCCATTATGAAAAACCCCATTTCCCCATGTGTTTATCACACAGGAGAGCAGGGATATCAGCAGCAGCCTCCGCCTCTCTGTCCAGACACAATAGGCCTGGCTGACATCCCTGTGCCAGCCTGTCAGGTCCCGGTGCCAATCCCCCAGCGCCCCACTGCTGCCTCCAGCACATCTGGCTCGTTTATCACTCTGGCAATGCCCTCCTCTATTGCCCCGGTCACAGCTATCTTGGCAGGGAGCTCGTTATGTGCCGGGGGGCCAGCAACGGGGGCAATCGTTTCCTCGATTATGAGCCAGACGTCTAAAGGACGCATGGGAACACAAAAGGGAGAGAGAATAAGAGAAGGGGAGGGAAATTATTCCCTCACTTCCTGTCCTTTATCTGCTCTTGGGTCTTTGTCACCTACTGTGCCCTAAAAGCACTTTGGGAATGGACGACCATGGCGTCTGCTGTGTCACCCTCTGCCACTGAGGCACACTGTCAGTAGCCAGCCATTGAATTTGATGGTATAAATAAAAAAAAATGTCCCATTTCTTCCACAATGAAGCAAAATACACACACAATAAGTAAATCAGCTGCCGTGGAGAGAGCAGGAGACAGATGCGCTTCGCTTTGGCCGGCACTCCATTTCCCATCCTATTAACTCTCCAATCAGACTGCGATGAGATTTGAAATGAGACGAGGTAGAACGGAGGGAGTGTTAGATGGAGACAAAGAAAGGTGTGGCGTTAGCACTGCAGCCTATCGAGAAGGCAGAATGAGTCTCACATGCCAGGATCAGAAGAACATTGTTCTTTTCCACTCCAGTTTGTCAGTGGCTAAAACAAACAGGTTGATGAATGAGGCTCCAGGCTTCAGACAGGTCCAGGGAAACAGTTTGCTTTTGTTAGTATTAGGGAGGGTCACATCTCTCTGCTAAGCCCGAGGTGAACTGTGGAACTTTGGCAGGCAAGATTGATTTCGTTGAAAGATGTTTTCAAGCATTTACTTGACAGAATAACAAAAGGCCAGTGATTAGACCCTGTGTTGAAAGCACTAAATCAAAAGGTGTGGAACATAGTTCCTCAAATAATCCTCCATACGCCACGCTTTTTAGATTGTCATCTGACTTGAGGCACATGGGCATTAGAGGGATTTTGTTGTGTTCTTAAAGTGGTGCCTACTCCTCCTCCCCGTTTGCCTCAATGAGCGCTGCAGGAATCGCAAAATTAAGTTCAGCGTAACCAGCTGACTGTTTTGAGGGATGTTGTCCCAATTATCTCGAAGGAAAAGCATTCAGCTGTGAAATGATGCCCTCTGTTGCACGTTCTGCCGCATGCTCTTTATTTAGCTTGCATTCGTGGTCACACCGGAATGCCAAAAATAGGGAATGGTCAGACTTTTTTGGCAAGAGCATTGTCTTATTTCTTATCCTAAACATATCTCACACAAACTGTTATAAATGCAAAAAACTTGCCAACACTGACACCAAGACAAAAAAAGATCGGGTTTGTGATCTTAGCCAAGACACTGGTTCTTTCATGAGACCCGTTGTATTCTTGAACCTGGAACGATATTTTAAGATAATTATCCTCAATAGCACAAATTAGTAATTACAACAAAACGAACAAAGCTGTATGACATTTGATCAAGGATCCCCATGTCGTCGTGCAACCCTTTACACAGTGATGTCCCTAAATTAGTCAAACAAGGAAGCTCTTTAGATGTCAAGTTAACACCACCGGCGCCCTCCGCTTTCATCGACTGTCTTGGTGGACAGCACGCGAGGCTTCAACCTGTGACCCGTCTCATTACAGTCCCCTCTGCCAGCAGCAGCGGGGCTTTCATGGATAGAACTAATGGGGTAATTAGGTCACTCTATCAAAGTCAGCCCTCTCAATGCCAGCCAATGCTGCTGTCTGATGACTTGGGTGAGTTGCACCAAGTCAGCAGAATCCGGTACACATTAGAGAGTTGGAAAAAGAACTGGATGCATGCCTCATTGTACCTTTCGTCCCAATTTAACACGCCACTGGTGATGCATCAAATATGAGCACGGCTTGATGTGTGCTGTGCAAACACGGTGTGTCCAGCACTTTGAAGGCCTTTCCATGCACATGTCAGTGAGAAAGAATTGCTCCAGGGGGATGTGGCCCCCACCTCAATTTGAACGCAAGAAAAATACACCTTTTTTATATTTAAATAATGTTTTAGTCGTAATCAGTAGCGTAGGGAATTCGACTTTATGGTTGGCATATTTGTTGTTTCGTTTTATCTATATTTTGGAAATACAAGAAATCGTAACATTTTCTAAATAGATTTTGGAACATAACAAGATCTTGATCTAATTTTCTTAAACAAGTGGTAGAAAGTCCCACGCATGATCAGCCCTGTGTGCTGGAAAGAGTTACGGGCGGTTCGAATTGGAAATGACTTTAACAAGAAAAGTCCGGAAGATTGATCCCCTGCTGTCCTGCGTCAGTCCACAGCAGCTTTTAACAGTGCGCGTATGAACTCAGCCGCATCCCGCTGTTTCTTCAGGCGTGTTTTTAAACACTCTGCACGCTACAGTGTCAACAGGCGGACCACACACTTCTGGGATTAATAAAACGAGAGCTAGTAATGAATGGCACCGTTATAAGATGAAGGCTTGGGAGCTTAATACTGCGTGTTTATGTGCGGAAAGAGAGCGACGGAGAGAACGAGAGATGGGTTAATTCAGGAAAAAAAGTGGATAATAAACTGAAAGTGGAATAAAAAGTAGTCGGGGGAAAAACACAGGAATGAACGCTGAATTTCCAAATGAGGATCCAAAGTGGAGGAGATATGAAGGTTCAAAGGATTGGAGCGAGCGGGATGTTGCGTATGCCAGCCGTCCTCTATGGACACACACAGATCACATGAAGGCAAATCAATCACAGCAAAAACGTGTTCCCAGGGATTTAAGTTACAGTAAAGCTGAAATCAGTCAAATCAGAAACAACCTGAAAGTACATACAGAAAGTACCCGCTTGGAAGTAGCTATTGTGGCGAACTGCGTTTGGATTTCAGTCCGGGACAACTTGCCATATGATACATTTTTTGCCAGGCTTTGTTTTAGCACATGCCATAGTTACAATGGCCACAAATAAGGAAATATAATATAAAAAATCCTTCAATTTGACTTGTTGAAGCCAAAAAATCTTCCTGATCATATTTGGCTGGTGTAAAAAAAAAGAAGGAAGTGGCGATCATGAATTTGTCCGATTTTTCTTTTTACTTACGAGATGTAGGAGCAGGATAGTCCTCCCTTGTTGTAGAAGTCTGGCTCGTCAAACACAGGTGTGACTCGTAACCTTAATTAGCTCCGGAGAGCAGGGTCATCGTTCATGTGATTAGTTCCACCTGTGCTTCTCCTGCCAGGAGTCAGAGAGTGCACCAGGAGAGAGGTCCAAGAAATATCTAGATTCTAGAGTTTAGTTAATTTTCAAACTTGATTACAAGAGCAGATTCATTGATACCTGTGAGAGCTGTAGGTGCCCATTTTATGATTTATGTAGACAATATTCTTATAGTTTTAAATCACCACTAAATCACAAAGCCAGTTCATTTTAAGAGCTGTATTAGTCAGAATAATGCTCTGCCAATAATCCTCCGACCATGAAATGACAATGTAAGCTGGAATTGTTGGGGAAGTCAATGAATCAACAGTTCAGAAGAGAGGTTAAAGGACTTTTTGCAGCAATTATAGGCTGTAGTTTAGTATGGAATTATTCAGTTGTTGGGTTATTGAAGAGCTATTTTCAACCGACGACAGAAGACTCTACTGAACCAGCAATCCTTTCACTTCAGTCCTGGTTCATCAATGTGTTGCTTCTAAAAATCACACAAGAGATCCAGCCTCCTTCGTCGCATGCTTGCAGGTGTGAGTTGTGCGATCGATCGGGAAATCAGTTGAAGGAACGATTTAGAAATAGACAAGGCAGCGAGGGGTTAAATGAAGCTCATTCACCTGAATGCCACAAATGACTCTCTTGCTGCAATTGGCTCATCTTCTGATGCCAAGCAGAATTGGATTTCTCAGACAGTTTCCTCCCTTGATAGGCAATGTGGTCTATCCATCAATAAGCCCCCCCCTCCTTTGTGTAAGAAGCACTCTCTCTTATCCTTTCTCTTATCCTTTGTTTACTGCCTTTCAGTATGCAAATCAATATCCAATTATTTTTCCACTCTCACTTTCCCACCGCTCATCCGAAATGTTGAACTCCTGGAACTGGCCCTATTCCATCTCTCCATCGACAAGTGGCTTTCTGTGACTAGCTGTGTCTACACTGCCTCCCTCGGCTAACCTCATGAGGGAACATGCTTTTTCCATTTGAGATATGCAGAAATCAGCTGGAGCCAGTTGGTCACGGGAATCAGCGCTAAACCTCTTATGCTAATCCGAACATGGGTTTGTTCTGCTTAACTTGTTGTTTTCCATCATGGTTCCTGAAAGCGGGCACGGTCTTACTCCAGCATGCTCATTGTACGAGAGGGGAGTATTTTCTCTCAAAAGTTTATTAATGAGACAAATGAAAGCTTGTTCTTTGTGCTCTGTGTAGCTATTATCTGCCTATTGTGCGATTCATTCAGTGCGGATTATACAGAGAGCGTAAATTATTACTGTAGTAGAGTAAACTCAATTCGGAGATAAAAAGAAAAGTCGGCCTACACTGGATCAACACTTTGAGTTGTGGAAGACATTGGAGGACATCAAAGTGACAACCGGTTGCGTGTGCCAGTTGGTTTAATAAAGGTGTTGCGTGCCAGAGGACCTAATAGTGATCATGCTGCAGAATTAATGCTCTTATGAGATGCAAACAGCATCTACAGTACATACCAACACAATAAGTCTTAAGCTGATTAGCAGTCACACTCACTGCAACCCTGACAGGCAACAAGGAAAGTCTTAAAGAGAAATCCCCTCGTGCTTCAAATGAACTTCAAAGTTGACCTCAACCAGGTCAGAAGTTGGAGTAATAATCTTTACTTCGCATCTTTGTGGAAGTATGTTGATTTATTTCTCTTATTCTATGTGGCTCTTCACTTTTTACACACAATTTATTGGGAAACCAAACGTGAAATTCAATATCATGAACATCACATATCCCATTAAAAAATGATTACTTCTTAATGTAAATAGTCACATTGTGGCTGACCCATGACAGCGCCCAGCTGTCCAAATCCCACTGTGTCTTTCATCAGCACGAATGTTGTGTTTCACTATTTTAATGTAAGCCGAGCTGTGTTGTTTCTGGCTGTGATGGATTTTGATTTTAAGAAGTATGCTAGTTGTTTTTCAAAGAACTGTATAATTGTACGCGAGTGTGGTCTATGCCCCAGGAAGCTATCAAAAACATTCCAGAGATTGCGTTACACGGTTTCTCTTCCTATAGGGGACAGTGGGATCATACATTTACAAGCTTTTTCTTTATTTCAAAAGGTGGCTTTATAAATCAAACCCTAAAAGCTCATACCGAAGGACTGAAACATCCTTCTTAATAACTTGTTGTCGACAGTGACCCCTAATACATTTATAGGACCGTTGTTGCTCTGATTCAGCTCTCATCAGGACCGTGACAGTTGTTGAAATAGCTTTGGAATGCTGACAAAACATTGCGGCTTTGACTGAGCTCTTCTGGACTAAAATGTTGATTTAGGTGTTTTCCTTTAGCATGACTTCTTTAACTCGCTCCTCTCTTTGCAGAAAAAGAACGTCAGTGTTTTGCTGAGTCTCGGCGTCCTGGCTTCCTGGGGAGTGATCCTGCTGTCTGCTCGCCTCTACTGGATGGGTAATAAGCCTCCCAACTTCTCCAACTCTGACAACCCTGCGGCCGACTCGCCACATTTTCTCACTCGAACGCTAACGTTCCTTCACCTGCCGGTCGCCAACGCCTGGCTGCTCCTCTGCCCCGACAAGCTCAGTTTCGATTGGTCCATGGACGCTGTGCCCTTGGTCAGGTCCTTGGCCGACTGGAGGAACCTTCACACTGTTGCCTTTTATGGTGGATTTGTCCTCCTGAGTTTGTTTGGCCTCCGCGGCCGCACCTCCACCTCCAAGGAGACCAATGGGAAAGCCTATGTCACTGATGGGAAATCAATCACCAATGGGAATGGTTACTATGCCCCTGACACAAACCATAACACAGACCAGGGGCCACCAAAGACCACCCTGAACGGGTCAGCTGGAGTCCACCACTTCCCTCCACGGACGTCCCTGCCCCCCACAGAAAACCTCGTACTATTATCATTAGGGATCGTCTCATTGCCTTTCATCCCAGCCACAAACCTGTTCTTTTATGTAGGTTTTGTTATTGCAGAGAGGGTCCTGTACATCCCCAGTATAGGCTTTTGTTTACTGGTTGCTGCTGGTGCAAGAAACTTGTACGTCAGACTGAGGACTAGAGGCTGCAAGGCCTTCATGTTGTGTCTCTGTGCGGGACTAGTGCTGCTGAATGGACTCAGAACTGTTCAACGAAACAGGGACTGGAGCAACGAGGAGAATCTCTACAAGTCTGGGATTAGTGTGAATCCTGCTAAAGGTAAGAGATGGGCGGCGGCCCTCATTAGGGATGGGTATCAAAGTCCCGCCCCTTTAAGGGGACAACCATGGGACCTTATTTTGGCGTGTGAAATTATCTTTTCAATTGACAAACATAATAGATGGAGTTCATAGAACAATTCAAAAGGGATTTAGAAATGTAAATAAGCAACAAAACACACAATTGTTCAATTGAATACATCCTAACATCTCTGCTTGGGAAACGTTTGCGTATATTTGTCACTTGATTCATTTATTCTATTATAATTTGCTTTGTTATTTTTATTTCAACAAGTTTGACGGCAACAAGACTTTTAAAATGAATACCAACGTTGTGTATTTGCGCTCTGAAAGTGCAACGTTTGACTGACACATGTCTCCTGTAGCCTGGGGAAACTTGGGGAACGTACTAAAGAACCAGGGCAAGATGGCGGAGGCGGAGAAGGCGTACAGAAACGCTCTGCACCACCGAGGGAACATGGCCGACATGCTGTATAACCTGTGAGTGTTTACGCCTGCTTCCCCCGTCCTCCTGTTTGCAAAGTCCTGAAACAAAACGGGTTCCGATTCCTCCCATCCATCGCTTGAGATTGCAGCGGCAGAACAAGAAAGGCGGAAGGGAGAAAGGGAAACGGCATACTGAAAGAGAGAGAGAGTAACAGACAGATCTTAAAGACAGCAAAAATAGATCCAACACATGAGGAAAAGAAGTGAGACTCAGAGCTCAGTGTGATGCAATAGGAAATAACCTTGTGTGTCCATGGTGGCGCTTTGTACCTTCTGCTGCCTTGGTTTGCGGGGCGAGTGTGTGTGTGTGTGTGGGGGGGGGGGGGGGGGGGGCGCCTCCAATCCTGGAACACAGGGTGTTAAAGGTGCCAAAACCTCATCGCAGACCCATGTTTTTCTCCCTACTTCTCTATTCCCTCTCAAGTTACGGGTGTCAGGAAGCTGGCAACGCAACATCGGGAAAAGTGAAAACTTATGCACGGTGTTTTTTTATTCTTTGAAGCTGAGGTGCAATTTCAATATTATGGATATATGGGTATATTGGGGGCCATGCTCTGGTATATTGGGTAAATGACACAGTAGCTGCTCTAGTTTTGGTTGTTTTATTTCTCAGCTTTCATCCAAAGTCCCCTCATCACTTTGACATGCTGTCATTTTGGGTAAAACCTTCACAGATTTAAAACACCAAGACAAATCTTAGGTGATGCCGTTAATGCCTTTGTAAAATGTGTCACATTTTTTGCATTTCTTTGTGTCTTTTAGTGGCTTGCTGCTGCAGGAGAATGAGCGTTTTTCTGAAGCACTGCATTATTACAAACTGGCAATTGGGAGTCGGCCAACACTGGCATGTAAGTAAACTACAAATAAGTCAATTTGTGGCTGTGGTTGAGATCAGGGGAAGGAGTTATCAGCGATTCGATTTTCTCTCTCATTGATTAACCAGATGTGAGCCAAGGGCCATTATTGGATCACCATCATGGTCCAATTTGAGTGCTGACTAAGCTGTTCTTTTTCCACATACTCATTTGGAGGGCCATATTCAGGCTATTTCAGCTTGACGGTGAAATGATGAGATTCAATCTCACACTTGAGTGCCCGCATGCGAGATGAGGGTTCGTCTCTTACTGTACCAAGGACAATTTTTATGAGAGAGGACAGGGCAGGTTCCAGAATGCTTTTTCAACTTGATAAGTTATCTTCACTTCGTCCTTCGCGTCATCTTCTTTTTCAGCGTCATTTATTTCAATTTCTCGCTCACTTTTCTAATAATTGAATTTAATTTCCAGTAATTTAATCTGCGTTTGAGCTCTGTACTGTCTCCCTTCTGCTGCATTATTACTGCATGTCCATCTTCCCCGACTGGATGTGTGAATGAATCAGAGTTTTTTCGTTTAACATCAGAAATGACTTTATTTATTTGTTGGGATTGTATTGTTCATCTGTGTGAGTGACAGCCGGTTCTAATCCTGTGGTTTGAAATTGCATTGGCATGTTGTGCCGTTTAATTCATTTCCCCTCCTCCTCACAGCGGCCTACTTGAACACAGGCATCATCCTGATGAACCAGGGCAACCCGGAGGAGGCCAAACGCACCTTTCTGACTTGTGCCGACATTCCAGATGAGAACTTGAAGGACCCCCACGCCCACAAGAGCTCCGTCACCAGCTGCCTGTACAACCTGGGAAAACTGCTCCATGAACAGGGCCAGCAGGAGGTTCGGACTCAAAGCTCAACCATTTAATATTGAAGTCCCTCGTCTTTATTACGCTGACGCAAAGCAAAAACTGCACTGTTTCCCCCTACTTCAGGAGGCGCTGTCTGTTTATAAGGAAGCGGTACAGAAAATGCCCAGACAGTTTGCGCCGCACAGCCTTTTCAACATGATGGGTAAGTCACTGCTGGAGCCTGTGTCACCCTGAGTCTTTGTTTGAAATGCAGTGTAAAGAAATCACTACTTGACGATATCTGCTTTGAAATGAAATTTGAAATGAGTGTTTTGATGAGGTAACGCAACCATTTGATACGTATAATTATGAAGAACAACGTCATGCTTGTTTTGTGACGCGAGTAAAACCTGGTGCAAGTTTGGCTCGAGTTTCGGTGATTCCCTTTTTACATGTTTGTTTCCATTGTAGATGTTCTACCATTTCATCTGCGCTTTGAATTGAATTCAACAAATTGAGATCAACTCGCTGCCAAAATAAACCTTGAGAGGACTTGGACCACCTGTTTGATTCCAACACTGCGCAGACGTTGTGTCCTTGCAGAGGACTGAAGCTAATCCGTGCAATAAATCACATCCCTCTCTTTGTTATTGTAACACTAATTACATTATTGGAAGCTCATCCTGACGGCACGGTGGAGATTGCAGGGATATGTTCCTTGGACAAGTTAAATGAGAATGGGAAGTGTGTTTTGTCAGGTGGTGGGAGGGGTTGATGGAGGGCAGTGTTTGCATTAGTGCGATGTCCAGGGGCTTTGTTTAAACTCATGTCATTTTACCCCACAGGGCCCACAGCATGTCCTCAGATCAAACAGGATCTGAGAGAGATTTACACACAATTGTTCTTTCAGAAAAAAAAAAACTGTATTTCTAGGCTAAATTGATTCATTCATTCAGCGTGTGAAGACCTGCACCTGTTAGAAAAAATAGATTAGAATAGAAATAGATTTCTTTGAGAAGAAGAATGTATTTAGACCCCATTCACTTTTTGCACACTTTATTGTGTTGTAGATTCAATTTTAAATTGATAAAATTGACAGTGTTCCCATCAATCTACACTGAAAAGACCACAATGACGAAGTGAAAATGACATCATATTCAGACATTTTGCTGTGGCACCCCAAACTGTTGGCAAAGGAACTTCCGTTACGTCTTTGTTGTCTTTGATGGACAATGACTTGGCTTACGATTGTCATTGAAAGACCAGGACACCACCTTGGTTTGGTCTTTTATGTCGAGGAACACATAAATTAGCACAGACAAAGTTATGCTCATACAAATAGGGTAGCAGTTCTACTGCAACACATTGAACAACTCAAAATGGACATTAGGTGCCAATAGCCTCCAGAAGCAGAGAGTAAGTGTTGTAATAATGATACCGACATGTATTTCAGCTGCATATTTATGTTTCCTTTGTTTTCTTTGATTCATTATCATCCCCCAAAACACAAAGTGTGACTGTTGCTGTGTGCTCTGTTTCAGGAGAGGCCTACATGAGGCTGAACAGGCTGGAGGAAGCAGGTCACTGGTACAAAGAGTCCCTCAGGGCCAAGCCTGACCATATCCCAGCCCACCTTACGTATGGCAAACTCCTGTCCATCAATGTAAGTCCCATTACTGACACACACACACACAGTAAGAATCACGAGGCAAGCCGAAGCATTATCTTAGTGACGATAACTACCTGGAGCTGAAGTGGCAGAGTGGAGGGATGAATAACGCATACAGAGTGACTTATGGGAGCATAGCGATGGATTTCTTCCGCAGAGCCTGGAGAACTGTGACAATTGTTATGAGGTGTGAGCTTCTGACTCTGAAATATGCATGCTAAACAAAGTCTTCTCCCCTGATCAGAAGTCAGCTCGAGGAATTGTGGCGCATTCATGAATGTCAAATGCGACTCGTTGGTCTCGTGGAAAAGTGGATCACACAGTGTGAAAGAAGAGGTGATGGAAGCGATAAATACTTCTTTTGTGGCCTTGAATCAACCCTGTTCCAGGACCAGTGCCAAACAGATGAGAGAACAGCACAATCGTAGCGGTCATGAAGTCATGTCTGAAGGTCTGGGAGGAACGCTATCCCCCTGTGACTGGACGGGTTCCAGATCATCCGTGTGTTTTCTGTCTCTCGCCGTGTCTACGCATGCGAGTGAAGACATCGAGGGCGCCGCAACTTCTCTCAGATGTTACCTTGCCATTCCAATGTGTTATTTTTCGACAGAAGAACTTCCCCTCTCCGTCCTCCCACCGTCGCTCCCATTCCTTTGAAAACAAAACAACACGTTTGCGTGACAACAGCTGTGTTCACAGCTGCGTCAAGTTTCGACGTGGGAGCTGAACGGTGTTGCTCTCTGCGACCCCTCTAGCGATGTTTGACCGCCTCCCTTCCAACAGCCTTCGGGTGCTGAGGAAACCAACCTGCGGCGCCTCACTTGCAGCTGCAACCCTCACTGGCTGCAAACCTTAGTTCTGATCATTTCCTCTCTTTGTTTAAAGATTTAAAGATATGCATAGCACACACACACACACCACACGTAAAGCACAGGTTCAGATCAGTGGCTGGACATCTGCTGTGCTCCCTCCGGCTCAGGACTGCAGATCCATGCAGGGCCCTGACTCTCAGAGAGGCCCGCTTCACTGCTACAGGGCTTAAGGAACAGGAGATTGGACGGACCCTGGACAACGGGCCAGTGGACAGGCTTATAATGCAATTACTCTCCTTCCTTATTAAATCACTCCCATCAGCTACGTTTTTGGCTGTCCTGCCGCTGTCAATCGACAGTACAGACACGGAGAGGGAAAGGTCAACCTGAAGTCTTGTACTGCGGTTCACCCCCAACACGTCCTGTAGGGCTGTTTTTCTTGAGTAGTATTAACGCTGGAACCTGATAGTCTTGTGCCCATCCACATCCCTCAAGAAATAACAAGTGCACCTCCTGAAGCCACTAATTTGCCTCATTCTTCCCGCGGCCAAAGTGCTCACAGATAGGCTGAGTGTAACATTAGAGCCCTGCTGTCTGTCGGAGATCTCTTGCTGGAGTCAGAAGGGTGTGGTGTGCATTTGGGAAAGTTGTGGTCAGTCGACGCTAAGCTGATTGATGTATTTGAACTCGGCTGTGTCTTCAGACAGATTCATCGCTGATGCTCAATAATGCGAAAACACGATTACACAGCTTTAAATCCGTTTAAAAAAAAAAACAGACCACAAAATTGTTTTTTAGATAGTTGTTTGGAAAAACACAATTAACTTTGCCCTGGATGCTTTCATAAATCATTGAAATGATGACTTCCTCCGACCTAACTGGACTGAACCACCCTAATTTCAGTTGTTCTGATGGATGTCTGGCGGGGAAAGGGGTTAATTGAATGTAAAGAGAAAAGTGCCAAAGAAAATGTGAAATAAGCCATCGAGGCCCCGTATTCGCTCATTCATTTAGAGGGATGGCGGGCATTGGGGGGGGGGGAAGCTAATGAAGCAAATGTAATAGGCCCAGTCCTCTCATTTCAGTTTGCATGGCACATCCATTGGCAATATGGAAGCAATCAGTGCTTCAAGCATGAAACAAAAGAGGTGGAGAAATTGAGCCTCACGCACACGGAAGCTATATGTTCCGCAGTGTGGTTGCACACACACACACACACACACACACACATCTTGGAGGTTTTTCTGTAAAGGTTAGGCATAGGAGGTGGGGTACTATATTCTTCATGAGCATCAGTTTCCTGCTATTGCTAAGCCTCAACTGATACAGCAGACACGGTAAAATACAAGAGAGATTTTTGTAGCTGTGTGTGACACGAGATGTCCAGCTACACAGTATCCATGCTGTGTATTTATGCAAAGCAAAATCTTGTGAAAACTTTTCCTTAACTTGAATAATGGCAGGTGTAATTTCCTTCCTTTTTCTTGTAGGGGCAGAAGACGGAAGCAGAGAAGTACTACCTGAGAGCGATTCAAATAGACCCGACGAAAGGGAACTGCTACATGCACTACGGTAAGAAGAGACGTCAGAGGTTTTCCTTCTGTAGAAAAGCCTTCTGCGAAGCCTGTTTGAAACATTAGAACCATAAAAATATGGATGCCTGTGTCCTCGTAAATTTCTCCTGTGGTTGGCAGAGCTATGAGAACATCATTTAAAGTCATTTTCGACCAGCTACAACATGCCTGATTGCCTGTAATTCAAACCTCTGCCATTCCGCACTTGTAGGCTTCACTGTAATGATCGGACTTTGCTGCAGTAAGCTGTACTCAGGATGATTATTAGCCAGGGGTCTTTAGACTCTTTTATACCAAGACCTCTACGTTGTAGTGTCACCTTCAGACCCAGAGTCATTAAACACAGCAGCTCCTCTTACTACTCGTGTTGTAAACCACCCTGGATCCACGCTCATAGCTTATGCAACCTGATAGGAGTTTTGGAGTTTTGAAGTCCCTTCAATGCAACTTCTTTCATTTTGCTCACAATGACAACGCTAACATGGTGATTTATAGCATCGATACCATTTGACCCGATGATGGCGCTGGATGAGAAGAGATATTACAGTTCGTCCCGAGGGGGACATGGATGGATCGCCATGAAATTTGATCCAGACGTTCAACAGTTGTCTCCAATTCAATTACAACCAAAAGGGTCAATCTCATTGTGTCCCTGGAGGAGAACTCAGGGATCACTAAAGTCATTTGGAATCATCATCTGGGGACCATCAATTACTGGCAAATTTCATCTAGTTGTTGAGATAATTCAGTCTGGACCAAAGTGGAGGACAACTGCCATCACTGAAGCCATACCATGGCTGAAAAAACACTAAAAAGAACTTCTACTACGCCCAAGAAATACATGCTCTTCCTCTGTCTTCCCCTCTCTGCAGGCCAGTTCCTGCTGGAGCAGTCTCGTCTTGGCGAGGCGGCGCAGATGGCGGAGAGAGCCGCAGAGCTGGACAGCTCAGAGTTCGATGTGGTCTTCAGTGCTGCTCACATGCTCAGGTTGGCTAAAGTGCTGACAGACAACCACACGGCTTGAAAGTGGAGTTTCCCCTCCTCGAAAAAGCATATAGTACAGAAAATGTAACGATCGTATATGTCAAGAGATGTCGAACTCCTGTATTTGCAGACTTTGCCGCTTTCACCATGTTATTCACCACCGCCATTTAATAACAGTCTTTGTAATATAAATGATACTAATGTTATAGAATAGTTAACGTATACTCTATGGAAATCGCTGACATAAAAGCGATTATGTATTACACATATAAAGAGCAGTATAGTTTCAGTCTATTATAGTGATGTTTCAGTCCAAGGCTTGTAAAGACGGCATTGGAAAATTTTCCCTCAAAGTTTGGCCAAGCACGCGCACAAGACAGCGCATAAGTCTTAAAACGCGTCAACGGCGTC
Organism: Melanostigma gelatinosum; assembly: GCF_949748355.1. Lineage (NCBI taxonomy): Eukaryota > Metazoa > Chordata > Actinopteri > Perciformes > Zoarcidae > Melanostigma > Melanostigma gelatinosum. The sequence goes on from NC_136655.1 coordinate 6,505,393, forward strand.
TGCAAATGTCCATTCCGTTTTGCTCTACATATCTGGAGAAGTCATTACTGCTCTCTGGCATCCGTCTAAATGCAAAAGTTGAAAGTCTCAGGGTTTGGCTGAGGCTTTCTGTTGGAAGGAGCAAATCTAACTGACGGATCATTCTGCCGTATCGTGGTCCGAATGGTCGTTTTTCAGCTGAAACTGACTGAGACATGAATCCATACCAATTAGGAGTGGGTTGAAGGAATGTGACACACCTGTCATGAGCTGGATTTCAAATTTAAGCTGCTCTACTGATAATAAAGGCGAGCTTTGCTTATTGACAGACCATAACCAGGATTATAAATCAGTTTTTCCTTTAAATGCCTTGCATGTACCAGGCCTACATTTCATTGCAGACAAACTCTTAATAATAATTCAAATATTGTGTGTATGATTTCTCCAATAAAGCAGTTTTTACATGTTTTGGGTTAAACCACAATGCATGTTTATTTCTGCCCAGTTTTACTTCCCATGAACCCTGACTTCCTGAATCTTTATTTACTCTGCAGCACTTGACCAAACAAAACAACGACCAAGGAAGCACGCTATAAGATGATGACTGTGATAGTCGGTCATGAACTCCACTGAACCCCGGATAAAGTGTTGCATGGATTCTCAAGGCATATTTTACTTGAGTCACACAGTCTTATGAATATGAATTACCATGTCGGGAAAGCATGGTTTCCTTGACTTTATTAACTTTGGCTCTGCAGAAGTCCGGTTCATGTCCTCTTTGGATAAAATTGGATGGAGTAGATTAAACTGTTGCCATTTTATGAACCCAGCTGTAACTGTGACTGGTTTGGTGGAGTTGGCACAAACAACATCCATCTCTCTTCATTATACTCTAATGCATAATAAATAAGGCTTAATGGAGTTCAAATCAATGAACTCTAAATTGCATGATCAAGATACATATTCACAGTTAATACACCGCTCAGGAATGTATCACCTCTCACAGAACATTATTTCCTTTTATGAGAAACTAAAGTATTTAACAAACGCGTATAAAAACAACAGCAGCCGAATAAGGATCTGTACCATCCGTTGGCGATTATGTTTATTCAGTGTCTGAATACTAATAAGTCAGTTTATGGCTTGAGAAACATCTTTGTCTGCAGGAGAGAAATGTCACATCATTTTGGCATGAACTGTTATTATTTAATTAGAAATGAATGGCAAATTGCAATCTGGAGAGTAAAAAGTTTAGATTCGAAACAATTCCTGTTAAAAAGCAATGAGAATTGACTGAAACATTTGCAATTAAATAAACGTTAAAGGCGTCTTTTTGTTCAGACTAACCTCTCGTCTTTGCTTTTTCTTGTATTCGTATCAATAAGTAAAAAACAACTGGCAGACACATGCAACCAGGGGTGAGGGTTCGTAAGGAGACCTTGTTTCATTCACAAACGTAAACAAAGGTTGGAAACTGCTCTGGCACGTTTTGAATAAAGTTGATTAATATGCATTGTACCTGCTTAATATGACGGTGCATTTGTATTTGTTATCCTATATTTAAACAGTTGATCTCGGAAAGATGTCTTTTTTTTTTAAGAGAGACCTGTGCACAAGGGAAAAAAAAACAACAGGTAGAATACAGTATGAACATAGACAAACGCAGACAAACACACAATTTACATGAATAAATGAGAGATTTGAAGTATTTAAAACAAACTTTTCCAAGCCGAAGACATGACTATTCCAATTGGAAAGCAAAATCACCGCCGAGGCTTTTTTATTCGTCCGCTGATTAGCTGCACAATAATGCAGGGATACAATTTGTATTGATACAATATTATTAACATAAACTGTGTTATGTCACATTCTCACTCTTCCTTGCTCTCTGTTCTTCTTTCCCTTCAGACAGGCCAGTCTTAATGAGGCAGCAGAGAGGCAGTATGAGCGGGCAGCCAGCCTCAGGCCAGATGTAAGTACCTGGGACTCGTGGGCCTGTTAGCACTTATCATGGAAAAGCACACACACACACACACACACACACACACACACACACACACACACACACACACACAGGCTTGCACTGTAAATTCAATTTACAGCATAATATGCGTTACCCATCATTCTGACACGATATTATAACACTGTTGTTCCTGGCAAATGGAGGGTTATAAAATGGGAAAGTGTGTTCTGTTCATGTGCACTGGTGCCTCAATGTGCTTCATGCACACACAAAAGATCCCAAAGAGAGAAGAGTTCAGTGGTTACCGTCGCCCGTCGTTGAATTCAACCCATTCAGCTTCCGAGCGAACACTTGTTCATCGCGGCAGAGTCTACCACACAAAGCCTTGAGGGATGTCATGTCTGTCGATGTCAGCGCACGCGGTTGAAGAAGTTGGGCCGGCTGTTATATCCAGTTTCTGTACATCAATCAGACACTTCAAAGAGAAAGGGGGCCTGTGAGAGGCAACTTACAGCCGTAGGAACGCCTGTGTTTTCAGACAAGACCAGGAAGAGCTTCCTGCAGTCATTTGTCATGCTGGTCTGCTTAGCGCTGGTCTGCTCTGTGACTTATGTTGCAACAGGAGAGAGGGTTGGACTTTCATCATTTCAGCAGTGTTCCCCCACCTTTTCTGTGTGGCGCTCATGTGACCGTGGTGTGGTTTGTTTATAGCTTAACGTTAGCTTTTAAGTTCTACCGATTGCGTTCACATTTAAATCATCAAAAATGATAAAAGTGGTGTTCCTTCGTGAAGATTATTCAGCTGAACAATACGTGTAAGTATCATAAACTCGTTTTTGCCACAGAGCCACTTATTTTCTGCAATAATCCAAAATTCAATGGAACAATCTCATTGTAGTCGAGGGAACCAGGGCGATGCTAACTTCCACGGTTGGCGCACAAAAATGCGTCATCCCTGGAGCACTCTATGGTCGCATTTATTTCCTTCTTTTGCCAAATTAGCAACTGCAGAACCACCAAGGGAACAAGGAGGTCTACTAGCATCCTTTAAGCATCTGCCCTTTTTTTCGCTAAGGTCTGTTTATATCCTGATTAAGCCTTAAAAGCTGAGTAAATCCATCGAGGACAGGATTACTGGTTGTCCATTTTAATTTGGAAAGTCATGTGTTTAGATTTGATTCTGTAAAAAAAGTAAGCTCCCTACAAGTCATTATAATACTCAGTCTGGAAGCATTCATGTGCTGAGGAAAGCTACTCTTGCTGTACGTGTTAAGAAAGAAAATGACTATGTGCCTCCAGGGAAAGGTGCAAGTCAAATTATTTCACTTTGCAGACTGAAAAATGCTTTATTCACACCAGATAGAAGCCCATCGCAAGTTTACCAACACTGTATATCCAACTTGCTGAAGGCCAAGAAGAACTTTACATGTGTTTACACTGTGAGTGTGGAGCAAAAAATAATTACTGAATTACTCTCTATCTGCCTCTCTGTACACAGAACACAAGCAAGGCTCCATTTCTGATGATTTAGCCCGGTCTGTGTATTGCATGTCACCCAGTTGTTTAGAATGGCAGAGGGACCCTCGTTAATCTTGCTTACTGTGTCACAGCTGCTTGCAAAGTTGCTTAATTAATGGTACAAAAAAGCAGAGCACGGGCTCGGAGCACTTTGAAATGGAACCGCGTGATGGAATCAATTGTTGCACTAGGTGAGAAGAAACAAACCCGACTGAAGGGGGGGGGGGGGGGCTGTAGCCACCTATTTGTTCACTGTGGCACTATCTAGGGACACATATTGTTCTTTGGTCCATGCCTGCTACTGTGCTGCAAGAATTAGATTATGGCTAATTTAATGCATGTTTGATTTTCGAAGCCACTCTTGTCTCCTTCTCTCACTGGGTCTTCGCCCTCTCCTAGTACCCGGCTGCTCTGATGAACCTCGGTGCCATCCTCCACCTGAATGGGAAACTTCCCGAAGCGGAGGCCAACTACCTGCGCGCGCTCCAGCTCAAACCCGATGATGTCATTACCCAGTCCAACCTGCGGAAGCTGTGGAACATCATGGAGCGGCAGGGACTCGGTATCAAAGCGTGGGCTCGGGATGCAGAACAGCGGCCTTTGAACTGAGAAAGTCGCTGCACTGTTTCCCTTCGTGATGCGTCCTGTAGGGAGTGAAGCAGGGCGGGATGAGAAAGAAAGCTCTCTCTACGAGACAACAAAGACTCATTCTTCAGAGATGTGTCCTGTGATGCTTGTTGAAGGCACTTTGAGGCTTGGCATGTTTGGGATTCAAGGGTGTAAGAAGTCTGCCCAATAATACGTCACCACCAGCGCTGTATGGTGGCTCACATGACTCATGTTACCTTTATTATTACATTCTAAAAAGCAATGCTCAATGTCTTTAAAAGATGCACTGAAATCAAAAAGGCAAATAATTGCAAAGGTCCCAAAAGAAAAAAAGCTCTCAAAGATCAGATGGTTATGATTTCACTATCATTAAAAACCTTGGTATGTTTTCAAGCACTTCATTCGAAAGAGGATGTCGAAAAAATATTTAAATCTGCACTGATGAATGATGCCAGCTGGTTTGTGTTATTAAAGGTGACTCCACCGATTTTACACTGCGAGTACCACTTGGGAGTACCACTGCCACACGTAAAAAAACATTATTTTGTGGCTGCAGAGAGAGCTGCAATGTCTGATGAATTTCCTCAAGTGATGTCACTTGAGTCAGGGTCGTTGCCGCTGCAGACTTTCAAGTTCAAAAATGAATCGTGACGTTGGAAAGAAGTGAGCTTAACAGACCTCTGTAGCTCACTCCTCACCTCTGCTACAAGCAGAACACGCCCGGATTTCTGTCCTACCTGCCGGCGGTCACGTTGCATTGTGGGTAATGTAGGCGCCAGGTTTTGACAAGGAAGTAGAATGTGCGAAATACATAAAAGACAAAATCTCTGGTTCTGCTGCATTCATTTGATCCTCTTTTTCTTTTAAACTGTCTATCGTGAGTCCAACAATGTGGAGTATTCTTTTATAACACCGTGATTAATTACCCTCAGGGTGCTCTGGCCTTCAACTTTTACTCTTAATAAATGCATCACATTAAAAGCATCTTCAGGTACCACCCTCGAATACAGTGCTCCAACCAATTAAAAGAGCAGGTTAAAGCATAATGCATATAGCCCAATTTACATTCTGTTGTCTGAGTCACTGAAGATTGTTTGCACCTGGTGCAGTGTCAATGCTTGTGACCGTAAACATGAGTTCATGGGAAGCTTCCTCAGCGGTGCCAAAGCTTGTACCGGCTCTTTACGCCTCTCGTGCCAAGCAAGAACTGAAATGTGTCGCGTTCCTCGTGTCAAACGAAGACGTTTCATTTCACGTGATCGAACTTAATTTATTAATACGTGTTGTTTTGTGTGAAGAAGCCAACACTGTGCCGTCACTGTCACGGTAGCCGCGGGGACATCAGGTTGTGGTTCCTGTCACAGAATGGCTTTGTGACACAGAGAGAGCTTCTTAAAGTGATGTTCGGTGTGTTCTGATGATCGTGACGTTTGGTTAAATTGTAGAAAGCGTGTAGCTGGAAATGTGTTGTGTTTTGTAAAAGAAAAGTGAACTCTTTTTTTTCCATAATAAAAACATGACTGGTGGCATCCAACCCACATGGATATTTATGTAAGCGCAGATTATGCACGGAGTTGATATTTGGCCCGTAATCCTGTGACAGCATATTAGCATACAACACCATCTGTTTCTCACAGAGATTGGGAAGTGGCAAAATATGAATATGCGAGTCTGCTGTGTTCCAAGATAGCATTTGTTTACTTCCCTAAAGCCAATATACAATATTACAAACTACTTCGACTCAAGTTTGCAGTCGAGCTAAAAGGAACCCCTCTAAAACAGGCAAGAAGCAGCAAGAAACACACCGCTAATACAGATGGAGTCGGTGCAGGGAAAGTACACGCTACAAATGCAATTATTCTGCCCTCTTCTCGCTTTTGAAAAGTAACATCATTTAGTACTTCTTTCACACAAGCTCGTATGAAACGGACCTTTTTTTTTGCTCCACAGTAGTCATTTTGAGCTGTCGGAGCAGGAAAACCACAGGTGTAATTGATAACAGTAACGATGGGGAGGCAGGAGTCATCGTTAGCGTCATTAATTACACCTGGGCTGTTCCTGTCAACCACAGACAGATAAATACAAAGAACAAGTGTTGTTATAACACTGTATGTCTGAGAGGTCTAACTCCCTGCAGTATCAGAACACAGCATATTCAAATCTATTCCGGAAGTATTTTAGATTTAATTGAGATATTTTTGTGTCTTTGAAAAATGTTAAAAAATGTAAAACAAGGAAGTGATCTCTAGTCTTGTTTTCATTGGAGACAGAGAAGAATAGTCTCTCTCTCTCTCTCCCTCTCTCTCTCTCTCTCTCTCTCTCTCTCTCTCTCTCTCTCTCTCTCTCTCTCTCTCTCTCTCTCTCTCTCTCTCTCTCTCTCTCAATGACACAACACACGCACAGCTCTCTGAGAGGAACCCCTAATTAGACTTCTCTTCGCTGTAAATATTTAAGAAGATATCAAACTTGGACTCATTGACTTGCAAGAACTCACAGCCCCAGTTTCAAACATTTCAAACTGGAAGCGAGCAGAAATCTGTGAGGACATATTTAGTTATGTAATAATAAGAACACTGAATCAAGAATGTATTTATTATGCACAGAAACCCCATCTGTTAGACTCATCACTGAATCTGCCCATCTCGCCCACAGGACCAATTCAATCATCTCATAGTTTACTGAGAGATAAGGACAGAGTGATTTATTTGTCTGGCTGTTACCAAGGAAATTGTGAATATTTTAGTTCAAATGATGATACAATAAGATAAATAATGTGAGAGTAAGTGCATTTCATGGGTTTTCTTATCTTTTTATACAGTCGAATATTCCATGTAATATAATAATGAATTATTGCATTATGGTGTGGAATGGATTCCACATGGACAGCAATGTGATTTCCATGTTTTATCCAATTACGTACACAAGAGCAAGGACATCATTATAAAATAGATAAAGTTCTGGGTAAATGAAACAATAATTCATCAAATAAATTCAGGGCACACTTAAAAAAATGGATGTAATATTTCAGAAATTAATTAAATAACTACATTTGTTTTTACACTAGCCTGACAGCAACACCTGGGAACCTCTAAAACTACACAATAGGGGAGGAAGTGAGGCAGGCCCATGACACATGAAAGAGTTCCTCCCACTGCCTGCATGGCAAGCATATGGAAGCATACGGCTGGTGCCTTTATGACTTGGTGTTTCACTGAAAGTGACTTTCGGCCACTGAATACAACCACTGGCTGTGACCGTTTGGTAAATATTAATGATGATGCTGGGAGAATAAATCCAGATGAGCTGCTGACTCACCATGAAGGAATAATGGCAAAACCTCTCAACATGTGGAGCAGTCAAAACTAATCTCTGCCAAGACTAAAAACCTCTATTTTTTTAATATAGCGGCCTCTGCTGACAGTTTCCCTTCAGTACAGTTGGTTTAATTTCAAGACTTGGAGGAAGTGAAAAAACAGGCCTGTGGTAACCCACCATGCTTCTTGTCAGATATGAAACAAATACTGATATTGTTTTATTCTCTTATCTATTCTTTATTTCACGGATGTGGCTGGCCAGCAGGAATAGGGTCAAAGCTACACCACTGCCAGTGACGTCAGTGCAGGTGTGTGGTATTTGCTTTCATGACAAAAGTACAACACCTGTTTCACCGTCACTGATTTGGGTGTGTCGATAATTGACACCTGCAGAGAGAGAGAGCAGTCCAACTCGTTTTCTAGCCTGATGGAGTTAAGTTTCGATTTCCTCGCTCCCGTTGAAAGTGTTTGTCAATAGTTTAGAGGTGCTCCTAACAAAGTCGACACTACACCTGCGAATGCTAACAGTCTGACTGTAATCTGAGTGTGTAAGTGCAGATGATGAACTAAATGGAACAGGAATAAACATGTAGATTTTAGTTTGGTTCTGAAAATACATTTATTGATGAAGCTCCTCTGTTTTAAGGTCCAGATCTTCTTTTGACTTCATTTGTACTGAATCAGATACTCTGGATATATTTGATTTGGATTAAAAATAACAAAAATCGTTGGATGTGCGATATCATTCACACAGCTGTCGTGAGAGTTTTTGGAACTTCCAGGATCAGGTTTTTGGAAACCCTTTTGTCCAACAGTTGATTTTCCGACCATTACCCGAGCCAGAAACATGACTTTGGTAATTTCACCCGGTAAACCGTGTGTTTTCCCGCCATAAAGCGGCAATTGATCCGTGCTGCTCTTGCTGTATTTGTCCGCATATGCTGCATGTTTAGCAAAATATATTCCTAAAAAAAAACAAAAGAAGTCAGATCAGTCAGACCTACATTCACAGTTGTACTCTATATTGTGCAATATTGTACTATATAGTCATTTAACTTACCGTTGCCATAGGCACCTTGTCGAGATAACCCTAAATCAAAGTTATATGTGCAAATGCCGTCAACATTTCTGATTTCGGTCCCATGAAAGAGTTTTTTCTCCTGGATTTCTGTGACGCCTTTGATTCTCATTAACTGCTTCTTTTTCCTTTGACACAAATAAACAGGTTTTGATTACAAAGATGGATAATGATGAAGGGAATGGAGAGAGACAGTCTCAAAGCCGTAGCCTACTTACCGACAATACATGTCCCATAAATCCATATTCTGTATCCTGCTGATTGATACAATGCATTTGTCCAACACCCCATCCGTCTTCACATAATGTGCCACATTCTGATACTCAGCATCGAGTTCACTCAGAGGGATTAACTGTAAAACATATCAAAAATACACATTTAAATCATAATACTTGGCCTCAAAAAATAAATTTATCTGAGTTTTTAAATGCCCACGCCTGTCTGTTTCTTATTCAATAAAGATACTGAAAGTAAAAACATTTATAAAAAGTACAATTTGTGAATTTATAATTATGCTTTTATCAGATTCATTTTACATTTTTTTTCCTAATCCAAACAAAGATGCTGATGTTAGCTAGAAATATGTATTTGTGTAATTTAGACAACTTGAAACAAAATTAGAAATTTGATGACCAGTTATATCTTAATCTAGTTCCTGGCTTTACGGAATAGTTTTCAATATATTTTAGTTCAGTTATTGTCACCTGGTACGGACAAGTGGGATCAACCCTTTCCCAGAGAACAGGCGGAGCACTGAAGCAGGAGCAACTGTGGGAGGAAAGAGTTAGTCATTTTCATACTTTCACTTTCGTTACTCAAGAAACTAAACTGACATATCTATGACTCACTGCTGTGAGTGTAAATCTTTTATGTGAATGTGATCTCATTTACCCTCTTTCAATGTTGTATCCCCGTTGGACACGTATTTGCCTTCCTGTGGCGACATCAGTCCATACCATTGCTGTTTAACAACACAGAAGTCATGTCAAATAAGTGCTATACGGGTGAATGATGAACACAAAATGTGGTCAGATAGGCTACCTGAGAAATCAATCTCGATGTGACGATCGGATGACAATCGCTTAAACACCCCTTTTGAGTCTCTTCCAAAATACTTTTCCATATCCTCACTCCTAAGCGGGTTATCAGGGTGATTCTGCAGGACGGACAGAAGGTAACAAAGGTTTAGTTATACCTCAGACATTCTGCTCCACGTAGATATGTGTGTAAGGTAATGATAGACTTTAAACTTAAGATTAAGAAAAAATGTACCTCAAATCTGTGCCACCGTCCACAGTCTCCCAGGTAATACCAAAACAATGGGGTTTCTGATGTGTCCATGGGTTCCTCTTCTTCATTGTCCCCCATTGTGAATTTAATGTATCACAACAAAAGCCAAACAAATACGTTTTAAGTTAGGGAAAACTGTCCTTCCTCTCTCTGACCTGCTCAGCTACTAGAGTTGACATTAGTGTTCTTCATATATTCAAATAAGATTCATAGCCACACCTCTGAGGCAGGCTGTCTCTCTTTACTTTGAAGAGGACATTGTTACCAGCACATCATTCAACATCAGTCATCTCCTCTGAAATGTGTTTAAAAAAAGAAGTCATTTCATATGCTTACGCTGAAAAGTTTATTAGTTGTAAGATGTGCAAATGACAGACACACACACACAGCTTCATACACCCTACACACTCACACACACCTCTAATGTTATGAATGGAAACATCAGTTTGTTTCCTTCACTTGCATTTACAAGGAAATGCAAAGCATTGCTTAGGATCCATCCTTGGCCTGTTCCGCCACCTTGTGGCCAATATGATTAATTTTTGTTGCTCCGTCTCAAAAACACACACACACACAATCATTCAATGGATTCAACAAATGCACACGCGGCAAAGCAATATTACATTTCGTGGTTCATTTTCATTACAGTACTATACATGTGCTGGCTACATTCTGTTTTTTTTTTTTTTACAGATAGATTTACACCAGGTGCAAAGAGAACCTGCTTATTCCTTAAAGAAACATGTCCGCAGGTGGTGACATCACACTCGGGATGGTTTTAAGTCAAATGTGATGCTGATCTCGTTTTAGTTTGGAATGAACTCTGTTGCCAACGCATACAAAAAAAAAAGAAAGAGAAATCCAACCTCGGCCATTGTCACGTCTTTTAAAGACTGAAGTCAACGGTCAACGAAGTTACACAGAAACATGTTGCTAAAAAAGGACCACAAGTGAAACAAGACATCACAACTTTATGTCACTGTGACACAAATACAAAACCTTTCATGGAAAGGGGGAAACAAGTGCACAGATGCATGGTTTAAAAAAAAAATGCAGAGGTAGAAACGTTCTTTTGAATAAAAACAAAAACCCCATGCCTACATAATACATTGTACTAAGTACACACAGATGTCACTAACTGAATGAGTGAGCAGGAACGTGTTGCCGGTTTTTTTGGTTTCGTCATTTGGAGTTATGTCTACATGACTTGTAAATAAGCTCATGCGTGGCACTGTGGATGTGGAGGAGGGGCTGTGGCCGATGGCAGGACATCACCCATAACCTACAGGCTGCAAGTCCCACTCATATTTTAAACAACTGTGCACTGGATATCGAACAAGCAAGCACAGATTTATGCATTGAATACAAAAAATTGCCACAGAGACTGATCGTTAGTCAGCATTGTCATCCTTTTTGTCGCGGAAAACATTCCAACCACAAGGGCCTGTCTCTGAATATACTGTACAGTACACAAACTGTACACGAAGTCTTTGTCTTTCCAATTTCCCCAAAGGCACTTTAGATGACCCATGTTCCAGTTCGGCACTGGATCTGACTGAAAGAAAAAGGCAAATGTTCCTTAAGCCGCCTCCTTTTTAGTTCCGATTTTCATCCAGTCATCTGTATCCAAAATGTTTCCATGTTTAGAGATCCAGCCTCTATGAAAACAGGCTTCAGTAGAACTCAACCAGATACTCTGGGTAAATTTGATTGCTGTCAAAAATGACATAAATCTTTGGATTGGCCACATCATCCACACAACTGTCATAAAAGTTGGTGAAGCTGGCATCCTTGGACGGCGGTCTGCAGTACATAGGGTGACCGACTATGTGTTCGCCAACAAGCACTCTGGCCAGGAACATGGTCTTGTAGGGCGGCTCGGTCGCAAATATCGGCGGGGCGAGTCCGTGTCTCTGCAGGGTGGTGTTGTGCTTCCCTGTGGTGTGACAGAATTTACTGGAATATTTGGCATCCCGGGCAAAGTAGCTTCCTGTAGAGGATGGAAAATTGAATGAAATGTTGCAAAAACGGTGGCAAATTGCTTCATGATGTGAAATCACAACGCAGACAGATCTACCTTTGCCATAGACGTCGCCATGGCTTCCTGTCAGCCGCCAGTCAAAGTTGAATGTACATATAGCTTGTATGTTGCTGTGTCCTGTGCCGTGAAACAGCATTCGCTCCTCAATGTCCAATGTGCGCTTGACTTTTCGCAACTGCGTTTTCTTCCTTGGGGGGGGGGGGGGGGAAGGAGAACCAATGAATGACAACACGACACAGAGTACTGATCATCACTTTGTGGCTCAGTGTGCTATCAGCAGGGCATCACAATCTATGTCATGCTTCAGGGAAGGTGAGGATCCTCTCTATTGAGTTTAATTCTGTTGATTTACTTCAACAGAAGAAAAAGCTTTGTCTGTTTGTACAAACGTCACTCACAACAACACACCAAGGTTCTACCTGCAGAAGAATTCCCATAAGTCGAGGTTCTGAATCCTCTGGATGGATTTGATTGGATGATCCATAGTCCTTTCATACAGCCTGGCGACTTCTTTAAACTCATAGGTGTCTCTTCCGAGCTGGATAAGCTGCAAGAACACCAGTCACACCAGAGTAACGCAGTCAAAGTAATTCTAGCAATAGCAGGGCTGTTATTTGACTCACCTGATATGGCTCATCAGTATTTATTCTCTCCCAATGACACGGAACAGGCAAGGCAAGATTATCACATATGAACCTGACAGAAGAAGTGAAAGCGAGAGGAGAGGGTTCAGTCATTTCATTGTTACAGTTAAGTTCATTTGCATTAATGTCAATACACCAATGCCATTAAGGAAAAGGTTGCAATGAAGAAAGAAACCCAGTCCTTTATTTGAGCACCACATCTTACCTGAAGCCAGTTGCAGAGTGGAGGGAGCGTTTGATTGGCCGCTGCTTCCCTGTCGTTACATTTATCTGTCGCATCACTGGTGAGGAGTGCAACAGAGATTAGAGCCGCAGGAACTCGCATTCATGCACAATTTCTGGAACGGGATTAATCCCGACGACCGGCCGATGAAGAGGCTTTTCGTACAGCTTTACTTAACTCATCACCATACCTGAGAAGTCCAGTCTGTAGGTGTACTTGGCTGTGTAGAATTCCATGACACCTCGTTGGTTTCTGCTGTAGCACTGCTCAATCTGAGCACTAGTCACAGAGCATGCGGCACTGGGATCAATCTGACAGGGGGATTGAGAATTGTGAATTACTCGAATGGAGAGCTGAGACATTGAGTTGATTTATCATTTGGTCTGTCGCCAAAAAGTTAATTGGCAGCTATTTCAGTGACTGATTAATTGTGATTTAGTAATATCCTAGCGCACACAAAGTAAGGACAATAAAAGCAATGAATTCTCACATTTAAACAATCAAATGGTTGTCATTTTGTCTTGAAAAATCACTTCTACTTCTGCTACTTACTTTCCACGTGGGACTTGTATTGACTAAACCAAAGAAGAGCTAGTCTGTGACATTGCAGGTGTCACAGGGCGAGGGATCATAGGACTGTACCAAAGTGTATTGTGATGTGTGAACTACCTCGAACATGTGCCAAACTCCACACTCAGCCAAGTAGAACCAGCACCATTTGGGATCCGAGGTGTCCATCTCCTCTATCTCAGTGGACTCCTCCTCTGACGACCTGATGGCTAACATAGCTAAATCTGAAATGAATAAGTGAAAACACACTTATGCAAATACCAGAATAAATGAAGGTGTGGAGGAGTGGACCATGGTGATGTTTTATTCGTGACACAAACATAACTTCGAGTGCATATTTTAAGTCATGGTCGTGAGGGCATGTAAATAAATTGAAATAATACAGAAACTGCCTTATCAAGCTAGCTTTCATTAGCGGCTGCCGCTCCTGACTCCTCTCAACTCAACGGGTGCCTTACCGGTTTCCAGCCCGTCTCTAACTGGCTCCCCGTTCTTATCACGATGTAATTAAATCCTTCGTGCATTTTGAATCACAAAACATCACAGACTCCGAATGACAAGGGACGACTGACGCGACATAGCACTTTCGTCTTCCTGTGCGTTGTTTACTTTTATTTCCTGGTTCGTCACGCAGAAACGTCAATGCGTCAATATGATGTAACTCCTCCCCCTATACTCCAGAGTAAATGGTCCCTGATTCTGTCCTGTCAGGGTAAACATCTGCCCGGATACAGCACCAAAAATGATTTAATTAAGAATAAATTATTCATTGATTATTATAAAATGTAAGTTTGTACGTATATAAGCAGACGCCTGGTATGCTGTGCCTATGCATAGAAATATAACTATTGAAGAAAGATGAAACGGTGTGTTTAACATGTTTCAGCTTGCAACTCAGACACGTTTTTTAGGTTATAAGAACTAATTAGAACCAGACAACAGTGGAGGAATAGTTGAACGGATGCTTTCGATTAACTTTTTTTTTTCATGCATGAGGACTTTAGTGGGGCATGCCTATTTCACATTGTGGTGAGGGAGCGTCCACGAGGACAGCTTATTCTGAATGGGACGCAGTAATAGTGTGTGTGCGCGCGCGTGTGTGCGCGCGCGTGTGTGCGCGCGCGTGTCGTGTGTTCGTGTGGTGTCCATAAGGACACGCCTTCCTTTACAATAGAGATTTTCTTCAAACCGGTTAGTCAGTCTCGGGAAGCCACCCACTGCAAGCCCACGAGTGAGTTAGTTGCATGCATTCAAAACTCTTAAGAAGCTAGAAATATTTGCCTGAATACGTTTTTATGGTAGTTTTTGCAATCAAACAAGTTGGAAGAGTAATTTCTTGGAAGTTAATTGCATTGGGAGTTGGGTGATTTTGTCATTTGACAGAACCAGGAGAGAAGGTTTAATAGAGACTGCTGCGTGAGCTGTAGGGATAATTATGAAAACTACCAATTCGGGCCTCTGGGCGAGAGGTACAGACATGGTTTGCATTTCACCTGTGTTTATAATGTGTGTGCATTCATGCAGACGGAGAGACTATGACTAAGGAAACGGCCACAGGAACTCCTGCTGGAGTCCCGGGACCAGATGAAGTGGCGCCTCCTCAGGGTGGGGTTCAGCCGAGAGGGAAATGGGCCAACAACATGGAGTTCATACTCTCCATGGCTGGAGAAATCATTGGCCTCGGGAATGTTTGGCGTTTCCCTTATCTGTGCTATAAAAATGGAGGAGGTGAGGGACCAGGTTTTTGAGATATGGAGGGATTATTTGCTGGATGTAAGTAGATGGAAGCTGAAAATATGTGTGTGTGTGTGTGTGTGTGTGCGCGCACATGCATTTGAATACCTGAACACACGTGTATTTGCATGTTTGCATGTGTTAATGTATGCATGTTCAATGAAATGACAGACTACAGCGAGGAGGAGATGTCACACCAAAAGTCACTCACATCTGTCATTAAAAAACGTATTCTTCCTCATCTTACTGGCACACTGAATTCACGACAAAAATGGTTTCCATTGTTGTCCGCATTGTCAGAAAACATTTCATAATATCCCATTTTAGCTTCTGTATAGATAGATAGATAGATAGATAGATAGATAGATAGATAGATAGATAGATAGATACCAATCTCTAAGAAGGGTCCTTGACAATTTTCCCAAGTAACATGGAAAATAGTGTTAATCCCACTGTAAATTCTTTCATTACAATTAATCCCTTTCATCCCACTTAGCTAGTTACATAATCAACCTTTAATATGTGTTGGATTTGTGGCTGAATATGTATTTATTTGTCTGTGTGCAGCGTGCCAATATTTGTGGAAACGCTGCTTCACATCACACACGAGTGACTCTCTTTAAAGGTTATGTTTATTTGCAGGTGTCTTCTTCATCCCTTACTTTGTGTTCCTCTTCTTCTGTGGCATCCCTGTGTTCTTCCTGGAGACGGCGTTGGGCCAGTACACCAGTGAGGGCGGGGTGACCGCCTGGAGGAAGATATGCCCCATGTTCCAGGGTAAAGACAAGGCTCGGACAGATTGTTTGTAGAATTACTCAACAATGAGTCCGTTTTTCATCGTGCTTTCTTCATTCTTACTGGAAAAATACATTAAGATAAATACATTGTGTTGATTGTGGCCAGTACTGGTGATTTGATTTTTCACACCACATGAAATGCTTCCAAAGTGAAATAATGGGAAGAATTTAAGGAGAATATGTACGTACGTGAATATCTCAGTGTTTGCGACTGGGACACCAAACCAAACTTTGTGTGAAAGTGTGTGAAAAGTCATTTTGTCCTGCAGGTTTGGGGATTGCGGCCCAAGTGATTGTGGCCTATCTGAACATCTACTACATCGTGGTGTTGGCCTGGGCCATCTTCTACCTGTATAACTCCTTCAAAAGCCCGTTGCCCTGGTCCACATGTGACAACTGGTGGAACACCGGTGAGTCATGCTTTGTGGTGAATCGACGCTGGCTTGCTTAAACACGTCTGCATTTGATCATCAGTGTCGTTATTGCTTTCTTACAGACTTCACCGCAAGAAAATTTGACACATTTGAACACTTTGAAGCATGCAACAGCCAACTCACCCTCATCTTTCTTTCCTAACACCTCTTAGCGTTATGTCACAGTCACTCCAGCGCCTTTGGCAACCCAGATTTGTTTCAAGCTGGCTCAAACTGGTCGTTCCCAAACAACATCACCGTCACCGTACCTGACTACTCTCCCAATGACAATTACGAGTAAGTTGCATCTTTATTGTCAAGCTGTACCTGGTGAACGTTACATATTCTATTCGTGTTAATGTGGTGTTATGGAATATTTCTGGAAGAGTTTAGGTGAAGAAGTGAATTTTTTCAATCAAAGGAAGAATAAACAAGAGTTTGATGAGTGATCAAGGTTGTAATGTCAATTTATTGCCTGCAGGCAGAGAACAGATGCACAGCCACGTATTGCAGTGAACTGTGTAGACGCTCTGAACACACAGCTTCAACACACGATATTTATACATTCACAAACAGAAACAAGACAGTCAGAGGGGCAAAATGAGCTTCTCAGAGGACCCAAGCCCAAGTCACAAGCCCTTAGTTTGGCCCATTCACCAAGCTAACTATTGCTAAATTAAGGAGCATATTCAACTCGGCCGGGTGTACCGGTAAATAGCTGAATAGCTGCCATGTACAAATACACAGAAAAAGCAAGAATATGGCATTAGTATTGGCTTCTATAGATGTAGCAGCATTCGGACACACCCATGCTTTCATGTGTTCAGAGCTGGAGGTTCTTACATCTGTTTCTGTGGTAAAAAAGTACAATAATCAACTATTAATCGTTCCCTAGTGGTTGAAAAAAAGAAGTGGGGTTTTAAATGGCAGAAAAATGCCATATTGATATAGTAGACATGATGGGAGATTTACAAGAGTTAGATGGGAAGTTTGACACCACTCTCATACGGTAAATATGAAGCTGCAGCCAGCAGCCTGTTAGCTTAGCTTAGCATGAAGACTGTGAACAGTGAAACAGTTAGCTGGGCTCTGTCTGACGGTATCACAATCCCAAATCCATCACGTTTAAATAATAATCAAAAGCAGTCGTACAGTAACACCCCTTTGAACATTGTTGATATCGCTCCGATATCTGAGTGCTGCAGTTTAGAAAATGAAATGTGAGGACTTGACTATTCAAAGCTAAAAACAATGCAGAAGAATTGTTTAAAGTTATTATGCAATTTCAAATCACCTTCCTTACTTGCATTATGTTTTAAAAAATATGTTTCCTGCAGTACAACTGACACATACCCGATTGGCAGCAAGTCACCGGAAGAGGAGTTCTGGCAGTGAGAAACACACACACACACACACACACACACACACACACACACACACACACACACACACACACACACACACACACACACACACACACACACTCACACACACACATTGTCTTTTTAAAATGAGAAAGTCATTTCATCCTCCCCAGTGTGCATGTCTGGAACATTCCTCAGCAATAGCTTCCAGCTTGTTACCAAGAGGCCATCTTTACTGTCTGGGCATTAAGTGAACATGATGCTAATGATGAGCCATTATCGCTATCATCCTAAAATGGAAGGAGTCTCTGTCTGTATGTATAATTATCTACGTACTATGTCTGTTCTTTGATTTTCTCGGACAAATCCAATCGACGTCACACAAGGTGGGTGTTTTGCTGAGGCTCCAAGGAAGCACGGTGCAGAGTGTGAGGTAGTTTCGATGCGCAAGCAGCAACACAATCGCCCCGTTTCCAAACAGGCACTGCACCATTGATACTACTTTGCAGACATTTTGGAACACGGCTGCTGCTCTTCACATGATAATCTCCTGATTTGTTGGGGGGATATTGGGAAATCACTCAGCTACAAACTGCGCTGCATGATGAGAACAATATGTGCTCTGTGACCTGCAACTTCTACAATAAAACCCGAAGCCATCCAAAATAAACCATGACAGTTGTCCACATCTGTATTTATTCATTGAGCTGCTTCGTCCTTTTTTGCTGTATTTGAAATTATTCCCACTCAAGTGGACACACGAAAGGGAAATATAGCGTTGGATGCGTTGATGGGGCACTAGTAGCGAGCTGTGTTTATCTGCAGTGGGAGAAGGCTTATGAAATAAGGAACAAAGTGGTTTCAATTGCACATCTGTACAGCCATCAGTCTGCGTGTTATTTGCAGAGGATGCAGTTTGACGTCTGCGTTTTCGCTTCCCCACAGACACCGTGTGTTAAGGATGACAACTGACATGTCCCTGGGTAACGTAAACTGGGATCTGGCTTTCTGTCTGCTGCTTGCCTGGATTGCTTGTTACTTCTGCATCTTTAAGGGAATCAAATTGACAGGAAAGGCGAGTACTACCTTTGAACCCATACACAGTACTGTCCCTGATATGAAGTTGCATACACATGGCTTCTCTAGCTCATCTCCCCTTCTTTCAATCTACCTTCACACCTAGTATGTGATTGGTATGGATGTAAATCAATGGGTGATTGATTTCTATCTGGAGTCATCAATGCATACAAAGTTTTCATTTAGAATTAAATTAAGATGCTTGCATGTACTGGACATTATGTGGAAGACAAAAGCTAGGGCATGCAGGTATTTAACATATTTGAACACACACACACACACACACTAAATCTTGTCCTCTTATAGACTTCAGAGGAAACACAAGATGGATTCCCCTTCTTGAGTCTTCTTTATGACAACAATCAGTAAAACCTCTCAGTCCACAGTTAGTTTGGATGCACTGTAAACATATGCTTGAATTGCTCTTCTTCTATTGGTCAGCTGACACAGTATGCATACTTATTGCCCCAGTTGTTGATACAGGTGTCTTTGAAATAAACTCTGGAGCTTGTAACAATAAAACGTACTTGCAGTTAACACAAATATTCGCAAAATCAATCAAGAGTGACATCTGAAAGATTTTAACTTTATTGCTCTCTGGAGTGTTTTAGCATCTTTCAGCTCCTTGTTTTGGTTCGATGTTGTCGATTAACTCTGATAAACCTGTTGTAACTTGTCCAGCACCAAACGGCAGGCAGGCAACTTTTGTGGCGCTGAGGGCCAGGAATGGGTCTCATGAGTTGCTGGAGACCAAAAACAGAGCTGAAAGAGAGAGAATACTGGACAAGATCATAACAAAAAAAGTGTTTTTAATGTTGCTTCACGTCCGCTTGATGTGTAAAAAGGTAGCGCACGGGGAGGTTTGCCCTCAAAGCTTGTATATCAAATTGATAAGATAGTAATAAGTTAGTGTTTCGTGTCAGTGTGCTTGTTTCTGTTGTCCCAAAAAAAAACCTTTATGCAGGGTAAATGAAAAGAGTGAGTGTACGTATACAAACTACCTTTTTGTTGTATGTGTTTTGTGTTTTCAGGTCGTGTACGTCACTGCTACAGTCCCCTACCTGATGCTGTTCATCCTCTTCATCCGAGGAGTGACCCTCCCAGGAGCCGGGGAGGGACTTCGATATTACCTCAAACCTGACTTAAGAAAGCTCTCTGATCCACATGTGAGTACTCTAACAGGAGGAATGTTATCTCCTCCCCCTTTCTTTTTGCCTTCAATCGGTTTCCAGTTTCCGGTCCCAAGACCGTCTTTACAAGTCTTAACAAGAAAAGCAAACCAGGATCCCTTTTCAGTGACAAATTTGTCAAAGAAAGCTTCCCCCTTGAGTATACAGTAACATCATCACACAGGAGTTAAAACAATCTCAATCTCACACTATGAAGGCATATTTACCTTCATAAAAAGTCAATTTAACTATTTTTAACCTGAAACTCCATCATTGCGAACTTCTGATTTATTTTACATAAGATAAGGATTACGTTCTCACAGCAGAGCTGTCATTCACTCAGCATAATGATGTGCTTTCTAAACTGAAAAGGAACAAAAAAAAGAAGTGAGTTCTGGATGCCATGCTCATGCACAATGACAGCCTCTGTTTCTGCCAACAACGAGGAATTAAGAAAAGAACTCTTTCTCCCACAAAAGACATCATCGCCCCTCTTACTTCCCCTCACCCTGCTTCCTCTCTATCTCCGTCTTCCTCGTTACAGTTCAGAGCAGCGCTTCAGGGGTCAAATGTAATAACCAGAGGGTTAACCCTCAGACACCCCCTTGTCTTTGAGGACTCTCTCAACCATTGTGGGAATCTTAGAATGCAATCGTGGAAGGAAAGCACAGGGAAAAACTGTGAGAAAGTAATTTGGCGTAATGTCAAAAGGAGGTGAAAGCAGTTACGTGTCAGAAAGCAGAGGTATGCACTCCCACATGCTCTTAAAAGCCGAGCCAGAAAACAGTTCTGTTTCTAATAAGTCCTGCTTCGGCATGCAGATGTTTCTGCTCGAACCGCAGAGGAAATCGTAAACAAGTTCTGGTCCGCATCTGGGGGCCTGTTTGGACTGTGTCTCCTTTTGTTCATGTGTGTGTGAATCTGTATTCAGAACCGCCAAATAAAACGCATGTTTCTAAAGACACAACAGTTTCCTCCTTGTCTGGTGTCCGGTTCACTGACCCACTGATAAGTCTGTCCCACTGTGGGGGCCGGAGAAGGGGCCCATGGGAACATGGCCAGCTCTGTCTTTAACTGGACGAGACTCGCAGTGCTGTTGTGCCTCTAATGTGAACCAGATGCTGTCAGAACGAGGGCCCGCGGAGACATTCGTGTCAACAAACCCGCCCACGCCAACCGGAATGGACATAGATATGGCGCACACTCACTCTCACAGTTGTAAATGCAGGGACAGAAACAAAAAGGAATTTTCTACGTAACGTACATTTCAACACACAATCACAGAAATTGCCAAATAATTAATACTGGCATAAAGCAAAGCTGTTTGTTGTTGTGCAGTTGTGGTTATTTGTTTTGACCTGGCAAATGACTTTGTTATTGCTCTGTAAGGAAAAAAGTTGATGGAAAGCATATATCCGGGTTATTTTAACAATGTCAGCATTCCAGGTCCCTCTCAAATGTTTCAAAAGTCAATCTCTTACCCGCTCTAGGTGTGGCATGATGCAGGGACTCAGGTGTTCTTTTCCTTCGCCGTGTGTCAGGGAGTACTGACCGCTCTGGGGAGCTACAACAAATACAACAGTAACTGCTTCAGGTCGGTGTCCTCACAACGCAGCGCATGGTCACATTTACGGGTTTTACATTCATGTGCTCCTTCACAGTGCCAGCTTTTGTTCTTGGTGTGTTGTAGGGATTGCTTGGCACTATGCTGCCTGAACAGTGCCACCAGTATCTTCGCTGGTTTTGTTGTGTTCTCAGTGCTGGGATTCATGGCTCATGACATGGGCCGATCGATGGAAGAAGTTGTTTCTGCCGGTGAGTTCTTTCCTCCCTTTTCAGCATCTGCATCTTTCATTTCACTGCTGGCTTTGACAGTTGTTGTATTTCTTTGTCATGCATTGTTGGGCTGCAATAACTAACTATCTTTGAATCATCAAATCTTCATATTTGAGAAGATAGAAACAACAAATGTTTGGCCTTTTTGCTTTATTGTTCGATCATGAAAATAGTTGTCCATTCATTTTCTGACAATCGACGAATTGTTGCAGCTGTATTGCATCGTGGCTCTACAGTAATTCTGGCAGTGGCAGCAATAATCAACAATGTCCACAAGATGGCATTTTAAGTTGACACACAGTTGAAAGATTTTTACTTTGATGGGATCGGGACCCCCTCGAAGGGTCACAGGAAAAATGTGAGGGCTCACAAGATGATTGAAGGGATAAGAACAAATATTTCTCTTCCACGGAATCATGTTGATTTAATTTAGGCTTAAAGGAACAGTGTGTAGGATTTTGAGGGAGCCACTAAATCCTACAGACTGGTCCTTTAACTGTTCTCAACTAAGTTATAGCCTTAGTAACTGTCCATACTAAGGCCATAACTTTTGATGAGAGGTTCAGAAGTCATCGTAAGGGGTCACAAGCCAGGCGGGTTTGGAACTAACGTGTTAAAAGACTTGGTGTTGAAGATTGCAGTACGCTCTCATGTGTTGATTGATGTATTCATGTGCTTTCTACAGGTCCTGGTCTGGTGTTTTTGGCGTATCCAAGGGCTCTGTCGTTACTGCCCGGCTCATCCTTCTGGGCTGTGCTCTTCTTCCTCACGATCCTCTTCCTGGGCCTGGACAGTCAGGTATTGTATGGAACGAAGCGTTTCAGCAGCATGTCATACTCCCTTCTGAGCCAATTTGTTTCCTTCCCCACAGTTTGTGTGTGTGGAGAGCATGGCCACAGCCCTCACAGACCTGTTCCCACGTCACCTGAGGAGGCCTCGCGGCAGAGAGGTGCTGACCCTGGTCATAGCCGTTGTCTGTTTTCTATTGGGGCTGCCGCTCATCACACAGGTAAGCAGCAGAGAGACTTGTGATGATGAGATACTTCTTTATTTAGCACGATAATGCACGATAATCAGGTATTTTTTGTAGTTGTTTAATACTTTAATTCATGACCAAATACCTATAAATTAGCAGCTATATCTTCTAATTGGCAAATATTAGCATGCTAGCATTCTAAACTAATACAACACATATGGTAAGCATAACTGCTAAACATTGTGATGGAAGATTTCTATGTTAAGCGGGAGAAGAGAGAGTTGTTCACAAATCAATAACAAAGTCTTCAAAAGATTCAAAGTTGTCTTTGTCCATTTATTTTGCTTGCAAGGGAAGAGTGCGCCACAGATACTCATTCAGCCCACATGACTCCCATGCAGGAAGTGGTATCTGGTTCATGCAGGTAGCTCAACTGTGAGCAGAGATGTGCAAAAATACATCAAAATGTATTTTGATACAAAATACCCCTCAAATAAATGTATTCAAATAAAATACAAAATACTGGTGCCAGAAAATGTAACAAAATACAATACATGTATTTTGTATTTAAAATACAGGAAATACTTTTTTCTGGATTTTCCGTTTTCTCACAATTTGGTATAGCAGAGCATTCAGGGTTGGGCTATATGATGTACACAAAGCTCTGGTGAAGCCCACAGAAAGGAAGAACAGTCACAGACATGTTGTCCACCTGGCCAACTGTAGAATGTATGAAATAATAAAAACTAAGAATACTTTCATAATATGCCTTTTAAATAAAATTAATTGAATATTTAATGTTTTTTTTGTTTTTTTAAACAAATTGACATCTACTGTCATAGCCTGGCTAACTGTGAACTATATTATCTGCCAGTAATTGATATGGCATGATGACATTCACATTGAGAAGATACAGCATAACTTGTAATACAGTGCAAGATTAGATGGTCAGACGTCTCTTGATAAGGTTATCATGAACATACAAGCTTCCAATCTTCCTCTTCCTACAGGTAGCTACTCCACTGATACGTTAACTTGCTAAACACTGGCTATGCACTAGCCTAGACAGCATGCTAGCGTCATTAGCATGTTAGCATCGCTAGCTTGATATTATAACCATCACCATGTATATACAATAGGCTATGTAGCCAGAACCAGACATACATTATACATCAAGCTAGTTGACATCTGTCACACTCAGATAAAATATTTACCTTGACAGACAATCCGTTGAACTTGAAGATCTGAACTCGTGAACTGTTTTTTGATTCGTGGAGAAAGTATTTTGAGTATTTTAAATACAAAATGACTCCACTCTAAAGTATTTTGTTACAAATTACGTTCGATTTTTATCGGCCCGATCAAATACAAATGACAAAATACTCAAAAGTAATTGAAATACGTATTTCAAATACAAGTAATAGAAATACTGCCCATCTCTGACTGTGAGTCGGTTGTGGTTTTTATGTTCCTTTTTCAAACGACCCTTCCAAGAATGTGACCATGTCTTCAGTCAAGAAAACATGTCTTTATTTGTTGACATCTGTGTCTTGCAGGGCCTGTTTCTACTTCTCCATTATACTGAGATGTCATACTGTTCTTTAAAAACATTCCATGATGCTAATACATATTTTACCATTACAACATGAGCATGCTATCATTTAGCTCAAAGCTTTTGCACAGCCTCATACAACTGTTAGTATGGCTGTAATAAACTCTTAGTGTCGTTAATGAACTAACTAACTCGAACAAAGCATAACCTTGCAGTTTTCTTTATTATCAATATTCAAAAAGTGGGCATAAGGCAATAGGGAATTGTGAAGTGTTGATCGAATATACACTATATGCTACACTTAATATCCTATGTACACCAGTAATTAAAGGGTTTGATTTCATGATGTATGACACATATGGGAATGTCGTGCTCTGGTATGTGGGTCACTGACTCACAGGAAATTGGTAACGATGAAGTCCCCGGACAGTCAGCAAAAAAAACCACAGCTTGTCCGTTTTAATGTTTTTTTTCCTGCATGTGTATTGTGCTCATGTTTCAGGGAGGGATTGTCCTCTTCCAGCTCATTGACAGCTACGGTGTCAGTGGAATCAGTCTCCTCTTTATCGCCTGTTGTGAGTGCGTTGTCATTGGCTGGGTGTATGGTAAGTCGTGCCATTGGCCGTAATGCCCACACTACATGATTCATATGATGCAACAGTGAACCGCTGCTGGGCTGTTCGTCAAAACACACATTATTTACTCACTTCAAAATATTTCTGAAGCCCTAAATATCTGAAGCCTTTTGCTTATTTCAAGAGACTGAAGGCGTATTCCTCAGTGCTTTCACAAACATCCTGACCGTGTTTGTGTATATATACAGTAATCAATTTCTGTGACTCTGTAAAAGTGCATTTCCTTCCTACTGTATCATTTTTGTAGCCGTGTCTACTTTCCTTGAATCTTAGGTTCTCTTCACTACTGGTCAAACAAACGAACATTATATCGTCGACAAAAAAAATACCACAAAGCTTAGGCTTCAACATCTCATTGGGTTTTTAGTTTCCTGTGAAAAACCTTTTTATGCCCCTTTGATTGACTAACACCTCCCCGTCTATGACTTTGCAGGTGCGGACCGTTTCTATGACAACATTGAGGACATGATCGGGTACAAACCGTTCCCCTTGCTGAAGTACTGCTGGTTGTTCATCACGCCGCTCATCTGCGGGGTGAGATACATCATATGTTTTCATATGTATTCATGAATTTCTACCTTCAGAACACAGATCTTTAGCTGCCTCTCGTCTTCGTTTTCTTCTTGTCCCCCCCCCCCCTCTCTCCTGGCCTTTCTGTCTTTCTGTCGAGACTGCAGATTATTCCTGAACATGTTGACATATCTGTTTTTAAAAACACACCTTGCTGCGTGATCGGTACAGGATCAGAAAGTACAGCAGACATGTTCATTCTTAACGGGAATCAGTAGTCAGATAACGGAGCATATTGGTGGTTTTGTATATTTAAGCAGCACATATCGCATACAATTAAAGATACATAACTTCAAATTCAATTTAGAGAGAATTTGATTTCATGGCCGCTTTCATGCCACTTCTTTCTATTGGTTATGATTTGTTTCTCTAGCTCAACAAAGCCCACCATTACACTTGTTTTACAGCTACTTCTTGTCCCCTAGGTCACACTACTGTTTGAACTGGTGAACTCACACCGTATCGTCGTGTACGGTTATCAAATCGGCAACTGGGGCATCGTCTTGGGCTCGCTCCTTATCCTCGCTCCACTGATGTGTGTCCCAGTATTCATTGTCGTCACCCTGGTAAAGGTGGGTGAATTTGAAAGCAGCATTTGGTCAATTTCAAATATAATTTCTTTTTTTTTCTTCTCAGATCTTAATTTTTATGCTGTGGTAGGTGCTTAACTATGTTTCATAACATTATGTTTTAATTGCATTTCCCCTCCTAAAAATCAGAATCCCAAAAACATGACTACACCATCGAGTGATCTGCGTCAGGCTCAACCACACAAGCCAATTCTCAAACTGTGTGAATGCGTCGTCTTCAAGGCACAGGTGCAGTCAAAGAGACATGTGGCGGAAAACAAAGAGGATCTGATGATGGGGGAACCCAGCGTGGTTTAACGGCAGCACGTTATGGTGCATAGATGTCCTCATTGATTGGTACAAATCTGTGACAACAATTTTATAATTGTGTGCAAACATTTATAAGTGTTTACACATTTCATGAGTATTCAGGGACAATTATATTTGTTTACGTTGTGTTTTGTTTTTCTTGCTACATTAGCCTTTACCTTTTTAATTTCTTTTAATAATGAAAAGTCCCATGCAATGTACATTTTTATAAACACCTATAATCCATGTAATGTGTCTTAAAAAAAGTATTTCACCGACAAAGCCTTTCACTCCTATAATACTCACAATGGCCAGTTAAAAATATATATCGTTGCAGCAGAACCAGAGATATCCTCTTTTTTTTATTCCAATCATTCTTCACCCTCATTAAAACCGCCGACAGTTCGGCCAGAGATTTGGATGAGATATGCTAGTAACGGCTAATGTAGCTTTGAGCTGCTAGCCTCAAATTGAGATGAGGAGCGGCCTACAGAGCTCTGATTAGCTCACTTCTTTCCAACAGATTATTTTAAATTTTTTAACCTGTAGTCTTCAGACCCAACCGACATTGCCAAGTGACATACATCACTTGAGGAAATTCATCAGAAGGCTTTTAAACAACTTTGTTCACAGACAAAGTCGTACTCCCAAAGACCCTTTAACAGACTTAAACGATGGATCGCCCCTTAAAAACATGCATCTGGAGTTATTACCATGTTATACCCGCAGTTTGTCATCAAATGTATAATGCAGTCAAAACTGTTACATCCTACAATGTTGATCCTAATCAATGCAAAATCTGATTATGCGTTGCTGAATTTGTTGTTTTACTGCAATGGTGCTAGGTTCACCTTTATTTTCATGGTATATGTTACAATAGTGATGAACCTCATTAATCTCATTAAACATATCCCTATGTTGAATATCCTGGTGCCGTGTGCCGCTTGTCATTCTGTACGTATCGATTTCTGACCAGTGAGGATAAACATGCAATACAAGTTCAGGATGATCAGCTCGTCGGGTCAGCGGACAAATCCCACGCTTTCTTTTTATGTCGCAAGAAAACGATAATATTACACAAGTCTGTGTGTCTTTCGACCTTATTCCTGTCATACATGCTTAAAATTCAATAACTCGTGGATGTGTGTACGTGTGATTTTACCGTATGTGTAATTGGTGAACATGAACATGCTCAATTATAACGGCAAGTTCAGTCAACTGTGTGATCCAAACCGGCATTCAATTAACAGAGAATTCCGGTCAGTAGCCTCCCACCTCTACTCACCCCCTGACGACAGCGAGCGACCTTTAGTCGTTCGCTGATCCAAAAATTGGATCAACTCAAAACCTGTTTGAAACAGAGAGAGAAAGGCAAAGCAGGAAAACATGAAATAATGTCCAAGAGGGAAAGAAGGAAATATAAAGGAAAGAGAAGGGGAAGAAAGAGACGAAGATGGAAATATGTAGTTGTAATTTGTTCTTGTCAATATTCCAATTTATCAAACTTCAAGCATTCGACGTGTGGAACATTTCCTACTCAATACATGTCGGTGAATGACATGTTTCCGACATGCATGATTCTGTGTTGCATTCATAGCCATCGAGCCTATCCCACATGTCACCAGCAACGTGTAATGAAGCTTTTACTTGTTTGCTGCACTCAGCAACAATTCCCAACGGAGGCAAGAGGTGAGAACATGTCTTTCAGTCAACTGCATAGTCCAAACGAACGAACATGAAGTCAACTCTGAATGCATCACAGTAACAGATTGTAAAAGTTCACATAACGCAGATTGTCTTTTTCCGTTTCTTTGTCGATAGATAGATCGATGTAAACTTTATTTATCCCCAGGGGGAAATTCGTTATCTTTTCATCTCGTATCCCTCTTATCTACCCAGCCTCTTCGCTGCGGAACCTGTGGAAATGTATGCAGTAAAATGCCCCTCAAATGCTAATAACACCAGTATGCAACAAAACATCTAGATTTGCTGAATCATTCATTGTGTGTCATAATGCAGTGCAGCTCGCTAACTCATGGATTGAGGGAAATTCATCAAATATGTAGGCCGGTGAGGAAGTCAAGGCAACATATTTGATGCATTTTCGTTGACATTTGTTAACATAAACATCAACTTCCATCATTTATGTATTGTTTAAAAATATAAAATCTGTTAGACTCTGTTGAATGCAATAAATATACAGCAACATTATTATTCTAAACATTGGCCAAAAGAAATGTTGAGAATTTACGAGTATCATTTTTCGAAAACAGCACACATGATTTACCTTCAAATATTGGATATGAGCCAGTACTCTTTTTTTTTTTCTTTTGGAGAAATTGTTTGGATGTTGCTAGGGGCACTCTTTACGCAGTGACAGGACCAGAGCTCATGCATACAAATGACTGTGCTGCTGAAGTTGACCTATATGGGCATGCAGACTCAGCAAATCTCAGAAGTATCCATACTTAAGTTTCCATCACAAGGGAAAGTTACCACAATGGATTTTAACGGCGACCGTTACACAACATACCACACCTCCGAAAGGCAGCAACAGCCTCATGTGCAGTAAATGAAACGTTCAAATATGTGGTCATAAGAGCGGTTTAACATTATGTCAAAGTCTCCTGGTGTGTCTTTTCTATTTCACACTACATTTGTATTTAGTCTTGCCGCCTCTATATTATGAGACCTGCGGGAGACATAAATCTGCAACAAAGACGATCTTATATTCGGATTGTGTTGTGGGAAGGCCAACGGGCAATACTGCAGACATGTAATGCCGTTAAATGGACTTTGGCCAGAGCATAATAATATCAGTGAATTATTTAGCTTTTTATCACCACATTTCCTCTCTGTCTCTACCTTACCCTCCATGCCTTTATCTTCATTCTGTGATATTTGACCAATCCAGTTCTGGCATAATCTTCTAACCTCTGACATTAAATTTAGCTTTCAGACAGTATGTCTCTGTTAGTCTGCCTCTCTCACCTATAATCGCTCCCTATTATTCTCAGTTGCGGATGATCTGGAATCATAATTAGGCGGCATTGATTGGGGGACGCTGTAAACAGATTGATGAAAACCAGCTTTGACAACTGCAATCCAGCCAGCTGTCATCATTTGGGGCCACATGGTCCATAAACCTCGCCAGAGATCAGAATGAATCTGTTCTTGATAGAAGCGGCTCGCTACGGGTGTGATTAAGCTTCTAATATGATTAAATCTCTCTCATTTGAAGCCCAGTATCTACCAACTGTCCCCACTCACCGGCACTGTATCCACTTCCAGCACCCAAGTGCACTTGTTTTCAAATGAACAACATGGTTTCATGGTGTCTGGATTAATCACTGTTAACAAGCAATGAAGGGAAACTGCATGTTTCAAAAAAACACACCCTATTTCTTGAAAGAAGAAATTAGTCTTACTTACAAATTTAAAAAAAACCTGACCATTGCACCCAAAATGCATGGTGGCTAATGCTGGCAAGCATCACAGTACAGTCATAACTGAGATCACTGTTCTCTTCTTGTACACTACATTCAGTATGTCACAGATACACCTTTCAATAGTTTCATTGAGAAAATGAAACCACCTATACCTCACTTGTTTCCTGCTTGTCCAGTATCAGTTTCTCTCAACTTTCTTGGGAAATTAAATGTACCATTCATTTCCACTTGTGGCAAAAGTTAGGCAAAGTCCTGCTTGGATACCAATTAGAGGCACCAGCTGGGACTGTTTGGCACCTAATCACAAGATTAATGAAATGAAGTGGCCATTTCAGAGGCAAACCATGGCAGATAGTTCAGATATAGTAGCGTGGCACACTGCAGTGAGCTCTCTGGATCACAATCTTTGAATTCCCTTCCGCCTTTGTCTGTGTGTATGCGTGTTGGTCTACATGACGTCGTGGGCACCATAATCCATTCGGCAGCTGTTTGTGGAACCTAGCAGAAATATCAATTTGAGTGAGAACACTGAGTATTAGCATTATGTCACTTTATGTGCTGATCGCCAAGTCTGATACTGGCTTGACCACATTTGTGGTCATACATTTCCAGGGTCTTTGCCAGCAGCCATCGCTTGTTTCATTTTCCAAAACTCCACGAGCTCTTTCACTGATCAGGCCCTCCTCTGTTGGGAAACACCATGGTGACGGCGCTGGCAAGAGCTGACCGCGGCTATCACGCACAAAGACACAAACAGGTCCTCCAAAGTACAGAAGGCTACACCGGAAAGAGTTGCAAAATCAAAAACAGCTCTTCGGGCAGCAGATACATTGTGGCGTCCCTTGGGCCCGGAGAGCCGGCTAGAAGCTTTGCAAAGTTGAGTTAAAGATGATTTATTTTTTCTTCCCCTTTGGATGTTAAGTTGAAGTTTCAAGACTTTTGTGGTGCCGTTTGTAAAGCACTGAAGCTCATGACCTGACGGAGGACTTTTCTGAGGTAGGAATCGTCTTTTCCCCCCCCTCCTCCATCCTCTGCTTTTACACTTTCTGTCATTGACTAAGTTGTTCAGTTGATTTTGTCCATGAATCACAATGGGTAACACAAAGTTTGTTTGAGTTCAATAGACTGCCACAGACCACATAAATAAATATATGAATCAACATGAATTCATTAACTGATTGGAACTCTTTGTTAGTTGAGAGAAGTTGAAACTCTTCTCCTACTGCATAGCGTCATATAAAAGGGCATCAAAGGGAATCTGTGATGTGTTTGGTATTATTGGTTTGCTTTTGAAGCAGATACTCACCGAGGCAACTATTTGCGAGTATACACGTTTGATCACGTCACAGTATAATGCCCGATTGAAGTTTTGATTACCTTTTACACAGTAGAGCATAACTCACTCCACAGCAAGAGAGAATATTTTTAATCAATGATGATTATGATAAACATCACAGTCTGTATCAGACATAACTTTTTCCAATACACTTTGCCAATACTTCTTCTCATCAACATCATCAAAGGCTAGAAGGCATAAATGATGCATCTGTTAAATGATGCAAAGGCTTTTCATCATGACAAATTGCAATTGAATATACATTTAAATGCTTTGAAAAAAAAAAAAACAGCGAGCACAATGAATCAGGCATAAACGAGCACAGATAATTAAGTACAGCAGGCTTTTGGAAACCAATGTGGTTGATGATTAAGTATGCAGAAGAGTAATACAATGAGAAAGCTCAGCGAGACGCTGCTGTTTCACAGCTCCTCTGTGTGTGAAAATAAGCAGTGAAATGTCCTTGACATATGTCTTTGTTCTTTCAGGGAATGTGATGTAATGTAGCAAACAGTCTCAGTGCCCCCTGCAGATGAAGAGAGGAAGAAAGAAGAGCCGCCTGACAGGGGAGGCTGGAAGGGAAGGTTTGATTTCCTTCTGTCATGCGTGGGATACGCCATTGGCCTGGGAAATGTCTGGAGGTTTCCTTATCTGTGTGGCAAGAATGGTGGAGGTGAGTGCTATACAGTGAGACTGACAGAACCAAAAGATCTTCTGCCAGTTTAAAGTTGATTCTGATGACATAATTGGGCTAGATTCCAATGGAAGCCTAGAATCCATGTTAAATGATATATTGAGCCACCCTGCAGTGGGCCTCTAATGGGCCCTTGGCGACCATTCTCTAGCCCTGACCTAACGTACCTTTTAGGGTCCCAGAACCACCCTCTTCTTTTTACGCACACCCACACACTGAACCCTCTACAGCAAGTTGTTTTCCCTTTTTTGACCAGCTAACTGCATGCTAACCAACTACAACCATCTAACACCATGTCAAACGAGGCAGCATTCTTAACCCACCAAGGAACAGGCATAAATCCTCTACTTTACAAAGTATGCACTCCTAACTACCATATCACGTTAGGCTAACAATGTATCCAAACCAAATGTACCAAGCAGCCTGTGAACTAGCCTGCTAAGCTAACTGGCATACTACATAATTAAACTATCTTCTGCAGTTGCCTCACCTTAGCAATCAAAAGAGCACACACTTCTACCCAGCACCATTAGCCAACAACTTATGAAGACCCACAACCTGTCAGGCCATCAAGCATGCAGCCATCTAATCACCAGCAGCTCAATCTATCTTTGCCCCAGTCGCACCTTTCTCCTAACCCATGGCCATTCACTTTAAACTGGCTACAGTGCACTTTTAGTTATTGTTCAGCGTACATGGTCCTGTGGTAGTGATGGCTGTCTTATCGTGTATGCCTTCATGGGGTGGTAAGCGCTGCCCTCCCTGAAGCATCTTTCCCCTACGACCCACCTAGAAGACCTCATGATAACCACTGCCATAGTAGCAATGCTCCGTGAAATTGTGCCGTGATGCATATCTCCTACCGCTTCATGCCATGCTGCATTAAACTCTGCTGTTGCGATACATATCCGAATGTCCTGAAAATATCCGAATGTCCTGAAATATTCCCTCACCAGCCCTTTGACTATGATACTGAGGACTATGGTGCTGTAGTGTTTTGAAGCATTTACAGTAGCTTTTTTAATCAGTTGGAAAATTTTCTGTCCATGCTACTGTATATTCTCTTGAACATGTGTGTCTCCTGCATGCAAATTGTAGCATTTTTCATAAAATGCTAATATTATAACATTAATAAAGTAGATCTTCAGGCAGGAGCCGTGAAAGGGAAATGTCCTTCTTACCACAATATTACAGCAATATTTAATTTGTCTTTCAGTTAAAAAAATTTAAAAATTGTTGAAATTTAACATTATGTTATTATAAGCTGTTAAATTACATCAGTATGTTAAAAAACAGTATTATTTTGACATGTTTATACCAGTGTTGCAGATAAAAACCTTTTGAAACCCCAGATCCATCTAACTGCTAACGACATTATCTTACCAAACATGTTTTGTCGATCTACTTTGATGATGTGGATATAAGATGTGGATATAGAAATAGGGAGACACATGTACATCTGAAGGTTACAGCTAGCATGCTGAGTGAAGCTGTCTGAGTGGAAATCTGCTTTGACTTTGGACTGGACTGGATTTTTTCCATACAATT
Source organism: Melanostigma gelatinosum (assembly GCF_949748355.1). NCBI lineage: Eukaryota > Metazoa > Chordata > Actinopteri > Perciformes > Zoarcidae > Melanostigma > Melanostigma gelatinosum. The sequence continues at coordinate 6,538,650 of NC_136655.1, forward strand.
TGGTACAAATGTTTGTGTCCCCTTTATGACAAATTGCAATACATTTGATCCCCTTGAGAGCCTTGATGCTTCTTTGTTAGTTGAAGTTTATCTGTCAATCCTTTAGTCCATTTGTGCACAGGCCCCTCCTGAAGGCATTAGCAATAGTAGGTGTGTTTATTTAATTTAGGTCTCTCCTCGGGGCTGAAAATGCAATCCGACTTGACAAGTAATGTGTGTGATTGGTTACTAAGCAGTTAAGTCCTGTCTCCTTTTCAGTTTCTTGATTGTCTATGACTGTGTTTATTGATCACAAAGCCATGGCTCACAGTTCACAGCTTAGTTGGATAATATTCTCCATTACTAAAGTCTTTGATTGATCGGTCCCCAGAACTAGAAAAAATGATGACTCATCCATTGATCCCAAAATCACGAACAAATACATCTTTACTGTGTTTAGAGTGTCACATTGTGAGGTCACATAAAAGCGGGGCAGATGATGTGTTAATTGGCCCCACAGACTCAAACAACACGCTCAAGTGTAATTACATTTGTTTTAAATCATTTGATCGATATATGTCTCAGTATTTATTTATTTATTCTTCTCAGATGTTGGGTATTTAAATCTGCTGTCCACATGCCATCTCTCTCACAACATTTCGCGAATAGACATGGTTTCCAAATGTATTATTGAATCCCAATCTGCTGGACGATTTAGAGGTGAAAAGAGTTAGAAAAAAAAATATATATATATCACTTTGCCTACTGCCTGGATTTTTTTTTAATTACCGCAAGTCCAAGCACTGAATGTGAGCAGAAACTAATTTTCACATCCACTGCCTGTGGGTAATTGGATTTTAATGTGAAGTGAGAAAAAATGAATTCCCCAAGGCCCCGGCCTTGACGGACATCACCAATTAAGCATAATGATTATGCTACTGAGCTGCGGTCCACATCCTAAAGGGTCCAGCGATGTCTTCTGGCAAAGAGAAGCCATGAAAATATTCTAGAATATATATATACTGTGGGTATACAGAGTGAATAGCAATCTATGTTAATTTCAATACATAAAAAGAAGTTCTCTCTCTTTCTCTTAGGTGGTGTATTTCTCAGCCACCTATCCCTACATCATGCTGTTCATCCTGTTCTTTCGTGGGGTCACTCTGCCTGGAGCCACAGATGGGATCCTCTTTTACATCACTCCAGACTTCAAGAAGCTCTCCCACTCTGAGGTAGACAGTTTGCACACATTCAATCACACAGACATGCGCATAGACAAACAAACACAAACGTGTTTTTTCCTGCTGCTGAACAGATGGTTTTATTTATTTGATTATTTGGTTTACTCTGGCGTTAATATTGCATTCATTTATACCCTCAATTTAAACTAATATTCTTATTTATACCACGATAACATTTTTATTTACACCATTATATATTTCTCCATGTTGATTCTTGATATGAAAGGGCACTGATGTTAACCTGTTAACATAATGTGTGACTATGTTTTACAAGAAGGTGGTTGTTTTAAAACCCAACACATATACACACCTGAACATTTGCAACAAACACGAGGGAAAAGAGCCCCTTCCTGCATTATACATAATGACAAAACGATGTCACAACAACCTGCGGTGTACATTAATCATGCATATTTTATTAAGTAGAGAGAGGGTTATTAATATTCAGCTTCTAAAGCAGCTATTTGTGTCTGTGTGTGTGTGTTGAAATCTTCCAGGGTGGTCTGTACATGTTCAAGCTGTTTGATTACTACTCCGCCAGTGGGATGTGTCTTCTCTACCTCGTCTTCTTCGAAACTGTGTCCATATCCTGGTTTTATGGTAGGGAATCTATTTTATGCAGTCTACGCGGAAACCAAACATCGTGGGGTGAAATCAAATGTAACCACAGCTGGAAAAAAAAGCTGAGCTGGATAGAGCGGACTATATTGTTCCAAGTCACCTAATTAATCAAGCGTGTCCATTTCCTCTATACTGTAGCTGTCCAACAGGAAATGACATCTATCTGCTCTACTTTCTGTGATAAGACTCTCCGTCCAATCAGCTTTGCATTGTCCCCGTATTTATTATCTCCAGATTAAGACACACTTCTTCTTTGTATTCCTCTCTTTATGCTACAGGAGCTGACAGGTTTTATAACAACATTGAGGACATGATCGGCTCTAGGCCATGTGGCTGGTGGAAGCTTTGCTGGAAGTACTTCACTCCGCTGATCTGCCTGGTATGCTGTGAATGATGATCAATTTAGCGTCCATAATGTGCGTTTTTCTAAGTCAAACTCTAGCATGTGCTTCCTTCTCCCTCACGGAGATCTATAAAGCTGCAGAATTGATGACATTGCTGAATTGGTTTCCTCCGCCATGTTGGGATTTGTGCTTCAACTTATGAACTTTTAGGCCCTCAGGGAAATCTTTATTGTCACTACTCTAGTGACAAAGGAAGTGAAATATTGAAGGACCCTATAAATATGGAAAATCAAGAGTTTTCTGACACAATTAAGAAGTATAACTATGACGTATCGGCTATAACTGGGCTAAATCTGACTGAAATGTGAACATTTTAACCAGTTGGTCCACCATTTTGGTCTTCACTGAAATATCTGTGTTGTTTGCTGTTAGCATGCTAACACTCTAAGCTGAGATGGTGGGTGAACACGGTAAACATTATGTCTGCTCAAGATCAGCATGGTTATTATGAGCATGTTTGTATGCTGACGTTAGCATTTACCTTAAAGCACCACTGTATCTAAGTACATTCTCACCGCTAGCCGATCGCTGCCACTAGCATGGCTCCAGACTCTTGCCTAGACATCAAGGTTGTAAATAACAGTTGTTTCGTTTGTGACTATATTTCAGTGTGTTGGGTCCATAACAAATTATAATAATGTAAAAGCTTTTTCAAACAATGTTACACAACCTAAACATCTAAAAACAACTGTTTTAGTGAATTTAGCCCAGATGTCTTTCAACCAACATATAAATCACCAAATCAGTGCTTGCTGTTCTCATTTTGTGTCTTGTTAACTGGCGAAAGATTAACGTTACATGGACTAAATACAATAATTGTGTATTGTAGGGGGTGTTTACCTTCAGTGCCATTGAGATGACCCCTCTGACCCTGGGGAGGTATGTGTACCCGATGTGGGGCCAAGTGATTGGCTGGTTTATGGCTTTGTCTTCCATGATCGTGATCCCAGGTTATGTCATCTACCTGTTCTGCGTCACGAAGGGCAGTATCAAACAGGTACAAACCTCTTGCAGGTCTCACAGTTTTGTCAGCGTTTTCCTTGAATTAAATCATGTCAATTACGGCTATAAAGCGTATTTCGTTCACGTTTTACACTATTAATTTGTACTTTTTAGTCTACCAAATTTTTCCACGTCTGGACTCATCTTTTAGAAAAACTGTTAAGCGTTCAATTCTAATGTGTCTTTTTCAGCGTTGGCTGAAGATGACAACTTCCCGTGAGGATGTGAAGCCATTGAAGCATGAAGATTTTGGCCACACAGGGAGCACGGTCGAAGCTCCTGTCTAGCCAGGATTGTTCAGGTTGAAATATTTCCTGTCTGCCAGGACCTACTGTAGTCAACACTGAAATGTGACAAATGGACGGATGGAGTCTTGTACAGCATTTTGCTATGTTTTCCTCGATTTCAAAGTGTGCTAGAAACATCTGGCAAATGATGGAAGAAGATGAGGCTTTTCAATTTTGATAAATGTAGAGGATAGATTTCTTTTTGCGGTAAAAGAGTGAACTGTGACTACAAATTGAATGTTATAGATCAGCATCGAACCTGTGCACATATACCACATATATGAATGTATAAATCTTCATTCTACTTGTACATTTTCTCGACTGTTCAACAAAATCACTGTCTTTGTCTGTAAAGTTACCACGTATGTCTTCAATGTTGTTGTACAGAAGCATTTAAAAAAATCTGGTAAAACTTTATTCGAGGTGTAAAACAATGTATGTGTAAAATAATGCATCAAAGATGATTTGCTTGTTGTAGCTTAAAGAACCAACCAGCCAGCCACTGTGATAATTTGTCCAGCAATAGATATGTGGGCCATCCAGTTATATTTGTTGTCTTTGCTGATTGGGGAACTACAAAAGTCAGGACAAAAATAAAACATCAGAGGAGCACTCTTAATGATGGTGAAATTATTAATACAATAATTTACAACCATGGTAAAAAGCTACAGGAGTAAAGCCCATGTTGAGAAAAGAATACTCCTTTTAACCTGCACTGATTTTTTGGCCACTTGGGGGCAGCAGAAACACACTGTTCACAGAACACTGGCATAATACAGTATATTATTTAAAAGTTACCTATTAATACAGAGTTTATTTGAAATAATTCATTTTTTAAAACTTTCCCTCCCTAGGAAACAGCTTCCTGTTGCTGTTGGAAGTGCCACTGATGAGATCGGATATTTCCTAAAACATTAAAGTTGCGTGCCGGAAACCAAAACAATCAGCCGAAAGACACTAAAACTTTTTACAGTACAGAGTTAGGTGATAATAACGTCACGTGATCCTTTGTTAATGAAAATATATAGATTAAAGTTGATTTAACTATTTAGATGCTATGTATGATTGTACGTTTTTAGTTTAATATAAATTATTTGGTTCAAACCTGTCTTATAAATGATACATTTTAATTCCACTTTCTGAAGTAAAATAAAAGTGTTAGCTGATATGAGTATGGGTTCATGGTGCAATGCACGATAAAAAAATGAACATTTTCACAGTAGGTCTAAAAAAATATCCAAGAACCAAATAAAACCCTTGTTGTGAATAGACTTAAATCATTTTTAATAGCATGTTGATATGCTGAAAGGACAGGTAGAGAGGGGTTCAAAGCCAACTGAGGGAGGTGATGGTTCATATCTGTTACACTCAGTTTCCACCTGTCTTCATCATAGTTTACACCATAAATATTTCCACTATTTGTAATTCATTTTTTTTTTAAACTAGTATGAGCAAACACAGTGTTGAAGAGCCAGACAAGATCCACGTATCATTCGTGAAGCGGTGCACTGGTATGGCAGAGCCCTTTTGTCAGTTTTTCAGTTAAGAAAGTTAGCCACCACTGCGCTTCCACGTCATACGCTAGACTCCCAAAATGCTACATTGGTTTCCTTTCAAACATAAACTCATGATTTTCAGTGTGCCTCGTATTCATGTTTATTGCACACACAGGATGTCTATCTCCCAAAATGCTTCCACACATTGTCAAGTCGGGAAAATTGTGCAACCATAAAGAAAGGGTTGTGAAAGACATAAGAACAGAAATAGCCACTGTTTGGCAAAATAGAAGCCTCAAATTTGCCATTAGAAATCCATTATCTGTTCGAAGGGGTGTTTGCTTTAATTGTTGTTTTTTTTTCGACCTCAAACAAAACATCTGTCTTCTCCTGCGAGTGTGCTCACAGCAAATTCAGTCATGCACAAACAAATGCTAAACCTTTGGGAATCGGAGTTCAATAGGCCTCCAAAACTGATGGCATGCATGAGAGAAGAATCACATTATATGTGAATGTTGATCTAAACAAATGCACCAGGAATCATATACAATAATCATCCATCAGTGTAAAATCCATAATACCAGAACCGTTGATGTTATTTACTGAAATGTATTGCATAACCTTCAATGTTTTTTATAGCCACTAACATTATAAAAATTGTCATAAAAGCTCTTCATTCATTTTGAAAGCGCTATTTTGTTTGTTTTTGTTGTGGTGAAAGATAATAACAAAATAATTACCAAAATGAATGGGAGAGAGGTCAGATTAGTTTTTCGGGAAAGTTACACGCACACACACACACATAGCCTTGTACTTGTCCTTGTGGGGACCTGTTACTGACATATTGCATTCCCTAGCTCCTTACCCTAACCTTAACCATCACACCTACATGCCTAACCCCCGACCCTTACCCCAACCTTAACTTAAACTTAATTCTTACCTGAACATTAAAACCGAGTCTCAACCCTCAAACAGGCCTTTGAAGGTCTAAAACTGTTATTGGTCCTCACAAAGATAGCTGTACAAGTACACACATACACACACACACACACAAACACTCATCATCTCCGCCAGACTGTTTTTTTTCCTGCAACCTCTGTCTTTCCACTGAGTGAGTGGAAAAGGACAGAAAGATAAGCTGGAGACCTCCCTGCATTGCCTCTGTGATTATAAATCAACAAATCAGAAAGGTGGGGTCAGATGAGAGCAGAGTTAAATGAACATCCATTCCACAGTACCTGGTGGGCCTTATGTTTAAAAGAAGGACGAATTCAAGCTGATGCAGTCGCTGACCTATTTCGGAATGAAGGACGCGTGACAGGGCAATAGCATTTTGAAGGGGCTGAAGGTAGCTTGCTTGTCCTTTCCGACACTACGTGAACGTGGTATTTACAATCTAGGCTGGGGTGAAAGAAAAAGAGATCAGATAATGCATTATTTTTGTCCCGTTCGTATTTAAAGCAGACAAGCCAACAGCACAAACAATATCATTAATGCCAGCATTTGCAATCCAATCTGTGTGTGTGTGTGTGCCTCTGTGGTTTTTGCCTTTTTAAAAATGTCTGACTGAAAGGTAAGGAGGGAAGAGGAAAAAGTCACAAGGAGCTGAAACAAAACCTGGGAGTTGTACCGACATAAAGAGACAGTGTCTGGGTGCTTTGTGGGTGGACCCAGTCTTGCATTTATCCACCGACAGAAAACACACAACGGTGGAATTATGCTTTACGCAAATCAGAATAAACACAGATGTTGACATTTAACAGTTGTAGCAGAAGCATCTTCATGGAAATTCATGGTGATTTCCTGAAAAAAAAAATATGCTAAGAAGCGTTTCATGAACGACAGATGACAGCACAGAGTACATATATTACATTTGAACGGTTGTAGTTTGAGAAAAGTCTGAGAGTGGTTTCAGCAGCTTCGGCAATTTCAAAAAGACTTTCCCACCGTCAACATGTGGCGAGAACACGTGGGAAGCGTTGGCGATATTAAATATGAAGAGCAAAAGACAAACAACAATCAACAGGACCGTCCTGGGCTGACTTTTTGGTTTGGCAGAAATCCTTGTGATTGGTTGCCTTTATTTCCTGTCATACTTCACTCTAGAATGATCTATGGAGAGTGACAATTGAGTGTTTTCTGATGATAGAGAGCCACAACACAACAGAGGAGCAGATGTTCAGTTTTGTTATTCATTTTTTCGTGCTCCCTGTGGGAGAGAAGCGTGGAAAGGACTATTTTTTTTCAAAGCAAAGGAATTTCGTTTTCTTTCGTCTAGCCCTAGCGTTTAGTCAAGTGCAAAGGAGTCAGTGTTTAGTGGAGGCTATGTATTTTGGCACACGTTTTCAGTAAGTGTCAACTATGCACACGCGCGCACATACAGCACAGTAGGCATGAGGTTTGGGATGATAAAAGCGAACAGAAGCGGAAGGTCCTTGGAGTGTGTCCAGCCGGCACAGTCCATTTCTGTGGTTGGTGGTGGTGATTACCGGAACTAGAAGGAATCCATCCAGAAACTGAATATCTGTGTTTTCTTTAGCAAGTTAAAACTGACAAAAAGTTATCGAAATTTGTTAAAACTACATAATATTTCAAAATACATGTGGAATCAAGTAAAATGTTATATATATGCACTTTATTTCTCCTTTTCTCTTTTAAAACCTTGATTTTTTCTTTTAGTTTATTTTTTCCTTAAATATATGCATATAAGTGAGATTTTGTTTTTCTTCATTATAGCTCTTTCTGTATGTATATATGTACATCATGTACTGTTAAATAGGTAGAGAAGGGGGTGGGGTTTGTGTGGGAGTGTGTGTTTCAGTGTGAGAATACGAATGAATTTATTTACACCATGCTCCGAGAGCCACTTGGGGTCCGGTGTAGACTGAGGCGGGGGTCGGGGGGTATATACTGGTGAGGGTGGTTGTAAGGCGGTGGCGGGGGAGGCAGCGGGGGCTGGTGGCCGTCGTTGTCATGCGAGCAGTCCGGCGAGCGGACCGGGGTGGACATGGCCGACTGACTGAGCTGGTGGTGGCTGTGGTGGTGATGCTGGTAGTGGTGGTGTGTGGGCGTTTGGCTGAGGAAGGCCTCCATGCGTCCGTGGCCGCTGTTGTCGAGCATGAAGACCTTGACGATCTGCTGACACTGGATGAGTGTCTCGGGCCTCAGGTCAGTCATGCTGACAGCCGGCTGGTGGTGCTGCTGGAGGTGGAGGTGGTGTACAGGGGTGCTTGCCGCTGACTGCAGCTGCGGGTGCTGAGGTGGAGGCGCCGGCCCATGGGTTAGCCCCTGCTGGAAAAGCAGCTCCCGCTGGTGGTTAAGAAGGGCCACGCTCTCGGGACTCCGAGCCGTGCTGCTGCTGCTGAGCTGGTACGTCTGAAGCCTGTTGTGAATTGACACCTAGTTTAGAAAACAGCCAAGAGAACAGCATCAAATGTTATAAAACTGGTTCCTCCTCTACAATCCGTCAAGCCCTCTTTTTGTTTTTTTGGGGGGGGGGGGTTGGTGAACGCACAGCACACACATACACAGGGCATGCGTGGGGGCTTTGGTGTTGGGGGTCGGTGGAAGTGTAAAAATATTGTGACTACTGCAAACTCCCCTCCCTCCACCCCACAGGCACTGGGAGCAGTGCAGATTGGATGCTGGGAACACCAGTGTGTGACTGGTCAGGAGGAGGAGCGTGGTGGGGAATGGGGATAAGAGATTTGGTGTGACGCTACAGAAGGGACCCGGTGGTTCCAAAGGGGACACTGAGGGCCCCTGTGTCTCCCTTCCAAACCACTGTTTGGCGCTGTGGTGACAGTGGACACAAGGAGACTTGGGGGGGGGGGGGGGGTCGGGGGAAACCAGAACAAAGACGGAGGCCATACGAAGAAGAGGAAGAGGTGGAAGGAGAGGAGGTGAGCAGAGACTGACAACCACAGACGTCCACAGGTAACACTCACTTTCGAGTAGCTAACTTGTTAAAAGCTATAAGTACCAGAGCTGTTTTTAAGCCTTTTGAACCAAGTGCGGGTCAAGTCTCACGTCTTTATTAGTTAGAGTCTGACGCGAGTCTCCAGCTCTGTAAATGTGCTGACTAACTGACTCCACACTAACGTAGTTCTTCATAGTCGCTGTAAATTTTTGACTAAAGATCTTAGTTTTAAATTAACTTTCAACCTTCTGTGAGGACGTCAATCAGAATAAAGTTTCCCACAAAAAGTCTTCAAAATGGCGACAGTGTGAATAAGGTCAACGGCAATTCACCTGCAATATAATGGACTTTCAATGTAAAGCATCTGAACTTAAGAAAGGGCTTACAGCGGTGTTCTCTCCTTCTCTTACAGGAGCTGATGTAACTGTTGTGTGAGAGAACTCCATTAACATTTGCTCCTATTCAATCTGCCAAACCACTATTTCTCCCTGACAGCTTGGCACATATACTTAAGAGAACAGTAGCAATGAGCTCTGAAGAACTTTAGATGAAGAATGAAGGATCTCGCTGACCTTCTGTTGACTTTTAAAAGTTTGCATTTCAATTAAAAAACTTGTCCAAAGTGTGAGATTTATGCGCAACATAGAGCCCTCAAAAACGTCCACCGTGGAATGAAAAATGTACACTACGATAGGTACACAGAAATGTGTAAACATAGTGCACTAAACAGCATAGGGAGTAATTGCCAAGAAATTAATTTTAGCGATGTAACTCCCTGTAAAACCACAACTTATTGTCCTCGCATGAGTGCAGATCAAAGAAACAAGATGTAAAGTAAAGTGTCATTTAGTGAGCTCCAGAGTGCTGGTAGCTTTCAACAGCTAGCTTTCTTTCCCATGTTTCCCCTAAGCTAGGCTAATCGTCTCCTGACTTTAACTTGTCAGAGAGAATGGTGTATTGATGTTTTTATCATATTTAACTGTTGATTTTATCGATTAAGTTTCTTTTTTCCAACACAGCATTAACATTTGAATTGGTTTTCCTTTGACGGTGTCGTACCCAGCAGACATATATTTGCTCTGACGAGGGCCCGAGTGGGCGGGTCGTTTGCTGGATTGGCTGCACATGAGGAGAAGCCGGCAGAGCTTAAAAAGGGCAACTATATGCAGCAGTCTGTTTGCCTGTCACTTCTGTGATGACGGCTTTCTTTGTGCTTGGTTTTGCTTTGTATGTAACAACACATATCCTTTTAAAAGTGTGCCCTAACACGTCACTGGTATTGCTGACTGACAGTGTATTACCATGACTGTGTCTTCAAGGGTGCAGATTAGCAAAAAAACAACAACAACAAGGGATGAAAAGGATTTTGAAAAGTGAGGGGGATGTGTGAATTACACCTCGACTGTGTTGAAACTCTTTAGCCACATTTAAACTACAGCACAGACTGCTCTGAGGGACACAATACAAACTAATTCTTGAGATTTATAGAAGCTTGCTGTGGGATTCAGTCATTCACGCCTGGAGAATGCGCAGGATTCTCTGTGTGACCCTCCTGCTATCCAAGATAAATGTGTTTGGACAGCTAACGGCTCCCCACCAGCCACTGACATTTACTGCACGCTGCATGGCAGAGGGGATGACGGCTGGTGAAGGGAGCTCAGGCAACCTTGAAGACTGGCCTGATCATCGCGCCCTATTACGAGGACCCAAAGGCTGCTCAGAGAGAGAGCGAGAGAGAGACAAAGCACTTGTATGCATAAAAGAGACATTGCACATTTAAAAAAATAAATACATCTTTTTTTACGTCTTTGAAATATCTCTTGTGCAGCAATGAAAGCATGTTTGCTCTGCTGTAATTATTGTTATTCTACAGGCATGCATGGCTTTAAAACCGTTTTGAGTGCGATGTATCTGTCCACTCGCTCTAACCAGCACCTGAGTACAGATTCACAGCCTGCAGCATTAAGAGTGAGCTGTGTGAAATTAAACCGCCACTGAGTGTCAAATTGACCCTGTCTGTTTGTTTTTCCTCTCCACAGCCAGAGAAATGATGAGGGAAAAGGTCATCTGATGCCACTAGCATGGTAATTGCAAAGCCCCATGGGTACTGTGGTTCAGCTTGCTCTATTGCTTGCGTGGAATGTTCGCACGAGAAGTTTCCCCCCAGAGATCTGGCAGAGGGGTGGAGAGGTAACGTTTCTAGGTCAAACGAGCGTTAAATTTATCCGCCCGCATGTTACTGTGTTAATTAAGGTCTTGGTGCTGCACATGGGTACACACACACACACACACACACACACATGCATTCCACACATGTCCTCGGCTACTTTCAGCAATGATGGCTTCTTTCTTTTTCACTATTTTAAACGGCAGAAAAATTCTGCCTGAGCTTGTGAAGCTAATTACAACCTATTCTTTTTTTTTTTTTTTTGATATTTAAGCCTCCGAGTCGGATGTGTTTTCTGTGCATAGGTTATGATTTTATTAATTTCCCCAAACCCACCATCTTTAATTTTTGTACGGCAAAATACTTTTATCTAATTTATGTAGTTTGGGGGGGGTTACCTCAGACACTCGCAGCACTTTACCCAGCGGCGCTCGTTCTCTCACCCACTCTTCACCCACTGCTGCTTGACGCCTCTAGCCCGAAAGATATGACTAGTCCTGGGGTTTATTCCTACCTTGATACTGACACCCTGTACTGACTTACCTGTTATTTGGGACATGGCCCTATAACTAAGTACTTACCTCTACTGCATTGTGTCCACTTCTTTCATCTATCTCCTGGTTTCCTGGACGGACAAAAAAAAGGAGGGAAAAGAGACAGACGTGGCAGCAAAATGTCTGTAATTTTATCCTGAACTGCTTATTAAATGCAAGAAATACACTTTAAAATAAGGCACTTCATATCAATCCAACCAACAGACGATAAATACAAGATTTGTACTGTAAGACCCTCTTTTTAAAATATAAATGTGTTTTTCCAATTCAATAATTCATAAAAACAGCAGTTGTTCCAACTTTAAATGAATGCAATTGAGGACAAGGTCTCTGCAGGTGGGTTTTAAAATGAAAAAGCGACGGTGTTCACACACTCACACACACCTGATGGGGAGCCCTGTTTGCCGCGCAGCTCGAGCTGTGTGCCGTTGTTCTTCACTGAGTGTGTCTTGGCTCCCTGCTGCTTTTCCAGCTCCCCTGCACAGAGCAGAAGACAAAAATTACCCTTCATTTACACACCATGACAGAGCGCAAAATAGATAGATAGACAGGCGGTAGACGTAGATGGGTAAGATTAACAACATTAATCGGCATAAGTCTACTTTCTTTCAAATGTTGAACACACCCGCTCTCGTTGCCTCCCCCTCCCACCCCCTCTGATCTCAAAACACAACTTGCCATCTTACTAATTACACTTCACACTTGATGGTAATTACGTGTCATTTCCAATCACGATGACTAAATGTTGTTTTGTCTCCAACACCGCACTGCATTCTAATTCTGAGCTGCAAAACTGACGGATGCGACCTTAAAGCTGGGGCAGGTTATTATTGGGCAAATAATAAATAAAGAGTGATCTTTCATCATATTGTAATTCAATGGGGAGTTTTCTGGAAAAGCCCCTAAGCCCCTCCCACAAGACGAGCAGGGACATAATGCACAAGCTTCATACAGTACAAGTACTACTTGTCATTCATTTAATTTCAGAAATGGACAGAGAATGTTGCCAGTAAGAGTTTAGAAGGCTAAACTCTTAAAGATGGAGAGAGAATGACGCTCGTCCCCAAGCAACTGCCTTCGCCACCTTGAGGCTAGCTCACACTCTTTTTGTCCTTTTTTTTGCCAGCGTTGGCAACAACTGCTGGAATAGCGATTCCCCCCCGCAGGATATGCTGCCGTTGAATCAGGCTGTCGCGGAAGTGCATGCACATCTGCATTTGTAGTACAGCCAATAGGAATTTTCCCTCATTATAAAGATTGCAATGCAGGAACATATGCACCTCCATATGAACAGAAGCTGCAAATTCTCCATCCCATCTCAAAGAGGGAAAGTCCAAACAAAAGTGTGCCAGCCGCAGGCATGTCTGCTAATGTGCCAACACTACAAACCCCTTGGGGGAGAGAGAGGATGATGTGGTGTTTTTCTGTGCAAGTGCCAGCAATCATTCTTGTTCTAAATTTTGTCCCCGTCTTTGCAAAATGTTTTTGTGCGCATGCATTTTCAACAAATATGTCTCAACATGAGTTCTTATTTGTGTGTGTTTTAAATTGCGCACAGCTGTCTATCTTTGCTCCACTCTACTGACATAAATAACTCCCGTCTGTCAACCACTGCCTGGTCTCCAATATGTTGTTGCCTGCTCTCCCCGGGCTGCTGGCCCTCCCTCCTCTGCGAAGGGTTGCGTCAAATACCAGCAGGGAGGCTTTCTTTGAGGCCCACTGGCAGAAGCCAGGCTCTGGCTACTCTGGTTCTCCGTGTGGGCCTAAGTATGCGCATGTCTTATTGTCTGGAGAATTTCAAAATGCACGCGGACCCAAACAACTCAGATGCCTGGCCTCTTTTTACCTTCAATTGACTGGCCCCCTGCAGTCTGTTTGAGCTGCAGTGCACCAAAGATAAGAAAATGCAAAAGGCTGTCTGCACCGACACAAGTTAACAAATATCACAAAACGAAAAGGATGACTTCTGACTCCTGTGGACTATCTGAGGACGTATTGATTCACACACAGCGTATCTTAGACTCCCATTTTCCAAGATGTGAGATTATTGATTTGGTTCAAAATGTGACGCTGGCTGCATTGCCAGAGGAGGATTCTCACACACATTTCACTTGATGGACCTTCTATGTCACATGTACCCAACTAATTGGCAGCCTCCAGTCTAATGTACGCGTCTCTAATCATTCATTGTAATATGGAGAAAAAACCCCATAAAGACAGACACTTACACTCGATACGTATCTGCTCCATCTCCGACACCTCCGCGATTGATTCCTTCAGGTCTTCTACAAATTTGAGCAGCTCCTCAGCACTTTGGGCACAAAAGTTAAGTACCTGCTTTTTGTCTGAGCCAAAAGGTGAGAGGATGGTGATGCCATGAGGGTAGTCTGGGGGAGCGCAGAAGAGTTGTTGAGATAGGAGTAACAAGAGACATTGCAAGAACAGTTTGCAAGGAATCAGCGAGTTTAATACGAGAGGCAAAATACCTTTGAATGTACATTTGTTTACTCATTTTCTTCTCCTTTTTTGGAGATATTGTAGGAAAACACTCAATTGTGCATGCAGTGTGGACTGAAGCGGGTTGGGATGGTTACATTTTGAAAAGTAATGATTCGCGAGAAGACTTTTTTATGGGAAAGTCATCACGCATATGAAAAATGAAGCATTAATAAAAATCAATTAAACATCTAACCTATTTCGAATACAGCCATAACTCCTAAACCCCCTTGCTCAATTCCACTTGGAGGTACTTTCCTCTGTTTTGTAACAGTCCAAAGTGTTTTTTCACGGCAGCCGTCTGCAGTGAAAGATATTATGACTTACATTCATTTTCAAACAGGTGAAACTGCATGCCAAGTAGGCCCATTGCTTTGCAGAAGGTGTAGGCTGCAGAACTCTTCTTCTTCGGGCAAAGCTTCAAGATCTGCAAAACAACGAGAAACCAGAATAACGGCAACAATTTGAATGACCGAGAGCTCAGTGTTCGGAAATATTTTCACTGATCCACTGATATGTATGACAAAGCTCAGAAAGAACACGTCTTTTGACAATTAAAAAAAATATTCAAAGAGTGGATAGAGTCAATATTAATGTGCGATATAAGTTTCAAAGTGTATCAGATTGCTAGTGCTCTTTGAAAAACGACACCATGGCGAGCTTATGTCAGGATGTATTTAAATGTTACGGAGCTTTTTCATCGAATGACCTTCCAGATAGAGAAAGATGAGGCAAATCTGTTCTACCAGGCGAGCCGTACGTGTTTAACCAATACATCACGTTGACGCATTAAAAACTATACTGGACATGTTCAAGCTACTAGAACACGGGCCACATTTAAAGAAACGTCCCCATCGCTTTCATTTTGCAGTAAAGTCTTTCAAGATGTCTGCCCCACTCTCAACGCTGTGAGGAGAAAACGTCTCCCTGGAATAAATCGCACCGCTAGCTTTTAGTGCCATAATGAACAGAATTCCATTGTGATGCTTGAAGATGACTCCTTTCACCTCTTACTTCAAAAATTGTCCTTCTAATCTCCCTTTCCTGCAGCTACACCAATTACTGTTATGCTTAAGCAGAAAAGGGAGTGGGAAATAACAATGCTTCTTTTCCTTTTGCTGGCCTGATTTCAACATTTGACATAATTATGAGAGCAGTTAAACACTTTGGATTGATAACCCCTATGTGCCTCCTCATGGGCACATTAATTATGCCCAACATTAAACCTTTTATAATTCTCCAATCTACAAAACTTTGGACCGAATGATTAACTTATCTGTGCTGTGAAAAACAACTTTATTGCTGGCGCTTGAAGCTGCTCTGTAGGGGACAGATATTTGCTTATGAGTGCACTGCAAAACTGCATTTACTACTATCTATTATTAAAAGAAAGGGCCGGCGGGGACTGACTGATGAAACATCGAGGAAGAGAGGCAGCTCACAGTCGAGGTAGGTGATGGTGCATTGCAGCTATACGTGTAAAATAAGCAGCTTTAAAGAGTGACTGTTTGCAGCAGAAACAACACTTTTTGGGGTGGTTATAAAGATACGTTTATAAGAAAAAATATGAATTATTACTCTTGAGTCTTTTATTGTATACCAACCACGATGAGATCATTGAAGAGGAAGACTTCTCTCTGGTGTGCCGCCTGTTTTTGGGCCTTGTTGACATCAGTCACTTCAAAAAGTCGACTGCAGCACACCAGTCTTCTGTGAGGGACAGAGAGAACCTGCAGAGAAAGACACATCCAGGGTAAAATGAAAGCTCCAATCACTCAGATGAAGTGTCTCTGAAGCTTGAAAGTCATTCAAGACCGTATGAAGTAGAGACTTTCCCGTCAGATAAAACCTTTCCCTCAGGGGAAAGAGTATTAAAGGGAAACCGGGAGACTTTTAAGACAAATGTCTTTTGGCTGGAGTACTACACATTATTCACTGGGGTTAAAAACTGAGACTGAAAAAAACCCCATTAAACACAGTTTAATGAGGCAGCATGTTGTTTCAATTGTGTTCCCCTGAGGAGAACATGGGCATACATGCAGGTTTACATGTTCGGATTCTTTACTTTTCTGGGCTGGGGTTGCTCTTTGTAGTTTTACTTGCACTGAAGTGTCTCCCCTTTCTATTTGATTAGATGAGAACAAGCAAAAAGTCTCATTTTAGTACTTGAGGAAAATGAAATTCATGAGCAGGTTTGCCGATGCGTGCTCGACCTACTTTTAGTAAGTAGAGATACCTACTAGATACTTAGTTTTAGTATCTGGAGCAACCCTAGAGTAGGAGGAGAGAAGTCTTGCTCTGAAAGAGTTCTCCTGCTACAAGTCGCTCAAGCAGAACCTTTTATGAGTTACTGTCAAATTGAGTGTTGTATTTTTTGCGATGTGCATCTTGCTGTTTAGTTCTTGGCAACTAAGGACGAAAGGTGGAAACGCTACACTCTGAGGTCCATTATGAAGTTGCTGTTTTGGTATTTTTACAAAACACTGCAGTAGTGTTGCTGGAGGCCTGGCTTCTCCTCTTAGACCTAAGTGCTTTTTGATGTTTAAAGCAGATTACACCACAAAAATGGCTGAGACCGATCAAATCATGATCTCACACTATTCTCTCTCTCACTTGTCTCCATTTTGGATCACAGTTGTTCCCCACTTTGGGATAAAATAGATCCATTCGTGGCCTCTGATCTTTTTTGTTTTTGTGCTTTTCCAATTTTAACTCCCTCTGCTCCCTGGGGACTATTTGAACACACACAGTCTCTTTCTCTTTCTCTCACGCTCTTATCTCTCATCGCTGCAGGGTCTACAGACTGCCGCCCAGCTGGTCAAAGCCTGCTTTCTCATTACACTAATGTCAGAAACATGTAGAGACATCATGAGCTTAAAATGCCTTATGCATGTTCGACAAACAAAAGAAAGTCCTTTCTCAGTGCAATTGTTCGGAAACAGTTTGACAAGAGAGAGTTAGTCATAAAATTAACAAAATCAATTGTATGACAAAAGAAAATGTATTCTACAAATCTTACCCATATCAAATATTTAAGGACATTTTACCGTAAAACCGCTTGGATGTAAAATCACTTCATCACATTCAAGAAAAGCTGTTTTATGTCTTTGATCAAGTCATCAAATATTCAGCAAAATCTCTTCTAATGTACACTTCTAATGTGTTTTAAATCCACATTAAAGGGACTCTCACACCTGCTGTTACAATAATTCTGCAAAGGAAACTTTATCGAAGTCTTTTTATGGCAGACAGCTGCCAGCAGTAGTCACTTCCTGTCACAACAATCCATCATTGTTTTAGCTATGACAACACTCCCTCTGTCATCCTGCTCATCCATCACTGAGACACACTGAAAGGCAAAAGCCCAAAAATAATACATTTTCAATATCATAGTTCCAATGTCATTCTGAAAGTAAACAGGGAATGATGAAGATTACATTTAAAACTAATTAAAAGTAAATTCACAGTGAGATTCATCCAAACGTTCATGGTTCCTCTTGTGGATGGACAGAAAGACCAGACCATGCTAATGCTAACATGCTTCTGTTTGTCAGGTATCATGTTTACCACATTCAACTTCTTAGTTTAGCATGTTGGCATGTTAGTGATTACTTATTAGCACTAATACAAAGTGCAGAAGAGGCTGAGAATGGCATTAGGTTTTCAAGTACTTAGTCATAAACTTGAATCCCATAAGAACAAGACTAAGTCTACAGCCATTGGGCACAGCAGCGCCTTCAGCTAAATGCTAATGTCTACATGCTAACGTGCAGGTGCAAGCAGGTAACCATTTTAGTCTATTCAATTCAATTAATTTTTTGTATGTTTTTAGTGTTTGGGAAGAAAATCAGCAATTTTGATATCCTGCATATATTTCATGAACAAAGGATAAAATAAATAATTCCCTGAACTGTGGAATCATTAAAAAAAGCCTTTCAGTGTGGTGAGTGTGCTCACAAAGCCCATTCCCACATGAATCAGTGTATTCAGTCAAATATAAAGTTAAATATGTCAGCGTTTGCATCTGACTCTTACTCTTACTACTTGTAGTCTAAAACACATTCAACTTTGCACAGACATATTCACAGGGTGAATGAAAACAACAGCCACAAGTGAATATCTGTAGTGGACTCTTAACTAAAGGACCTCACAAAGAGCCTCACAAGTATAGAACAAAAGTGTGTTTGTGTGTCCTTACTGTTTTCATGCCTACGATGGACTGCTCAACCTTGGAGACGTAGGTGACGTGATCCTCGTTGGAACGTAACTCCCTCAGTTGTATTCTTTCATAGATTCCCACCACCATGTCTCTTGGGATGTCTGCTCCATCGTCCACACCTAAGATGTGAAATAGGCTGATGACACACATCACTTTGAATATACATATTGTGCCGACGCGCGTTTGTTTTGCCTCGTTATTTGACTTGAAAAGAGTGAAACTAAATCCAATATTCAGCGCAAAGGAGAACTCTGTCTCTCCTCGTCTGTACTTCTTTGAAAATTGTAGTCTTTCACTGTCTCCATTAAGTAATGACAGAAGGCAGTGTGAGAGGAGGTTAATTGGCAAGTGAAAGGTTAACACACGGAGAAGACTTTCTGTCTGGAACACGGTGCAGTTCAAGGCCGTGGCAGGTATGAGCTGCATGTCATTAGGCCCTCGAGATGCTCCCCATTATACCCGCACAGCTGTATCCCGTGCTGCGTAGTACATTGAGTTTCCAATGGGGCAGGATGTGTTTTGGAGAAAATGGAGCCGCCACAAGTGATGGCGGTGACAGTGATGCACCCTGGGACACCGCTGAGACATCGCTACACATTATGGAGTCGGAGGGAGTGGAGGAGATGTCCGGGGGGGGGGGGGGGGGGGGATATGTGTGTAAAGTGTCAGATAAATAAGTGACTTTCTTTTTTTTGCCGATTGCCTCTTTCCTTACACTCCTCACGACTTCACTGCTCTATGTCTCTTTGCATGGTGATTACGGTTGGTTGGTGGTCCAGACTGAAGTATCTCAAATATTAAATGGATTGAGATGCCATTTTGACAGCCATGGTGCTCAGTAACTTTGGTTTCAAGTGGTGCCATCAACATGTCAAAAATTCCATTTGTCTAATAGTTTGGTTTATGACTGAAGAGCTGAAAAACTGAAAGAATGTTGAACTGAATTTCGAGTAAATCTGAGACCACGCTCTCCGTCCAGTAACTGAGACACTGCAATTTGCATTTTTCAATGAGCTGACATAAAGGATTCATTTATGATGGAGGCTGGTTTGTATTATGTTGGCCCGTTGTGGAATAGCTTTGACACCGACTTTGTCTGTTTTAATTGAGATAATGAATGTTCTATGGTTCTTCATTACTATTGGTTTCTGGTGCATAATTGCATTTCACCTCAGTCAATTAGTTGATTGAGTTATTCTTCTGTCCGTGTGTATGAGAGACGTGATGGAGAAAAGAAAAGAGGATAAAGAATCGGGGAGAATATAAACAAGGAAACACGGCTAAATAAACAAACCAAATGATATTCTGGCGACCGAGACAAAACAAGATAGGAGAACGCATCGAGAAATGGAGAAAACACAGTAAACTGAGCAGAAGACAAATAGAGCGGCCAAGAGAGAGTGGCATATTATAATTTGCATAAGATGCCGAAATTGATTTCTCAACTGAATCTAATTGCGGGGAACAGTCTGGGTGAATCTGTTAAAGTTGTTCTGCATCGACCTCAGCGTTCCCTGATTGATTGCGCGGAGGGAGAGCAGGACTACGCCGCTCCTGTCTCGTCCTCAGCGGTCGGCGAATGAGCATCTGTCTTGCATACGGGAGACAAGAATTACAGGTGCTTTCTGTCGGTGTGTCGCTATGAGTTGTGAATGCATGAAGCAAGGCCGGCAGGGATGGAAACATTACCATATCTTTTTATTACCTGAATTTATGCAGCGAGGTTTGATTCAACACAGATCCAAACACTGTTGGACACTGACTCACTTTCACTGATTCATCTTGTTGAAGGATTATTGAGAATGACTGATTTTTGGGAAATAGCCACAAAATAATAATAATACTCAGAAAACCTCTGATGACACACAAGCACATGTGCACCTAAACAAATTATCCAACATTACATGAGCCGATTATGTCAACTCATTTCTGTCACTTTAACTCCCTTAATGAGGCTCGACAGACGAGCTTACATGCTGCGTCACTTACCCCGTAGGTTGCGTATGAAGTCCTCCAACATCATCTTGCGGTCGGGCTTGATGTTTGGACTGTACATGTCAGTGTTGAGCAGAATAATGGCAAAGGCCAGGATGAAGATGGTGTCTGGGTTGTGAAACTGCTGCACCACGTCGGGGTTACACATGCAGTAGCGCTGACTGTTGGTGTAAAGGAAGTAGAGACGGAAAAACAGAAATACAGAGTAAAGAAAGTGGAGGGTGGAGGGATGAAGGCAGTGTAGTAATATATGTGGGTCATGGCAGAGGACACAAACATGTCGACATGACGGAGAGGAAGGAGCAGGAAGGTATTGTTTTGTAGAGAATAGGTGAGGCCAGTAGGGGATGATAAGTACAGAGAGAGATGAGACAGAAAAATATATAAAGCACAGGAATAAGGGGACAGATAGGAAAGGATAAGATGGGAAAAAGACACATAATATGTTATCCTAAAACACTAAATGCATCCTTCAACATGCTGATCAATGCCTTGTCACGAGCTGAGCATCAGCGTGTCGCACAGAAATAAGAGTTACGGCTTCATCTGAAGCCGTTTGCAGGCCTTTCAGCGACAATGAAGCGCACATGTGGCTGCTCTGCTCAAACGGTGTCTCTCTGGTTTAAGCACATTTGTCCCACTGGATTGGATGGTTATACGGCTCGTGCACTATACCTACCGGCAGTAAGACTGTCGACCCACACAACCTTCACCGATGCCATATTTAAACATCCTCCAACATTTATGAGCCTGCTTGCTGGATTTATGCAGGTTGTTACTGTGACGAAGAGGAGAAATACGAAGTTTTGAAATGTGAACATCTTGACTTTGGTACTTCTGCAAACGACCGCGACAGAGGCCAGGCTCATTTTAATGTAGGTCCCCCAAAAAACAAAAATACACCCGTAAATATAAAAGGTTTAGAATGGAATTGCCTCTACGTTTTGTGGTTACGGGGACTGTGAATCTAACAGATTTATAGACACCTACTTCTGGGGTGTGCTTCAGAAAGAAGAGCCCAGAGGAGAGAGAGAACGTGTTTCTCTGTGAAGTGCACGGACACTTCCTGGTTAGGGAATGAATAATACAATAGAACAACATCCACTGTGTGTGAGTAATCAGACTATGCAGAGTAAGAGGAGAAGGTGTGTGTGTGTGTGGACCCTGTGGGCTGAGTGATGGCGTGTGTACTCTAATTGTGACTTTAATAAGTCATTATTTCCATAGAGGCTGGAGCACCTTTTTGCAGACCCACTGAGACGCATTATTGGAATATAATCTTGTTTTGGTATACGCACATTGTTATGGAAACATTGATCTGATTTAATTGTGTCCCCCCCACTTATAGCAGCAGCGCTTTCACGTGTACTTGTGGTGTACAGTGTTTGTTTTAGCCTGGTAATCATAGGGCTTCACACCGATGCTGATTCATATCTCGGTGTCTGAAACCTGTGACTCCACAGCAACCAGCAATTATGATCTTGTCTGTAAATCGTTATAGCACCGTGCAGTGAAACGCCTCAATTTGTGCTGCTTTCTAAGTGTGCTGTTACTCTGCGCAGACAGACATCGACAAAATGACCAACCGAAAAGCAACAACAAGGCGGTAAAACGACAGAAAGCTGCTGCTCAGCGAGTGGATTTGGCTGTTTTCAAATTTGGCACATGCTGCCGTCTTCCAAACTAATTTCATTTTTTGTTACAGATCGCTAAAGATGGGGGTAACCCAACAGTCATCATGTACTCTGTGAGGATGGTGCAAGATTATACATGTCGCATGATCTTTATCTGTAACCATAATAGAAAATAGAGCACGTGTTTGTGACTGCAGGATGAGTAAAT
This sequence comes from Melanostigma gelatinosum, assembly GCF_949748355.1. Lineage (NCBI taxonomy): Eukaryota > Metazoa > Chordata > Actinopteri > Perciformes > Zoarcidae > Melanostigma > Melanostigma gelatinosum. The sequence goes on from NC_136655.1 coordinate 6,560,872, forward strand.
AAGGATACTACGCTGTAATGCAGACATGAAAATATAAACTGAATATATCTGCAGCGTTGGGAGCTGGCTCATGTTTGCTCATTCATTAGCACACTGACGCAGCAGATAGGCTGATGGCTGTTTTTCACTTTTCCCCTCTCTCTTCTCCACTGCTGCTTCAAATCCCCTTCACTTACTTCGGCGATTTCTCTCTTTCTCTGTCTGTGTGTGTGTGTGTGTGTGTGTGTGTGTTTGGAGGCTTATCACAGCCCAGGAGCATGAGAGGCAGGCACAGCGAGGCAGTGGCAGTTACGCAACGCTGGTTATTTATAAACCGTCCTCCCTCTCTCCCTTTTCTCCCCTTCTTTCCTTCCTTTTCCCAGTTTGTGTCCCCTCGCCCACATCACCCCCCCCTCCTGATAACACGCAGCCTGATGTCCAAACCTTACCTGTGCCAACCTCTCTGCCCACTGACAATGCTGGTGTTTTTTTCTCCTCATTGGGCACCTCGACAGCAGTGACAGGTGGTTGTAACTCCAGAGGGGCCACGGCAAACAGTTAGCATGAACACACAGAGCCACAGCTGCACTGCACATCGTGGATAGAAATGGCACGCTCCCTGGCTATAGATGGGGGCTGCATTGTCAACACTATACTGTCGCAGAAAGGGGAAAAAAAAGTGTGTGTTTGTTGAGATGAGGCTGTGTGACTCGACTGCTGAGATCATACCTGTGTCACCAAGATTCGTGCGTATTTACCTTCCCATGTTCAGTCTGTGATTCGTCCATTACTTCTGAGGGGCTTATGCATGTCCACGTGTCTCTTTTTGTGTGCATGGCTGTGGATTTGTTTCTGATTAAATCTAGTCATACCAGGTTGTTTTCATGTTCCCTCTTTGTGTATCTGTCAGGCATACAGCGGCCTTTGATGAAAAAGAGACCGAAGCCTGAGCTCACGTCTCACAAATCACAAATTCACATCTGTACCTCCTCAGCACGTCTTCAGAACTTGATGTCGGCATATTTCATGATCAAACAACCTGTGAATTGCATCTTAAAGCCCTGCAAGACGAGTTTGGCTCAGAGGTAACGCTTGGGTGACGGTGTGTTTTTTACAGCCGCTCAAATATCAACACATTTACATTATAGTACAAAGTAAATGACACCAGTAGGACAAATCTATTTCCACCATTTTTTAACTGGACAATCAGGGAAGAGGTTTGAGGAACGGTTAGAGTTTAATACAAGAAAAACACACCCAAATTTAGATGTTGGAAATGGCCGCTTATGTGCAGAATACTGAGAGATGAACCCAAACTCTCATTGCAGCTACCGCTTTAATAATTACCTAAAGGCCTCGATAAGGCGTTCCACCTTCTGGGCTTCTCCCTGGACACGAATGTGGGCCTGAAACTTCCTCAGCGCTTCATCCAGCTCCATGCCTGAGAAGTCCATCTCATCCACCACACAACTGTTGAGCACAGGAAGGAATGGATGTAATATGGAGGCAGCGGTGGAAAGGAAGACACAGGGAGGGGGGGGAAAAAGGAAAACATTAAAATTGAGAGCGATATATCGACATGATGGCAGAGGCTGCCGCTTCACTGGTGGCATTGGTGGAATTGGTGGACACACATGCACACGTACACGCTTACAATCCCTCAGAGCAGAAAATCCTCCCTATTACCTGACAACCCCGGCTTAATGACTTTCATTAAAAAAGCAAAATATCCTGCCGACTTCAGGTGGATAAATACAACGTGGGCAATTTGGAGGTGACATGAGGCTTTGAAGTGAAAGGTGACTTTAGGAACGAGTTGGAAGGTTTTAAAGTTCCCTTTGCTTTGATGTGAGGTGTTCTGCCGAGGTACAAAGTGGAATGATAATCAAACTATGAAATTAAAGTCTTTTTCCAACACCCTCATCGCCGGCTTTCATGCGGCACTCCAAACCTATCCACGCTAGTTCAGGATCATCTTTGCCTCGGTTATTATCAGCCCGTTGATGGTTCAAAGAAAGATGATGCTGCTGATCTCAAAATTATTTTTCACAAAAATACAGAAGGTAGTGATCATTTCTGTTTGTTGGACTACAGAAAACACTGGAGTACACACACACACACACACACACACACACACACACGCCACATGAAGATGGATTACTGTGAACAAAGAGAGTTAATGAGGCGGGTACTTGACTGTGACACATGCTGCTCCAGCAGAAAGGAGACAGACAGCTGAGTCTACAGTACTTCCAGACGCACCGCGTATCACGACATGAGATCACTGCAAAACTCGCCAACAACAAAAATACCATGAAGTGTACACAATTTCACCAACACGAGAATTACAAGAACTACACCTAGCAGTCTTATGTGTTTCACTCCAGTCACCACTACTGCTACTACTACACGTCTGCCACCACTAGTACTACTACTATTTGACCTACATAGGTCAACCGTTACCACCACAGCTACTATTCTTGCTACCACCTGTCTTATGTATGCAACTAATATTCCCTGAGTCATTCACTTCCCCTTTAAATCAGTTTTCACAACCGCCCCATTCAGACCACTTTATTTTTATTTTCTCCCTCATTTCTTTCCTTCGCGTTCGAAGAACCAAAAAAATAAAATCAGTGCTCGCGAAGAGACTGCTTCTACACTCTGAGTCTCGACCGCCCCGGTACCCTCCCGCCTCCAGCTGAAACCAGTCAACATTGCTCTCCTCCATCCATTCCTCCCGTCCTCCCTCATCCTTATCCTCTTTCCAGACCCCGAATCCAACCCTCCTACATCATCATCGCCATATTTTCAGAATATCCGTAACACTATTTTAAACGCATATTTGGTGTTGACTTTGTTAGTTAACTGCTATTAGTACAATACACTGGAAGCCGCTACTTCTAACACGTATACTAATACAACAGGCACTTTGATAATACACTGTGTATTATTTTCCACTAGAAATTGGATTTAGAAAACCTAATCAGCCTAATGCTTTCTACGGTAAAGCTTATAGTACACACTGCCTCTGACTCGATCAACTCCCTTGACTCTCTCATCGCCCTCTTCATGACTCACTTCCTCGCACCACCACCTCTCTCTCTCTCCCCCGGCTGTCACTCCTTGTTTATGTAACGTCAGACGAGATGCTCTCTAGCCTAAGTACATCAGCCCTCTCCTTCCCCCTCCCACCTCCTTCTCATGCACACCCAAACATAACAACACACACACGCACTTGGCTAACGCACAATGTGTGTCTACACGTACTGTTATCATCACGCATATTGTTGATCTGTATACTGTACCTGGCAAGGGGATACACATCACATCTGTCTGCATAGCAGGGCTTAAAGTGTGTGTTTACAAAGCTCAATGGCAGGTACACACACACACACACACATAATGCAAATAAAAGGAAACAGCGGACCACATGGAGCCGTATTTTGAGCAGCAAATGAGCAGATGACAGCCTGAAAACACATTTTGTTTTTCCTGCTAAACAAGTACACTACATTATCGGTAAATGGCTCCTCTGGGTGCCGCATTTCTTGGAACCCAAAATTTATAACCACAATTTGGCTTAATTTACGACTTGGCAGAGTGCTGTACTGTGGGTACGTCTGCCCTTGCAATGACTGAAAGTGTGTTCTAGGTTTGATAACTCGGGACAAAAGAGAGAATAAAAGAAAGATATGCGGTACCTCCCCCGGGTTGATATGCAAATTCCCGAGTAATTGCTGAATGAGAGAATGTAATCGAATAAAAAAAGACAATTACTGAGATAAAGTAAGGAAGTTCTTGAAAGATAAAAAAAAGAGAAAGAACTTCAAAGAAAAGAATGCCCATCAGGTTAATGACCTGGAATGACACTTAGAGGGGGGATGTGAGTCGTGTGTGCACGTGTGTGTTGCAGGGTCTTCACATGTATGTGATGAGTAATAAAATAAGGAGGCATCTCTAACCCCATTGCTTTAATGTGTATTTTCTTTTATTTTTGTTCTGCTGTAAAGAACACACTGTACTGCATGATAACTCATCATAAAGAGTATTACTCATGTGAAAACATTTGTATACTGTCTTTTTGTGGCTGTGGCGGAGCTTTTTTCGAGTCTGAGAAAATAAACTTGTTGTCTGAGCTTGACGGTTTAAGAATAAAATGGTATTAGTTGCATTCTGGGGGTTTAAGGATCCAGCTATTTTAAGATTGCCCTATAGGGAGTAAGAGTCAGGAAATCTTAATTATCCTACGGTTTTAAAAGGCAAGCTCTGGCCCTCAAGCTTGTAATTTGAGAACCCTGGTAAAACCAACTAATGAGGTGCATTTCAGCTTGTCTTCAGTTTGTTCACTAAAATGAAATATAATAATCCAATGTCAATGGCTGCAAAAATGACAGCTTTTACAAAAATGGTTATAATTTGGGTTTTACATTTAGGTTTTTAGAGAATCATCTGACCCCAAAATGGAGTTGAAAACTGTATCATTGGGCTCAGGTATCAACACGACTCCACCACCACTATACAGTGTTGTGACTAGTATAGCTGAGGATTTTCCTTGTGCTAAACTCTCCATTGAATCCAGTCCTGCAGTTGACCCCCGACCCCTGATCGCCCAGAAAATGCAGGAATTGGAAAGGAGAATCCTCTTTTTATGAGGAGCGGTAAATGATCCTAAAACGTGCTCAAGAAATAACGTGTGCTACTCACTCCAGGACATCTCTGTTGAAGGGCTTCTTGCTGTTTCCGAGGAACTCTCCTATCATCTGTCGGCTCAAGCCCTTCCTCTGTAGCAGGAAGTGGGCAACGCCGATGGGAGTATCTGGGATGAAGCCTCGAGAGATCAGGAACTGAAGGCCCTTGTCCGGGTTTCTGAAACAAACAAACCAGAGTAAAGGAAAGGGACTGAATGAGGGAAAGGAGTCTGTCCTAAATACACACCAACACAAAGTAGATCCTTTATTTGTTTATTATTCATTTATTCTAATAAATGCTGAGAGAACATGAAGGACATTTCAAAATACATTCTTTTTTAAAAGCTGCATTGTGGTAATAAGAGTCATGGTCGGAAAATGCCGGGTGCTTAATGTGCATACCTGTAGGTGAAGAAAGTGATAAAACACACTGGACACAGCCTCATCTGTATTCATTCCCATGCTGAATTGCAACATTCACTAACAACTGCTAAACAGCTTGACACTCTGAGGACACTGCCAGAATCATACAATCTGATCTGGGACGCAGCCTTAAATGCCTGCTCATATGCACACAGGCGTTCCCAGGTACACTGGAATGAAAGGGGTCTCAGATTTGTCAATGTCGGTGACTTTTATTTGGATTTTTCATCACTTTGATGACAAATTGATCACTGTGATGAATGACCCCTGTCGGGCCACTCCAGGCTGATTTTAAAACCACACCAAAAAATTGATATCGTCCAGCGACTACCTGGAGAATTGAAAATCAACCTAAAAATATAATATGGTTTTGAAAACAGTGAACAGTATCATCATAAGCATTAAAACACACTGTTTTGCTGCTTCTGCCTTACTTTTCTGGTACGACCTGAGCTTTTGGAGTAAGCTAATGTTTGCAAACTCTAAACAGATATTTTGTGTAACTGACATCAATAAGTCGAGCGCTACTGTTACACTATATTTAATTCAGAAATTGTCCCTCGTGGCGACATTAGCTGCTGTTTGGCAAAAGCAAAGGCTCACTTTGAAGCAGGACAAGGTAACTCCTGAGTGAAGATGCTCTAAAAGTTGTTTTTATTGGTTTTAAAAGGTTATTTTCTTTGAATAATTTATGAAGGAGGGTTAGCTTAATGCACGCAGAAGCTGGTCACCTACATGCGCCTTGTGGGCAGACAAGGTTGTTTCTTCGACGATCGCCAAAACATGCAAAACCGTCGGCAGGATCATTTATATGCAGACATAAGCTGCCACAGCTTTTATGTGCGAGTATAGTCTATGAGAGCATCTATTTGGCTGGACAACGAGGAGTGCTTCCATGCTCATGCCTTCCGAAAATTGCCGAAACATCTCATTGGTTTCCATGAATCGCTGCTTTTGAAAGTCATCTCCTCTCCTATGATCCCATCAGTCGTCTTGCTGATAGCTGTCAGCTGACTGCATGGCAGAAGTTACGTTATGAACAAGGGAGTTATGTCGTAACTATTTATAACCCTGTTAGACACAGAAGAGAATTGCTCCAGGGAGGCTATACCGCATCAATGCCACAGCTCTCCCTCTCTCCAGTCTCCATACAGTGTTTAAACCACAGCCTTTACATAACAGAGCAGTGTGTGTGTGTGTGTGTACCACAGCTAATGGGTTTATAAGGCGAGGGCGGGACAGAGGGGAGAGGAGAGGGGATAAAGGGCAGGATAGATGCAGGAGGCTGGAGGAAAAGCAGACAGAGCAGATGTGTGGGAATAGGAATGTGAGGACAGAGAGTGGGGGGGGGGGGGGTGCGATGATGAGTGAGGCTGGACTGCCTCAAAGCAGCTGCTGCGACAGCCTCAGCACACACTCTGGCTCGCCCTCTCAGCCGAAGGTGATGTCTCGCCAAACGAATTTGGCAGATATCGCTCATTTGATGTTTGCCCAACAACAGATGGGTCGCACATGGTGATTATTATTCGGATGTGGGTGTGAAGATAGGGAAGGAAAGGGAGGAGATGATGCCGGATTGATGGATTCTTAGAAGTGATGCAGACAGAGGCCGTCCTCATCGGACAATCATTAGCCCCGGTTGATTGTTCAAATGTTTACATTTTCAATGACATGGATTGCCTTAACAACCTGAACCAAATAGTCTCCGAATGTTCACAAAACCTTTCGTCATAGAGGTGGTACATCAGAAAACACTGAAGTAAGGGAGCAACAGTGCAACGTGATGAGACGCATGCACACAACAGAGCAGTGAATGCAAGAGACACAGGACCAGATGTCACGCTAAAGTGACAAATCTCAAATAAACTCCTCCATTCAAAGACCTCTTCCTTGCTCACACACACTTCTTTTTTCCCATCTTGGACTCCCACCCTCATCATAAATACAGACTTCCACTTTTATTGGCCCTTTATTTCAGATCTACTTCAGTACCTCAGAGCTGTTTTATGGCCTTTACAAGTGCTGAACTGTGTGTTGTCTATGCCTCCAGATGCACACATTTCTTGTTTCTAACCAGTGATAGATTGATGGCCCGGTTTGCGCTGCCGTGCATTTTTCTGAGTGGTAATACAATTGTGTGCTGTGACTGTAAATACTTCAAAACTCTGAGTTTCGCTATGAGTGTATTTCACTTTTAGGTCCTAATGGTTTAAATGAGGCCATTTTAAGTGTTCGTAGTGGGAAGTTGATTTTCCACTGTTGATCCATTGATCTACTCTCTTTCTCTCTATGGGGAAAGAAATCTTCTTGCGTATCACGTGACAGATCCGGAAGTTGTAATTCCACGGTTTGGCCGGCACGAAAATCAGCTTCAAATCCCGGCGCTCTTCCTGGGTGCTTGGTCGCGACACACAGCGTTGAAATGTCACAGCTGACTCCACATATATTTTTGATGAAATTGTAATTTCTCTGTTTTTTTTTCAAATCAGCTGAGCTACTCAATTTTACCACCTGCAGAACAACTGCAGAAGATGAATAAGAAATGTTTTCTCTGTTCACCATCTGGATTTCAGAGTTTGTAATTATGCGCTGGGTCATTCTGCACCGAGGGCAGAATGTTAATGCAGGCGAGGTAAGTGTATGCACAAACAAGCACAGACACAGTTTTCCACAGAGCTCTCTCCTCCTGGCGTCAGGGTATCCCTCTCGAGGAGATGGGACGACTTCACTGATCTGCTGATCTTCTCTCTCTCGCTGACTCTCTTCACACGTATCTCTTATGCCACCTTTTATTTAATTCATAAATCTCTGCCGGTGCTCCACTTTCATGCATGATGCGGAGTCGATGCGATTCCCCCGTGAGCTGCTCTTATGGCAATGCTTTCACGACATGTCTGTTATTTCATACATATCCATCCGTACAAAAAGAGCAATATAATAGAGGAATATGTCATTTGTGGCACACCTCCTCACAACCTCCCCGTCTCTGTTGAAGGTTTTCGATCAGCTCCCTTGTGTGATGGCAGTTGTCCTTGACACACACTCCAATGTAGTCATTGTTATTCCACACACTCTCAAGGTGGAAACTTTATCAAGCGCTCTCTCGCTCAACCTTTCACCCCCTCTACCTTTTTGCGTCCCTTTCGGTTCCTCTCTCTTGCTTTTGCACTCCATTTCCATTACCCCCTGTGTCATTTTATTCTTGTGCAGGCCGCTGCACACACACACACACACACACACACACACACACACACACACACAACTTCAGACTTTTCCTCTCTTTGATTTACTTTCTCCGAGGTTTCCTTGACCACCTGCTACAAGACAAACACACACACACACACACACACGTTACATTACCTAAATGTGTGCATATGTGTGAGCTATAGTGTGTCTGCATGATCAAGCAATGCCCACGTTTTAGCCCAAAGCAAACACCACTGCTTAAGATGCAAAGGATACAACAGCGCAGGTATTAGAGGGAGGAAGTGAACTGGTGGAACTAATAAGCCTCAAGCTTGATTGCCCTCTCTCTCACTCTCTCTCTCTCTCCATCTCCCTCTCTCTCCTCTTTTTTCTTGAGCACTTCCTTCCTCATTCTGTCTCTCTCTCTCCTTGTAGCCAATTTATTAAAAGTCAGCTTATCTTTCAAGGTGTTTGATTTGGGGAATGAGAAGAAGGGATGGCAAATAAGTTTCATCGCTTTTTTTCGACATGCCATTTTCTGAAAACTGGGAGTTTTCATTAAAGAGTCATTAGAAATACAGTCCTCACTTCCCCTCTAAGGATATGGTTCAGATAAAAAACAGATGAATGCTATAGCCAAATGTGCTGTGCCTCTCCAGCTGCCATTTAGAGTGACACTATCAAAGTATCTTGAGAACTAATTGTACAGCGAAGAGTCAAAATAGAGTGCGCCAAAGTGATCTTTTCTTTCTGCTATCTGACAGGGAAATCGTAAGTAGACTTGCTAAGTAGACTGACGTTGAAATGTCATTCAGGTAGCAGAAAACCCTTATGTCCTTTGTTTCTGCCCGTGTTACTTTAGACACCAGGATATTCTGACATCTAAAAAATATTTGGAATTTCTGTCGTTTTTTTCAAATTATCATCTAAACTTAAACCACGGCTGTTTCAGTTGGCAAACCATAACCATAACTCTATCCTCTGTCAGTAGCTTTACTGCATTTTGAGAGTGCTGCTGATGTGCACAGGGGAATGAATCTCTAATTCTTTATGCACTTTAGGACATTTCCGAAACAGATGAGTTAAGATCTGATGCCATCTGCTTTTATGAATAATAACATAATAATATAACTTTATTGCGTTTTTTACATAACCCTCCTTGCCATTCATGTTTTTCTTTTATTTTGTGTGTTTTGTTTATTTCCCCTGGTGATTATTTCCTCTCCAGTAACTGCACAGCTCGTTCCTGCTCCTCTGGTTTTCAGCGTCACGCTCCAGCACTGAGTCAAAGTTAATTGGCTTTATTGTGCACTTTTATTGCGCTGCAGAGCTTGGCACTGAGCAAAAAGATAATGGGTGTTCACGAGCTCCAATCTTCTATATTTGTGTGAGATGGCTTAATTGGGGCAATATCCTAACACAATCTTGTGGTGGTTTTGCACCCAAGGGAACGCAGTGTCTTTCCTGTTGAAAGCAAGGAGCGCTTCGACAGAAATGGCTGAGGTGGCAGTGACAAAAGAAACTTGCTTTGAAATGTTTACACATTTTTCATTCCGGTTCTCAAGATGCCGGTTCACACAGTGCTGAAGGAACTTTTAATTACATTCACGACTCGCAGCAGAATGACTCATGAGAATTTTTTCTGGTTCGTTGCCGTTATTTTATGTATTCCGACTAATTGTTACCCAGCAACTCCATCGGTGGTTGGGTTGAAATACATGCGAGTGAGATCAGTTAATTTATTAGAAAACTGTATGTTTGGGTCCTTTGGGGTGAAGAGCTAATAGAGCATATGGTAACGAGCCTCATTTAAAGATTCCTTGCAAGTGTGCTGTTGGTGACATTGTAAACAGTCATGTGGTTACAAACCTTTCTAAAAGGAAACAATCAGCACCTATCTTAGATTTTGTTCTGCCATTTATTGTATGACATAAATATATTGGTCGAACTAAATAACCAACTTTATGTTACACAGCAATACAAGGACAATGTGCCATCAATATTCAACACTTCTTTTTAGTTAAGAGATAAAAAAACAAACAATAAAAAGTTCACTGGAGAAAACCAATTGTTTCAAACATCACAAATGGACTTGAATCGGCCACTGTCAGCATCCCCTGCATTATGTGCTGGAACAAAAAGCTTGATAGGCAGAGCAACAATCTATCTATGGGGTGTGTGGATCTCATCCAAATGTCAGTTCCACCATGTCTGGGTTTGTCTGTTTTCTTCATTTCACTCCTGTTCCCTTAAAAATCAGTCCCCACACAGCTCTGTGTCTCAATAATTCATCCCAGTTTTGATTTGTCTTCCTGAGAAGAAAGAAGACACCTCAGATCCAGCTTGGGACTTGGGCTTCATTCTGTTTGTTCTTTCGGCACAATGGGGATCTGTGAAGAAAAGTGCTTTTCTTTGCTCTTTCGAGTCCAGAGAGACTTCAGGTATACTGAGAGGAGGGGTGGAGGTACAGACTGTTTCATTAATCTCACTGTACAGTATTCTATCTCTTCCAAAACATCATTTTTCTTTCCAATGGTAATCAGAATATATATTTTCATGTAGCTTCTCTGTATACGCACATTTTCATTTAAATTCGACACCTCACAAGAGGAGCAGTCACATTACCAGACTCTGATTAGCTGGCAACGCCTGCACTTTTCTTGGGAGTGTTAAGCTGGTGCGAATACTTCCAAATTATTCCCAAATGCCATAAAATGTCTGGCTTTGTGTGTGAAAAGATAGGTTTAAAATACTTTCCATTTTTTGGAAACAAGGCAGAAAGGATGAAAAAATAAATGAATGACCAGATTTTCTGTCAACTTTAAATCTCTTTGTGATTTTAGGGCAGTAAATCATGGCTTACCAGATCGCATTGATTCAGAGGCGATACCATAAAACCGCAGCCGGATTGTAAATCATCGAAACACAAAAGAATGAAAAACTTCAGTGGCTACTCACACATTGAAGAGATTGAGGCCGATGCGGTAGAGGCGTTTCCGCATGACGTCAGTGGACAGCGTGGGTGATTTACAGCTGGCGGGGTTCTCACAGTGGTAGCGTGGCAGGCTGAGGATCATGGCCTGCAGTGCCTCCTTGGACGAGGCTTCAGATGTGGAGCGTGCCTCTGTGGACGTGCTGCTGCTGCTCATCTGCTCTGAGCTGTTATCTGCAGTCTCGGAGCTGCACCTCTTGACTTCCAGGGGCGCTGCCATGGGCGAGCTGCCCAGCAGCGGAGGAAAGACGTGAGAGGGCTTTGTGGATTGTGGCAGCACCACCACAACTTCCTCCGGGCTTTGAGGAGCAGCCATCTTATCCAGAGGGGTTAGGAGAGGCTGATCCTCCTCCCCCAGCTCTTCTTCACTCGGTGGAGGAGCAGGGAACTCAACATCCTGCTCGCCTTCTTCAAATTCTGATTCTGGGGGTGGCGGGGGCTCTTGTGGGGGCGGTGGTGGATCTATGGGTTCGACTGGGAGCTCTGCAGGGGGAGGACGGGGTTCTTGTGAGAGGCCATGAGAAATGTAGATCGGAGAGGAGTTTGTCGTTGTGGAAGTAGATGTGACAGTCGTGGAGGCTCCTTCTTGTTGGACGCAGCTGCCGAGGGAGACGGTGGACGATTCCATGACTGAGGATGAAACACGGAAGTTCTGGCTGTCGAACTGCACCGTCACATCCCGGAACGCCATCATCAGCTTGCTGGCGCTTCTCGACAGGTCGCTTGGGTCCAGTGGGCCTTGATGAAGCGTTGACTCTCCCTCAACACATCCTTCTCCTCCTCCTCCTGCTGCTGCTGCTGCTGCTGCTGCTGCTGCAGCACTGAAGGAGTCGGCACCGTACTGATAGGTGCCGCCTTCTTGCAGTGAGCACATGGTCTTCAGGCTCCAGTTGCTGAGTGCATCGTCTATGGACTTTGCCAGTGACTGGACCTGTTCAGTGAATGAGTCTTCCAGGTCGGTCAGGGAGCCACCAACTGTGGCAGGCAGAGATGGCGAGCGCACCAATGGGATGCCTGTCAAGTTGTAGCCTTCTGCCAGCGCCCGTTCAGCAGAGAAACCCTCTGTGTTCTGCACGCGGACCTTGCGCAGGGAGATGCGTCGAGGCAGACGACTCTCCAGTAGCGAATTGCGGATCTTCTCGAAGTTCTTGCTGAGCTGGTACTGGCGGAAGGCAGTCTGGATCTTGCAGGCAGCACGGCGGGAGATTCGGTGGCCACCGTATTTGTGCTCTAACATTTCGATCTAAAAAAAGAGACGAAAGAAGAGAAAAGGAAAATAATGAATTGCTGGAATTTCTGATAACCTGTAGGGGCAATCTGCAATTATTGAGAAAATCATAACTGTCTCAATAATACATGACAATTATGGCTGTGTATTGATTAGAAATTGCAGAACAACCACAAGATACACAGAGATTGGCAAGTCAAAACATTGCCAAGGATTCCCATAATCCCCTTATTCAAGGATGCTTATATTTATGAAAAGATCCTTTTTTCATCATTCTCCTGTCTGTCACTGTGGTGCGTGGGAGATGAATATGGCATATGAGTTGAATGTCAGTGTGAAAAAACAGGTAGAGTGATGAATGGGATATCTGTGGTGGGAAAAGAAAAACAAATAAATTCCAGGAGATAAAAAGGGTTGTAAAGTCCAATTTTAGTAAGAAGCAGGCAAAATTAAAATGTGAAAACTCCAATTTCAAATAATATCATCGTCACATGGTTGAGTAATTATTTCCAGGCCTTTTGATGTCTTAACTGAACCTACACACAGTTTGGTCAAAGCCACTGTTTGAAAGAGAGCACAGTAAGTAGAGCTGACTCATGGCATTCGGTCAAACTGTTCATTTCCTCTGCAAATAAAACTCAATCTGTGAGAATTCCATAGAGAGGTCCTCCAAAGCAACTTCAAATTGTCTGAAACTGAACAAGCCATTAATCTTGCCTGTGAAAAATTGCTCAAATGCTGTGGGAAATAGATAGAGATGTAATACAGCCATTCTTAGCAGGCGGCAGCTCAAACACTGGATGAGACCTCTTTGAGTTTCCCAGAACAATCAGGGTGTGGGTATCTTTGGAAGTGCCCCAGAAACTGCTCTTATCTTCTCCAGTCACTCTGAACATCCTTTTCATTCGGACTAAATCAATGAATATAATTCTGTTTCTGTTCTAACAGTATCAAGGGCACGAGTGTGGAGGAGGATTCAGCTTTGAAATAATAGCAGTGTCACCTTCTGTCATTTTACAAAAAAGAAAAAAATTCTATGCTGCAGTGCACATTAAAAATCACATTTAATTCTGGGAAATAGAAATCCTTGCTGTTCCCTCCCTCAGTGTTTTCTTCAGGAGCTGGTATTGGGGTGATGACATGAGGATTAGCGTTGGCCCAAGTCAACTATCCCTCCTGTAAATTTAAAATGCCATTGAACGAACGGTTACAGCCTCCACGAAAAGGCTCAAAACGTGACTTTCAGCTGCTAATCTCCCTTCGCTTTAGCACTGGACAAAGTCACCCAGCCACCCTCCCGATAGGCTGCAATGCCTCGAGGGTTTGCAATTTGTGATAAGTGGTTCGTTCAAGATGCAGCCTCTGCCGTCGCCACTGGAGGAAGGGAATCACATACAAAGCTCTTTAGAAAAGTGGAATGACACTGAAAATCCATCTTATCCACTCCATTTACATTTCACTGCAAAGTGAGACGTACGGGGAATATTAAAGGTGGTTTCTGAATAGGACGCATGGTTCGCAGCTCTACTGTATCTGCTGATGGCGTCCTTCTCATTCGCTGTCAACTCGTGGAGACTGGTCGAACTCGGCCTGAATATTCACCAGGATTGTTCTGTGACTGTGCTCTGTGCACTCTCTAAATGACAAGGTTAGCCTTAGTGAGTTCCACTGCAGAGGTGCCCTTGGTAGTGAAAAAGGGGCCGTCAGTATGGCTGCGTTTGATCGAATGTGGCAGGCGAGCTTGTTTGTTTTGCCGTCTGCGTAAGCAGGTTAGGGGACGATGAATAAAGCATTTGGGTCGCGTTGCTTTCTTTCTGTCAGAGTGTGTATCTGACACACTTTGCCACTCGGAGTACAGCCAACCAGTACGAGCTGGGCCATGATAGATGGAGAGAGGAAGAACACAGGAAAGAAATGGGACAGGATTTCATGCCAGTCTAAGACTGTGTTGGGACGATAGATGTGCCGTTTCTGGTTCAACTTCTTGGTTGGAGGGGTTTTTTTTACCATCAGAATGTTTCACCAATTTCTATCATTACTTACAAAATACATTCAATATTCACTCTCTTTTAGCGTCGGTTTTTGGTCTCTACCAACTCCTTAGGGAAATATCTGCCACTTTGGCTGCTAAATGCTTCACTATGTCTCCCGGCTAGTCACTAACCGTATCTGTCTGCCGTCTGGTGCTGAGCAGGTACTGCGGGATTTTAGAGCTTTTTTTTTTTTTTTGGCTGAAAACTCCAAAGTTGCGAGCCAACAGCTAATCAATGAGCTGACACTATAAGGGCACGGTCACACATGCTCCTATGAGTCGACGTTCACGCTGAAGGTGGGCGGTGCTTAGTGGGGTCAACCACTCACACTTCTTTGCTATTTGTGAAGGCTACGACTTCGCCGGTCAAAGTTCACCAAAGTTGAACTCCACTGATGCGAAGATGCAAATTTAGCCGAGGGGAGCTGCAATTTTGGGTGATCGTCCCCTGTGTAGGTTCATTGCCTCCCACACTATACATCGTCTTCATGTTGTCATAAATACACTGCTACATACTTGTAGCTTGACTCAGAGCCTACAGGTGGATGCTGGAGTCGAGGTGGGGCTTCTGTTTGCTGATATTTATGGCCACAATAATCATGGCATAAAACATGTGCATGCACATCCCTAGCTGCCACTTGACCGCTGTACAGAGAACTACATGTAAAAAAGGGCAAGATAAAGAAAGCTGGATGATCAGAGCACTAAAGAAACAAGAAAACAAGTGCATTGAAGGGAAGGTAAGAAGATGGAGAAAGAGGTGATGAGACGGATGGCCGCGCCAAGAGTGGCACTGCTGAAAGTACTCCACATTAGCCGACTGTCAGTTCTACCTCTGATCACTTCACTAAGCGCTGATGGAGAGAGATTATTCCGGAGAGGCAGTGCTCTGAGAGCACAGTGATGGCACTGCTCTGTTCCACCAAGGTCTAAATCAATTTTGACGGGCAGATCAGCACCATGCTGACCTCGTGTTCCCCTTTGAACGAGGGGGGGAAACGGTGGGAAACAAAACCAGTGCAAAGTGGTACGACACTGCAGTGTGCACTTCTACATGATACTTAGAAATGGCAAAGATACTACTGAGAGGAGAAGGTGTAATTCTTTAAATAAAGGACGAATAAAGGCGATGTCACATGGAAATATTTTAAATCAAGGAGCAGATCTCTAAAACTCGTGAAGTCAAATAGGCTACACATCAGAGGCTGATTTTCAGATATCATCAGATGGTGATGGTTGTTATCGTGGCTTGAAATATGGGACTTTTTCTGTCTATGTCTGAAATATTAATACCCAGAAGCTCTGGAAAAGGAATCTGTTTTAGTCCGGCAATGTTTGTGCCTTAAATAAAAACGTGTCTCGAAACAAAAGGTCAACCAAAATACACAGCATGTTTTATTCATGACTTCAAGGAGCATATTTAGTCATGTGCCAAGATTTCTTTTCCCCTTCCTCCTCTTTTCAAACCTTACCAGATTACACATGTAGAATACTAATTGCTAATTATTTATAATACGAGCTTGTGGTTTGGTTGTTTGTCTCTGAGGCAAACGGCAAGAAATTACTACCAATTGAAGCATTTTGTAAAATATTCTCATTTGCTTTTTAGACATGGAGTTAGATGAGAAGCGTGGTTAACGCTCAGCAGGAGCAGTTCCCAAAATGTCACACTATTCCTTTAAAAGAAAAATCAATGCCACAGGAACATGACAACATGGCGTCCGGTGGCAACGATGCACTGCATTTCCTTTTTTTTAGCCATAATCTTTTAGTCTCTCCTTTACATTTGTGAGAAAAGGGCAGATGTGCGCGAGTGAAACAGCAACTTATCAGATCTCACATGCTGCAGGAATAAGCGGCAAAGCCACGATTATTAGCACAGAAACATCTGCATGATTAATGAGATGATTATATAACAGCGACACTGGGACACAACTAACGCTGGCTGCATTACAAGATGAGGACGACAACAAAAGGCTTGATGTCATCAGAGGATGGGGATCAGTTGAGCTGAGACGTCATTGACCAAAGTCAGTTTGTGAAAAAGGTCGGCGGTTACTGAAAGACGAATTCTGACGCAGAAAGAAATGCAGTCTCTTTCGTGTTGCAAAACAACATACAGCAGCAACCTAATGAACAATGTCATCACATTTGCGAATCCGTGCCTTATTGCATCAGCAGTTTTAGGACAAGCTGCTTGTTTGATATTTCTTGTCTTCGTGTCGCTTGTGCATTTAAGTGGCATTTACGAGTGCCATCAAATTTAACTTTTCACCGTTTTTTTGCATGTTTCACTTCATGGAGATAAATGCCTTTTGATTCACGGGTATAGCTCAATTACTCAAGCAGAGATTAGCAGCAATTACAGAGCAGGAACAGCCGCTTCAAGTCAGGTCTAATCACCTATTGCTTCATCGTTCCGAGAAAACAAAAGGCCGTGCAGTCTGCGAAGATTGAACCTGCAACACTTTCTTTACCAAAGCCTTTTCCGTTTGATGAACAACTTTGGAGTAAATGTGTCCGTGCATTACAAACAGGGAGAAGTGTAGTGTTCCTGAGGCTTTTGGAGAGTTTTAATCGACTCAGATGACAGATCGTCCGAGAAACACTAAGAAACTATTTGAAAGGAGTTCAGATTATTGTATGTGAGATCACATCATTTTATTTTGTTGATTAACAATTCTGAACTTGTGGTAGTGGTGGGTTTATGCATTTCTATAATTTTAGCAGTGTTATCAATAAAAATAACAATACAACTTAAAGAAATACATCTTAATTGAATGAAAAAAAACTGCCCAAGGCAGGAAGATGTACATGTAAATTCACCAGTGGTCTACTGTAAGGCATAACTTGAAATTGAACGACTTCATCACGAGGTTCCTCCCCTGCAATCAAGGTATCGAAGATCCAATTACCCCGACATTGATCTGCTGAAGCATCGAGCCCCGGCACCCCCGACTGTACAGACACAAGATCAATCGAGCTGATCGCGCATCTCCAGCATTGTTGACAATGAGATAGTGGGAGAGATGTGAGATTAAAAGGAGGGAGAATGGAGGTGAGAGGGAGACACAGGCAAGGAGCTGAGGTTAAAAGAACCTTCAGTGTCGAATAAGTAAGCGATGAGTGAGGAAAGGACTGAATGAGGATGGAGCTGACAGAGAGTGAAATATAAAGCAACCGTCCCACTCAAATTAATTGGTTTCATTGGTCGCTTGGACGATGGATTTTAGCAAACATCAGCCATAATGCTTCAGCTCATCTTGCATTTTTGTATGTTGAAGAGCACAATCCAAATGACACTGACAGTGTCACCGCTGACACTATCGGTGTCATTTGGATTGTGATGTATCTTCACAGGCTGGTGCCCGGAGACTTCAGCAACCTTTGTGCCTCAGAAAGAAAACAGTTAATCCAATAAAATTGTAAAAATCTGACAAGAGAAACATGCATGATGTGCAATCGGTATATTTAAGCCTGCAATTGATAGAACTCGCCATTGTTGATTTCTTGTAATATCCTACCCATCAGTCCATAATCCAAAGATGATCAATTTAAATGTTATAAAACAGAGGAAAGCTGCGCCAATCCACACAACCGAGAAGCTGGAATCTGTAAAACCTTGGCTTTTCTGCTGGAAAACGACTCGAACAATCTATACAGTTGTGGCATGCACACAAGACAAATAAAAAAAAAGATTTAACAAATGAGCAGAGGCTGACATATACTGACTGAAAAACACTGGAGCATTCATTTCCCATAATGCAACATAACAGCATTTTATTAGACCCATGCTGCCTCCTAAATGCCTACTTCTTTACAAACCACACACTCTGTAATGCAAACAGTCTGCTAACAAGTGTAGGTGTCAAGTCCAGACCAAGACAACCCCGATGACATCATCATGACATCATGAGGGTTATTTCTACAAACACATTACACAACTGCTTTCTCAGGCTTGTGACGAGAAAACTGAACTTCATGTGCAAAATGAAATCTTAAATGATTAAGCTCTAATAGTAGTATGCATCGCAATGAAGATCTGAGTTGCAGAAAACTGATCAGGAGCGCAGACCGAGCCCCCACAAGTCTGCTGCCTTACCTGGTTGAAGATTCATGGACTGGAGAATGTTGGTTCGATGGATGGCGGTGAAAACGAATGGCGAATGTTTGATGGTTCTTGGAATGGAGATGATTATGTAATGATTTCCAACTCCCCTGATGAACAGCGTGATAAGGGCACAAACACTGAGAACATGGAAATGCATGTTTAAATACAGTCACAGTTCATAGACATATCGGTTTCAGACAAAATCAGTTTAACTGGGCTGCAACAAGATGAGAATGGATAACAGTCACATGCTTTTATTCTTCATGGAAATGAGGGCTTCTCATCATCCAGAGGATCTCGCACAGCAGCAGAGAAAAGACAAACGAAAAGGCTTTCCATTCATGCAGATACAAACGCAATTTGTTTTGCACATTGTCTTTATTTTTACCCTGATGTGTGTACGTGTACGTATGTATATACACAGTGTATGAAACTTAATGTACATGAGTTGCTCTACTTCCAGTAAATTACAACACAGCAGTAAGATATGGTCGTATCAATTCTATGGTACTTTCAGAGGACATACACTCGCAATCCAAAGTTGGTGAGAGACGAAATCATGTGTGGATGATGATGAAATGATGACATGACAATGATGGTTCATGAAAATGAAGAAAAGGAAGCTCATCATTAGTTGACACGGTCTAGAAGTGCCAAAAGGGATCAATGCAACGAACAACAAAACCAAAGAAAAATCTCATCAAACACCAGCTTCTCTCCCAAAAACACAAGTTTCCTCTTCAGACAGGAACATCACAAACATGTCAGACCACAAGACGTACAATACACACAAGCCAAGTTACTGTACCTGCCGCCCTCCCGCTCCCCTCACCCAAACAACACACCAACCCTCCCCCATCCCCAACACAGCCCTACCTGCTTATTTTTGAGGTCAAGCGAGAGCTCATAGTCGGAGGTGGCGGAGTGTGAGCCGGCCCCGTTGCGCTGCACCCTCAAGGGCGACGCCGTGTGGTGCAGGCTGGCTCTCCTCCCCACCCCACCTCCTTTTGCTCCTCCCCCTTCTTCCTCCTCCTCTTCTTGCTGTGCTGCTTCGCCCTCACGCCGCCCGGCCTGTGTCTCCTCTCCCTCTTGCTTTCTCTTTGCCTCCACAACTTCTTCCAGCGTTTCCGTCTCTTGCTCCACCACCACCTGCTCCTCTCTGCAAGGTGAAGGGGCTTCAGGGGCGTCCTGTGCCGCCTCCTCGCTCGGAAGCTCGACTTGAGGCTGTGGCTGAGGCTGTGGCTGAGGCTGAGGCTCGGCCTCGGGCTCCGGTGCAGGCTGGGATTTGGCTTCAGGTTCCGGCTGAGGATTGGTTTCAGGTTCCGGCTGAGGATTGGTTTCAGGCAGGGGCTGAGGTTGAGTCTGCGGTTGGGGCTCACACTGAGGCTGTGGCGGATGAATCTGTGGCTGAGCCTCTTGCTGCTGTTGCTCGGGCTGAGGCTGAGGCTGCGGTTGTGACTCGACCTCACTCTGCAGCTCCCCCTCTCCTCCCTTCCCTTCCTCCCCAATAGACGAGTCTGGAGAAAGGTCATCGCTGCAGAAAGGAGGAGAAAACGCAGAGTGAGGTTGCTGCTGCATCCGTGGTGAGCTCTGACCTCTTCTCCAGGCTGCCTGGGTTAGTGGTAAGAAGTTGACCCTTTTATTTATTCATTTTTTTTGCATGATCTCTCTCACTCTGCTACCAATTGTGTGCAGGGCCAGGTCTTCTGTCTACCTGCTCTGTTCTGTCTGCTTCTCTTGTCCGTCTAGACACCGACAGACAATGAAACAATGAAGTAAAGACGTACAGCACAGAACAGCTGACAAAACCACAGTGTACAACAGTGGAAAAACAGGATCAAGAGCGATTATTTATTTCAGCAAAATCTACAGATGAGAACGTGTGAAAAAAACAAGGAAGCTGACGGCCAAAAGTGACACACACACCCGACACAGACACACAGAGACATGGGGGACAGTCATGCAGCTATTGCAATTGTCTCTACGCTTTTTGGACGATATGTTTGAATGGTTGCATGTACGAGTGTTAGTGGGGGATGTGGCTTTTCATGGTGTAGTTAACCAATAATGTAACACACGAGGAGATGTGTTTTTAAGACACTCTTTTTCCTTCTTTCTTCTAGAAGCCCCCTTTGTTCGGTGTTGCAGGTGGAGTATAAAGAATATATATGCTGGCCCCAGCTTACTTTCTCTTTGCCTCTATCTTCAGGGTTGCCTTGAGTTTTATCGATCCTATCGGTCATTGCTGTCATGTCGTTTCCATGTGAATGATGTCATACGTGCCTTGAAAACAAGTTTGACACCGCGGGTCAACCAAAAGACACATTCCATAATAGGCTCGTTTAGCAGCAGCCATTGTGACATGTCATTGAAAGGTAAACACCGGTGTAATGATGAAAGTATCTTTAGCGGGGATATAGCTGGGTCTCCAACTTCTAAAAAAGAGCTTGTATGAGTGATGAATAATGAATAGAGGAATAAAGTCTGCTGCTCCAACGCTCAGCTTGCAGGTGCAGCTTTTTACTTGAGCAAAAAATAGATCTGCCTGAAAAAAAAAAACAGAGGACTTCTTTTAGGATGAGAGTCGTTCTTCTTGCCTACCTACCGTCGCCGCTCACAATGCTTCCGCTCATTGTTGTGAATCAAAATGTTCCTATTTGCATGTTGCGGGAGCGCTTGTTCTGGTGGGAGATGATCTGACAACCAACAGGCTACGTGCGGCTGGATTTTTTTAAAGTTACACGCGCTTTGGATAAGGTGTTCAAGGGGATTATTTGTGAGGGGACACAGTAAAAAAAACCTCTCCATATTAAATGACTGATAACATAAATATATGCGTGTGTGTATTTATGTAAAGCATATTGCATCATTGTCGACAACTCCAACGACGGCTTCACTTTCCTCCAACCTCTAAGTCTGTCACTCACACTCCCTCTCCGCATATCAACTTTTCATCCATTTTGTCAAGCTTCCTGTCATCCTCTCTGTCCAACCGTGCCTCTAACACACACACACACACACACACACACTCACGCCAGTCTGTCCTCCAGGTAAGGAGATTGAGCGGTTCCAGGTGTCAACGTGACTGACGAGGCGGAGACGAGCCCTGGATGCTGCCTCTCTCTCTCTCCTCTCATCTTTCCATGCGTCAGCATTGAAGACGGATGAGCGAGCGCAGCGGCCTCGATGCATCCCGTCCAGAATACAATTACAGTGCTCGCTTATGTCGTCGGCTCGCTCTGCCATAATTGCTAACAAGCTGGTGCTGTAGTCTGATGCGAGTTCAGGTCTGTGTGCTGGTGCCTTGGGTTGTTTATTTAGTCTGCACTTAGAATACAACATTGATTTGGGGTGCATGAGAGCATCGGCTTCTGGCTGCATACAATTTCCACATGTGCAGCCTTTGTGGCATTGCAGGGATGTGAAACATTATGCCGAGTATGTGAATATAGTGTGCAGACATGCAGTTAATAATGTGCTTTCTGTGTATGTGTGTGAATAAGAACAGGTCCTTTTGTTCAATGGTGGAAGAAATATTTGGAGCCGGGTTGGTTAGGTTCAGGTACAAACATGACTTGTTCAGGTTGGGCTGTCACTTTCCAACAGTCTCTTGACTCTCCGTCTTTGCTCCTGTCAAAATGACTACGGCCGCCAGAGGACTTTCTCCGTGACAATCCGTGACAATCCGTGACAATACGTAACGATATCTAGTTCTGGGGTACCTGCTGAGACTGCTGATGATTTCTTGGGAGGACATTCTCCTTTAAATACAGTTTGGGAGTTTAGTCCAGTGGTTTCCAACTCCCTACAAAAAGTCACAAACAAATGATCACGCCAACTCTTTCTTTTAATGTGGATGAGAAAAATAAAAAGGATCACAATTTGCACTGCTTCGACTTTCATTAAACCTTGATCGTGCAGCTTTTGACGCGTCATCGGCGCAGAGGTGTGCAGCAGCAGAGGTGAGACATCGTGCTGTGTGACTAGTGGGGTCAAAGGGTCTTTCCTCTGGCGGACTGCAGCCAAAGAGACTCGCTGAAGACGGCATCATGTGAAAAAACCCCACATCAGCAGAAGTCATATAGCAAATGAGATCCCTGAAGAAGCTAATAGCTACTATGCTTTTTTGTTCAAGAAAGCAGTTTTCTTTTAATATGCATGTGCCACATTCACAACAGAGAATTCTGACTGACTGGATTTTATGTTCAAAGTATTATTACATGTTAAAATGCTGCATTATTCCCCTTAACAGGGAGCAAATATCTGAGTGGGAGAGGGAATTAAAATAAATAAACACACAGCTACAGCTATCCAATGCATGTTGTCCTTGCGTGTTGGTTTTATTGTCCAGAGGGCGTGTAGTCTACTCTACACGTACCTTTTCAATGTATTGCCTCTACCGCCATTGCATAACCTCGGCTACGGCATCTGTAACTCTGACAGAGGCAATATCCCCTTTCCAGCTCTTTATCATATCACGGTAGCTAGCAAATGTCAGGCACTGTTCCCTTCATGTTACGGATCATAGGTTTTTTTTATTAATGATCTCATGGAGAGATTGAGACTCTACAGTTGATGTTCTCTCCACCACGTAACCAGCTACAAGCTTGATCATTTCCCTCGGAGTTCCCCGTTTCGAAGCTGTAGCACCGGCATCGCTCTCTTCCTTGATGCATCTCGCAACCCAACCAGGATGGCTGGTGGATCCAACACTGGGTATGGCTGTGTGCATATGAATCATGAGGAGATGAGGCAGAGGGTGAGGGTGACAGAGGTACAGAAAGAAAGCTCTGACTCAGGAAATTAAGGAGTGAAAGCCTGATGTACAAAAGGAAAAAAATAAGTTTACTGGTCATGGAAGTACATCGTTGGTTTGATCAATTGTATAATATCTTCTGTGGCTCGAGCAACTTTGTAACCCTGGTTATCATTAGCCCAAGACGTGGGCGTTTATACAGGGCAGGTTAAAGGAAAATTCAACAAGCTGCATTATGGGAATTGTGGGATCTACCATCTTTTAAGCTTGAACCATTAAGTCACGGTATCTTAAACTCTGCTGCGTCGACAATTCGCAAGTCCTTCAACTTAATGTAAGTGCAATAATAGATCTTGAAATAGCCCTTTACGTTCCAGGAAAGCACACAAAAATGTGGCACACATCATAGTGCCACTCTTTAGAGAGAATAAAGATCTGATTCATCCACCAGGGCCTCCTTTTATGAACAGATGAAAAACCACATCTAGTCTTTGAGTCTCTGTTTTCCTTCAAACGGAAACATACATCCGCTATCCCATCTGCAGCTCCCTCGCTCCCATAAGAAGTAGCGTCTTGTTTCAGAGCAAAGACAGTAAAGTCTAGAGAAAGGACTGAGGAAGCATATTTGCAGCACATTCTTGGCCACGTTGTCTGAAGAAGCTTTTGTGTAGAATGGCTTACAGATATAGCCATGACATGTTTAAATCATTAGATAGACACTGGACGAGTCACATGGTTAACTGTGTCTGTGCTTCCCCCCCCCCCCCCCCCCCACAGAGGACAAGAAGTCAATTTGCACTTGTTAGTGATTTAAAGTCTCATAAAGGTAATTTTGAAAAAAACATAAAATTGATCGGTCTATCTAGAATAGCTCTGATCAGATCAGATACATTATGGAAAATGGAGTGAACTGTTCTGGAACTGTAAAAACTGGAAGAATGAGGCGATAAAGTGCTATTTGAAGAGTTAAATAGACATAAAATATGCATGAAGTTACTATGCTCCTATACCAAGCATGGCTAACTCTACCCTGTGAAGTTCCCCTGGAGCCGACATACAGTGATGCATGCTAGGTGGCCTTCTCTTTGTGCTTCCTGCTCACCCCATGTGATCAATCCTGCAGGGATGGAATTGGTTATGGAGATGCCAATCAATCGTGCGCTCACTTGAGTGGGACGACACCGCTCATAAAAAGCACTGTTTAGCGAGTAAGAGGCAACGTGACGAGAAGAAACCGAGCGTAACAGGGAGGCATTTCTATACTTTTATATGTAATCCATACATTCTGGGCACGGAGTTGACTGAAGAGGACTGAGATCAATATCGACCAGTTTATGTTTCTGAAAAGCACAGAATCAGCCTCCAGCTCTTGTTAAAATCCCATAGAGACATTCTTAAACGGCGGACCAGTGATAAGTATCTCAGGGCGAGCAGGTTGAGGTGAGACTATACAAAAACAGCACACGGCACACTCAGATGCTTGCCTCCTGCTGTACAGGGTTATCCTTTCATTTACCGTGTTGAATTGTAAGACCGAACGAGGATAGTCGCCCCTCAAGGATTTAAGAACAAACTGCTTGCACATACTGCACGAAAAACACACAGACCATTATAACCACGGGGCATTCCCATGCAATGTCAATGTAACGTCTTTCCAGCAACAACAGAGCACAGGGTATAAAAACAGGTTGGGCTTGTGAAATATGCAAGACAGGATTTCAAATTGAATCTCTTCAGAAGCCGATGCCCCGGGATGTGGATAAAATGGAGGGAGACGATAGAAAGAGGAAGAGGGAGCGAGACGGCAGCGGTGGAAATTGCATCGTAGATTTATGGTTGACGTACAACTGCAAGCACAGATGTATACACAGCCCAGTATTCGGGGTCAGGACTTCAAGGAGGGAAAATGACAGGCATTCATCACTCAATGTCACAGAACGTCATTCATAAATCTGGTTGGATATCCTCCCAATCTGCTTTAAAGAAACACGCTTCCATACTATTGGAGACATGCCTAAATTACTTTCAATTGAATGGTTGTTGTTTTTCTAATTGAGGAAGTATCATATCCTTAGAGACGGCATGAAGTTATTGCTGAGGTAGACCTTACAATGCCATTTACAGTGTGTCCAGAACATAAAGCCTGCTTTAGATTATCATTGTCTGAGGTCTGAATCACGTTTATTTCCCTCCTTCTTATTCACATCATGTTGCAAATATGAATCACCGTGCTATTTTTATACATCGTGGCAAAAGCATCTTTTTATGGGTGCCTAGCAGAGAAGCATGAAGAGAAGGAAGTGTTCAAGAACAACAATGCCTGGAGAAAGAATTCGGCTGCCGCTTTGCCTCGTTGTGGAAGAAACAATTGAGCCGTCCCCCAACCCTGATGATTTCACAAGTGAATTGACTATTTCACATCTCTGAAAACATCCTCAGGCGGTTTACCGATGCTCGGGTGACTTGTTTGAATTTGCCTCTTTTAAGCAACACACAGGACCTTCAAGGACCACATGACGGAGGCTCTTTGATGCTAAATCACAGGAGCTTGGAAATACTGGCGATGGCTTAGAAATATCTTTAAAAGTCGAAATGTTTTCTTTAGTATACAAAGATATTTATTTAGATATTAAACAAATCCAAATCAAGTTATTTAAAGAATGGATACACATTGCCAACATGTTGTAGTATAGCTTGCGTACACATAGTGAGAGAGAAATGGAAGAAGAGAACGAGCAAGAAGATGAAACTGTTCCGATTAAATTAAATCAGAATGTGAATTTGCGCAAAACGTCTTGAATTGCGATATAAATCATCTTCAGTGTCCTGTTGTCCGTTTTCAGTAAGGCCATTTCTGTCACAATCAACTCCCTCCACAAGACCAAAGATTGAACTGTAAACTAGAATGAACTGGTATTTTACACTTCTTACTCATGAGCTTATTGAATAAGAGAAGACGAGCCCACCCACAGCACCCACCGTGATCTGGAGTCCCCCGGGAGCTACTTTATGTGTGTGTGGGCGAGCATGCACAGATAGATATTACACTTTCAAATGTAATGACATTTCTCCTGGAATTAGCGCGTTTATTCTGATTAAGGTGTTTATGTAAGCCATTGAGCCCTCAGTAATATTAGTGGAATTAAAGGCTCAACCCAAAAATGTATTTTAGGTTTGAAAGCTGGATGTAAAAGTTCAGAGCAAGGGGGTGTTTCGTGATTCATGAAGGAAGTAATGCAATATTTGATTGGTAAATATGCCATCATTGAGAACAGAAGGCTTGACAGGTACCATTAGCTAATGGTGGTGGGGCTTAGCAAAGCAAATCAGTGTACGTCGGTTCAAATAAAGAAGAAAAAAGACCAGAAACATGGCAGTGATGAAAACGCCGCTGTCAACAGATAAACAGTGGACAAAGAGGAAGAACCCAGGATGGACAAGGAGATGAATTGGGGACATTAAATTGCCTGGTTGACAGACAAAGAAATACCCGTAGAATGGCAGAAAGAGTTGTCAAGACCATCGAGGGGAATCAGAGGCAGCTACTGACATGGAGATAACTCCAGACTTTCATTACCATCCGGGAGGAGAGAGGAAATGAGGGGTCAAATTTATGTTGGGAGTCGGAAGTTACTCACGAATATCCATGGACTCACTGTGAAATTTCAGAATGCGGAGGGTGACAAGATGAAGCGGTCTCAGCAGCAGAAAGGACAGATCCCCAAATGGAAGAGAGAGGCTCACAGTCATGGACCGTATTCATAGTGGCTGCTGACAATACCTTTCTCCTGCAGATTACTCTTGCTTTCTTGCTAATTACAATCCTACACAAAACAAATGCTATGCTGTGATATTCATAGCAAAATCTGATGCAGTTCAAGCCATTTGTACTGCAGTATTGTGAGGTGGTGTCAACAGAACTGGGAAACATTAATCCACTTCCTGCACCTTCAGCAACCTAAAAAACCTGCTGATGATCACACACACACACACACACACACACACACACACACACACACACACACTGCATTCCTTCTGAACCTTTAAACGGGCGTTTGAAGGAGTGAGGACAAGCCAAAACGTCCTCACTTTCCAAAATGTCCTCACTCTGAAGGTCTAAAACTCAAATGGGTCCTCACAATGATAGGTGTACAAGTACACACACTTCTCTGTCACTACAGGAAGTATATCTAACAATGTCAGCGTGAACGTGACCATGTACACGTAGAATGATCTGTTGCGTCCTTGTTTGAAAAGAGAATAACGACAGAGGGCATTTGGCATCTGATCAAACATTGTAAACTCTTCACTGTATTACACCAGAGTAGGCCTTGACGCCCATGAACACACACGCACTCACACACACACACACACACACACACACATACACACAGACTCAGCACAGCATCGCCGGATACCTAATGCAGCCAAACACAGCAGCCAAAAATACAGGGAGACCATGAGACGAATAAATACAAGTTGTTCAGTTTGTTATACCACGAACAAGACTGTCTCCACTTACAAATACAGTACCATAGCAACAGCCTGGAACATCACACATCATCTTTCGTCACAAGACGTTAAAGTAAAAAGAGATTGAAGTGAAGTAACTAATCCAACAGTATGTACAATAAGCCCTTATTCCAAGTTTATACAAATAGAGCCTTGCAGTAATTGAAGGGGTCTTGGAAGTTGTTGATAGTTAAATTCTGCATTATCTACTGTTCAGAGAGAGAGGATGCAAACCCTGGTCACTAATATCATTATGCCCGCTTACCCTTTTATTTCGCTGTGCTATAACAACATCTACTTCCTGCTTTCGCACACAAGTCATTTTAAACAACAAACAACTAATGCCGTCAATTGTTGCGCACAGACTTACAGTGTGAAGCTATTTATTTCCTTTCCTTACAGGGTTTATTTGTCACCAGCTGCAAAAGAAAAAAAAAATGTGAGAGGAGGTTGTTTATTGTGACCGAGGCAGAAGAGGCATGGTCTGTCATCGGGCTCTCTATTATCTGTCACTGTTCTCACACACACACACACACATGCACACGCTCATATACTCCAAATCAGTCTCCCCTCATCGGTGAAATTGCTTTCAAGGGAAGGGTAACAAAAACAATGTTTCACTGTGCTCATTCTACGGCACAAAAAAAGAAGAAAAATCAAGTTAAGTCAGAAGGTGACCAGCGTTGTGTTTCCATTGACTCTCTTGAAAGCGGTGCGATGCTATCCCATCACCGAGCCGATAAGAGGGGCAGAAAATTCAATTACATCTCAGTGAAATGTGAAAGGTTTCTCTTCCAGAGTGGGAGCCCGTCCACGCCTGTGTGGACCTTCGCGTTCAATCTTTTCACTGACTTTGGAGGTGACGTGGGTCGTTCGAGAGCGACCAGTGTGGTTGGCGATGTCAGAGCAGGTCCATCACAAAAATGGGCTTTGCGGGCCACTGTAGAAGCAAACTAATGGTGCGTTATATGGTTCTCAAATGAGGTGAAAGAGTGGAACCAAAAAAAAAAGAAGTACGTCTGGTCTGCAATAATAAGTCTGACTTCACCAACAATGTCCTTTACATTACAAGGCCAAACTAAGTTATGCGAGGAAGAGCTGTACTTTGAATGATTGTGAGTCATTGACACAGTTTTCAGCTTCTTCTTCTTTGCTTTTTTGTTCAAGGTCTCAGAATGGATCTTCATCTTGAAGGCTTCTGCGTGTTTCAGTTCAACATAAAAGTCGATTTTTTTTTCTTCTTACTGGCACCGCCGGGTCTGTTTTAACAAGTAACTCATTTTGGCCACCCATCACCTCTTCAAAACAAGCCTTGAACTGACAGGGAATGACACAGCCTGACATACACACTGCAAAGATGACTCACACACACACACACACACAGCTGAAGTCATGGTAACAGGCTCCACACTGTGCACAAAAGCATGACAGAGTAAAAAGGGATGCTCTCTGAAACATTTCCTTTCATCAGCATCCAGTCGTCTAAAGACGGTGTTTTCATTTTAGCAGATATGTCTTCTAATACGAGTCCTTCTGATAAACATAATTTCTAATACTGAATACATATATATATACCTATATTTGAAACAGAGAAAATATATTATACTTAAGGATGACTTTTTACCAGATGGAAACAAGCATGTACATCATTAAATTTCCCTCCACGATCTAAGCCTCAACTCAGTGGTGGCTGTGCATTTTATACCTGGGCCTTCTGTGCTGGCCTACTGAGCTATGGTTATTTGTTTCTATTGGTGTAATAATACACGTATCCGTATTGAACCGTTCGGTACGAGGCTTACGAACCGAACAATACGTTGGAATAATACTAGTGCATTTGGAAAATGCAAAAGCTTAAATTGTGGGAAATATAATGTTTTCGGTGGACTGCGCTCAAGTAACAGACAACGTGCTGTGTGACATTTTGAACCCGGAACAATAACAAAAAACAGCCGAGGCAGTAAGAAGTCCTTCTCATGGACGAATAGACCGCGACCGGCCGGCGAACGCAAACACCGGCCGGCGAACGCATGGGTCCCTGCATGGGTCCCTGCATGGGTCCCTGCTGGGTCCCTGCATGGGTCCCTGCATGGGTCCTTGCATGGGTCCCTGCTGGGTCCCTGCATGGGTCCCTGCTGGGTCCCTGCTGCGTCCCTGCTGGGTCCCTGCTCCATCTCTCTATCAGTTTGGGGGTCCTTGGCCTGAAAAACGTTGAAGACCTCTGATCTACACCAGGCAAAACCCAAAGAATTTCATAATTTCTTTCATAGCTTTCAATTTGAATTCTTACTACTCCAACTGCCAGCTTCCTTAAATTTCACATTAGTCACGTGCTCGCCCACTGACCAATCACGGCGCACGTTAATGCTGACTACTTAGCAGGCTATCTGGGTAGCATCGGCACGTCAAAGAACACGCCCAACAAGTCAAACTAAAGATCTGATTGGTTGAAGACCATATGGCAATCAACAATATCGTCCCTATTCACTTAAACTGCAAAGTCTACCTGCAGGACCTCAGGCCTCTCTCCTTACATAGAGACATCGGGGCTGAATCTGATTGGATAAAAGCTCTCCTTAAAACAAGCTGTGCTGGAAGCAGAGCAACAGAGGAAGACAGGAGCTGTGCAATGAGAAAATAAGCTAATCGGAAAAAAAATGATCATACATGTAGTGTATTTGTGAACAATGATTCAATTATAAAATAGCTATGACTTTGTGATTCTGTTTCGGCCAGCAGAGAAGGCTTAGCTGGCCCTGACGGCCCGCCACTGCCTCGACTACGCTCCTTCACTCCCCCTCACTCGCCTCTTCGTCATTCCCCGCCTCTCACTAAAGTGAGTAAGGCGACAGCGGCGTCAGGTCGCCTTGTCAGCAGTGTTTCGTGTCCTCCTCCACATCCTCCTCTCCACTCATTACCTTGTTGATCTACCGTCGTGAGGCTGTCGGCGGGCTGTCGGGACAAGGACTCCACCCGGTGATGCACGCTGAACCTGACAGTGTCACCCACGCCGGGTACACCTAATGTCCCTTCACAGGGAACAGTATGGAACAACCTGTACCTCTTAGATCTACCTGGTTCCCTGTGTTCGTGACTGGGAGGCAAGGCCTTGCTTCTTTCCTCTCTGTTAGTACCCGTCTGTGTATGTGAATCTCTCACTCCCTCATGCTCCTGCAGTTATTTATTTATAGGTTGTACTTGCTTGTGGTGTGGATTAAGTGAAACACACAGGGATGATCTGGCAACAACAGCAAACCCAGATGTTCAATGTGGCACCGAGCAGCGTAAAGGCAATACACAATCACGGTTGTGTTTGCGTGAAGCTCTGATATTCAGGCATCATAGCTGGACATTTCTTTTGCAGTGTTTTGTAGTGGAGGCACCCCACATTATGTAAAAAAAAAACAATGTTATACAATTTAGTAACAGCTCATTAATAAGGATGTCCCATTCAAGTTTTCCTGTGGATCAAATAATTAAATATGTGTCAATATGTAGCTGACACATTGAAATAACAGGTGTTGCCATCTGAATTTTTCAAAAGCTATTTGATCCAAATGCGGAGCAAACACTCGCAGGTGTTACAGAGTGATGCTTCCTGAACCTCATCAACAAGTGAGTACTCGGAGGACAAACACCGACTCGCAGAGAGCACACAAACCCACAAAATGGCAAAGAACGCACTCACAGATTAAACCTTTCGACTGATAATGTTTGATAAGTAAGTAACTTAGAGCAGCATATCCGAATGTCGAAAGGAAAGAAGAGGTCTAAAAACGAATCAATAAGTAAACAAATACCAGAGTCAGATATCCAACTACATTGATACACAACCACAGATCCGACACACATTCCTCAAGAAATTCTGAAAAATTGTGTCCGATGAGAGTAAAGTTAATGAGCAGAGCAGTCAACACAAGGTGAGTATTAGCAGCATTAGCAGCTAATGCTACTTCCAACTGGCCCATAACTCTCTCCCTTTATTTACAGGGACATAATAGTAAAAAATCCATCCTCCCACTAAAAAAAAAAAGGTTCACAGCACTTCAGCGTAAAGTGATTCACACATGATGAAGATGTGCATAATTTGTATTTAAAAAGGTCAACCAGAGCCTCACATTTCCACGCTCTTAGTACCTCTTCTGTTTCCTCCCAAGCACTGCAGACTGAAGCAGATTGTTAATTCTCCCCTCCATTTTAACCTGCAGGAGATTCACAGCTCACACTCTGCCCTCTCCACTACCTCTGGAGCCGATTGGGAGGGCAGCTGAGGGCTCCAGATGCCTGCTTTTTTGGGGCATTTGGCTCTAGTTTTCCCTCCACAAATGAGCTGTAACACACTGGCACCGGCTGATATGATGTGGACTGTGTGGATGAAAGCGATGGTCATTGGGCTCAAATGATCAAACTGCAGTCATTGGCTTCTTTACAGTGATGAGGTGGAAGGACAGAGGATGAAAATACGGGCTGATGGCCAAAAGCAGAAAGGTCAGTACAAAATGTGCAGCCAGCATTTGGATGTCTCTGACTGCCAGGACTTGTATTTCCCATTAGCACCCCCTGCTGTCCAGAGGCCAGTTAACTGTGCGTTAGACCGTTAGACAAAGGGTACAGCTACCAGTGGTGTATAAAGTACTCAAAAGCCATACTTGAGTAAAAGTAAAGATACCTTACTGGAAAACTACTCCAGTAAAAGTAAAAAGTCACCTATTAGAATACTACTTGAGTAAAAGTAGTCCAGGAGCAACAATGTTCAACATAACATATTGTACATAACTATACTTTTGCATCTACTATGAACTTATCATCATAATTCTCCGAAAAGCAATATGACACTATGAAGGAGTTGTAACAGTGCGTTTATAAGTATGCTCATTAGACTAGAGGATGTAGAGGGCAAATGCATAATATTGTGTTCAGCAAAAAATATCCACTTGATGCATCAGGTCAGTGTTTAGAGAAAGGACGCCTGCCTTGTAAACTCCTATGGACCTGATTTGAACACAATAGGCAAAGGTTTTGCTCAAGCTGAATCTGCAATTGGGCGACTGCTACCATCATAACTCCATCTGATCATCCACAAAATTACTCAAATATCAAAACATGATCAATACTAAAGCAGCAACACAGTCATTACTTGAAACTGAAACATGTCCTGTTCATCTTCAAAAGAAGTTGGTTTTCAAAATTGCGAGAATTCAGTCTCGCTCTTCTTGGGCTGAAGACTCGTCCTGCGATGCTAAATAGCCTTTCACAGGCCGCTGAGGCAGGTAGATGTGTGTTCAGCGTCACAGACAGCTTGCGCACAGCTGCGAAGGATTTCCCTAATGCTAACGCCAATGCTAATGCTGCGCTCTCGCGGCTCCCATCAATCCTATGGTGTGGTGGCTAGCTATAGCTAACGTTAGCCAACTAGTGCTGCACAACTGTCAACACTTCCTCAGCTCACTAACTCGCTAGCGATCCACGGGTGTTGGTCTTCGTCACCACCGTCGTTTGTTGCGGGAGTAGCAGGTGCTTCCATTTCTGCTTCCATCATGAAATCAGTCATCAGAAATCAGAGTGGAATTCTACTCAGGTAGTCGCCCGCTAGCTTATAGCATGTAGCATCCTGGGCATCACTGGGAATCAAAACACCGCGGCTTTGAGAGCACTTGTTTGCAATTGTGCATTAACGTGATTAACCAATGATTTAACTTGCAAGCTACCACTGATTCACCAAACCTGCTTGCTTGCAGTCTGTGTTCCACCACAGTCCCCGACGCTGCTCTCAGGATTCATTTTGTTTCTAAAGATAGATTTGATTTTGTAGCGAGTAACGAAGGTTTCAGGGGAAATGTATCGGAGTAAAAGTATCAGTTTTCTTTGCAAAATGTAGTGAAGTAAAAGTAAAAGTAAAGAGAAATATAAGTCGTAAAGTACAGATACCCAAAAAAAATACTTAAGTACAGTAACAAAGTATTTCTCCTTCGTTACTATACACCACTGACAGCTACACACAAAGAACTGATACACAAACTCATCCCAGCACACTATGCCCTTTTTTCTTTGCTCACTCCCGCTTGCAATCAAAACCCCTCACCTACACACACAGGGGACAATTTATCGCCGCACGTCAGGCCGTGTGTTGAACTATTGACTGGCCTGCAGAATGGGAGTATGGGTATTCTGGGACCCCTCAGATGATGGAGACTAATAAGATGGCACGCCATCAAAGACGGCTACAGAAAGGAACAGTGGAGGGGAAAGGAAGATCATTTATACCACCTTGGCACATTGTGTGCATGTATTTGTGTGTGTGTGTGTGTGTGTGTGTGTGGGTGTGTGAGTTTGTGAGGGAATGAGTGAGCTAGCGTGGATGCTTATTGAAAGTCAAAGAGCCGATACACTGTGCTCAAAATCTGTATTTTCTGAAATCGCACAAGATGGTTGTCGCCGGGACATTCATCTGAGCCGTTGGCAAATCAAAAGATCTGTATTCAGGCTGAGAACGAAGAGAGCCATAATCAGAATAGAACTTCAGCTCGTAATGATTGCCTCATTCTTACGTTACGGGAAAAAAAAGTGCATTTATTGTTGTTTTTTCTAGCAGTGACTGTGCTCGCACAGAATGGTTATTATGGTGCTGCATGGTAAGTCTGGACATGATGGCAGGAGCTGTGCCTCTAGGGACGAGTGAGTCGGTCCCAAGGACCAAAACCATTGTTGAACGTGGTGCAGCAAGGGATGAGAAATGATCAGAAACCCCAAAAAGAGTCATTTAATGTGTATATTATTGTTATTATTCACTGCCTGCCTCTGCAGAAAATCAAAATGTGCTGTATTTATGGTTTTGTCATTACTTCCCTCAGCATATTTCAGTGGGTATTCTGGCAGTAGCCGTGCCTCCAGGGACCAGTGAGTCAGTTAAATGACCAAATCCATTGTTGAACATGGTGCAGTGTATTTCCTGCCTCTGCAGAAAATCTAACATGAGTCTATCTCTTCATTTAACACTTAAAATGCACTTAGAGTCTATAGTCTGTGATCCTTCTGTTTTACCTTTCCACACCATTGTTTATTGTTCAAGTGTAATGATTTATGAACGTCTTTGATGTCTTTTTGGTTTTATTGATGGTGCTATTGTTCTTATTGTTTCATGATTCTGTTGTTTGTAAAGCACCTCGTAAACCTCGTTATGGAAAGGTGCCACATAAATAAAGTTTATCATTATTAATTGTAGTACTAGTAGTAGTAGTAGTCGTATCTAATCTAGCATTATCTAAATATTTTAAATCCAACCAAACCTCAGTTTGTAACACAGACTTTCTGTTATAAACCAGATGATCATGAGGGTTTTCTTGACAAAGCTCCTCCAGAATCAGAGAAGACATTAAACAACTGATGTCACAGGTTGAGCGGCGCTCCTCATTGCTTGCAAACTCACTTTGACACGTAAAATGAACGCAGTGCCGCAGTGAAAATCATATTACGCTACATTGCTATCAACATCTTTCATTCGTGCCTTTAAAAGCGGTATGTGTGCGTCAAAGAAGATCTAAGTACCAAGCCCTGACATTCATACAGAGGCTGAAAAAAGACTGCTGATTCGGAGACACACAAGAGACGCTGCAGCAAAGTCATCAAAATGTTGTGCTTTTATTAAATCTCCTCTGTAATAAAAACCCTCTCAATGCTGAGATCAGCTGCAGAGCGGAGAGCGAAGAGGAGGAGAAGCTCTCAGATCTCACCGCTGTTCTGCCAAAGAGAGGGCTGACGTGACACTGTAGGAATGCGGCAGAGCAACGAATAAAGTAGGTGGTTTCCTTTGTGCCTCATCATCAGGGCCTACATGCATCAAAAACAGTGAATGACGTCGATGATCATGCAGCTGGGCATGAGCAGATGTGGTATCACTGTTTTGTGGTAAGAGTCTTGCATAAAACACGCCTTAGGGGTGGAAATAAATTAGTCGCAGCATCACTTTAATTCGAAATTACTCCAAGCACTCGCACTGTAAAATATGCTTTCATTCTTTCACAATGCTGCTGAGTGCTGATTTCAATTTCCGGGTGAATTCAAACCCCAGAGGATGTGTTTGAAGAGGAGCTCGGCCCCTGAGGAGACTCACACATGAGTGCTTCTCTGATTGGCCAAGAGACAAACCCTTTGAGCCAATAGGAAAATGACAAGAGCAAAAATTCAGGGAAATAAAACAAGGTGGCGCTGGGACTTCCGCAATAACGGAGGACGAAAAACAAATTCAACCACATGTGCACAGACACTCCTGACGAACGGTCTCTGGATGCTGTCCCACATCTCCCTGCTGTGCCCTCTGTTCCCATGACAACGGAACAGCAAGCCGACAAGGTCACTTCCTCCAGCTGAGGCAGCATGCGACGCAGAGCGAGAGACACGGGCAGAGGCAGATGAGCACAGTTATTAAATCATGGGGCGAAGAGGGGCGAGAGAGATCTGGCGAACTATGTGATCGAGGGTATACCACGCAGGTGAAATCTAATTTGCGGATGCACAGGTGAGACTAACGCTGGGAGTCTGCTGGTGTGAGGACAAAAACAGATCATAAAGCTCTGTACAGTGTGTGTGTGTGTGTGTGTGTGTGTGTGCGTGTGTGTTTGTGTGTGTGTGTGTGGCACATCTCAGAGGCAAGTCCTGAATGACTAAAAAGAGCTTCAGGCACACGTTCCCAACATGCCCCTGAACGTCCTCCAACACAACAGATCAATCATTTGATCAGCTCCTCCGGCCGCCTCAATGCATCATGGTTCCTGTAGTTCTCCCCAGTTGCTGTACCCACGGTGACGAAGCATTTTCCAGCTGCGTCATCCCCACGTCACCTTTTCATTTGGCATGGATCCACTATTTAGCGCGGTTTATTATTAATTCCGATGATTAATTCGAGAAAAGGGTGTCTTGGCGAGACGGCACAGCTGTCTACTCTTGTCACGACCAGAGGTGAATTCATGTCCTGCAGAAACGCCATCATTCTCCCCACTGTGATCTCTCGAGGTGTCAGCTTCATCTTGAACACTCAAGGCATCGGACATTTTATTCCTGTATGATCAAGGACGTTTTGGAGGTGCAGATGAAAACGAACACCAGCCTTCCTAAGTCTGATCTGGCAACAACCCCAATGTGTTGTCCTTCTTTTTATGCTGCACTAAAGACATACGCTTCACCAGATGCAGTGTTTAGTCCCGCCTTCCCTCTACTTTAGCATGATTTATAGCCCATCATAAAAGATAAGGTTGTAAACTTGAATTGCACTGTGGGTTAAAAAGTGCAGATCACCACAATTTTCTTCTGATGAAGTCTAAATGAACCCACAAATCATGCTTTAAAATTTTGGGTGAGTGGTTTTACAAACCATTACTCCCAAAAATAATCTTTAATTTGATTGCCATGTGTTCATTAAGATTCTCTAAACCCATAGAAAGTAGAGGAGGTTCATGAACTTGATAACGAACTCCCTCTCCGAGAAGGTAAAAATCATTACGGCAGATTGTGTGAGCTAATTAGCATAGCGTACCTCATTAAGGCGTTGGTGTGTGTACGTGTGTGCAAGTCGTTTGTCAGGAGCACAGCAGGAGGACTAATTTAAAAGAGGTTTTAGATGGTGAGCAAGATGTGCACACGGTGAGCTGGTGGGGGAAAGCAGTCGGTTTGGCAGCTGAATCGCCGACAGGCTCGAGTATAATGCCAAAAATATGTGCTGCCACCTGCCAAAGGCTGACTGGTCCGTCTATTTTTAACTCTGTGACCAAAAGTGCGCGTGTTTACTATCCAATCAACTCCATCATTAAGTGGGTGACTCACCCATGAAGAGAAATTGTTACTTACTTGAACTATTTTCTCAAATGAATTGTGTCAAGTGCTGTGGAAGCATGAAAACAGTGGTACTGTGTCAGACTTTCTAAGCCAAATTTAACCTCCAAGCATAAAGACGTAAAACATTTTGTATGTGGTACATTCCAATATATATAAAGTCTTGATTATCGACGTTGTTCTGGTAGACATTAGTCTGTGTGACTGGGATGCTATTCCAGAAATGTGCTCTTGTAAATAAGGTACATATTGTGTTTTATTTACACTTGACAGCATGCAGGAAATGAAATAATACGTTTATAGTTTGAATCCACAGCTTTCACTGCTCCTGCCAGGCCACTTGCCTCATTCACGGTTTAATGATTCCCCTCAAAAGGTCAGCACTTGTCAAGATGGCTTGCTATTGTTCATTTACTTTTTCCCCGCGGGAGAATCCACTAACCACATCATATCCATTGGAATTCATTGAAATTGATGCACAATTATGTCATTTTACATGCTGATGTGACGTCGTTAAGTGAGGCACAGGTTGGCCTGAAAGTGCAGGTTTCAACCACCTGGACCATGAAATGTGGATTAAAAAAAAAAGTAATGTGCCCTTTTTGTCTGGGGCATTTCTGCTGCATCGTGCTCTAAAACAGAGCCAGATGTTGCACCAAACACCTTGTATACGTTTTTAAGTGACAACTCCAACCAACCCTAGCCAACAAGTTATTGGCTACTTTACTGGACCAGATCGCTGAGAAAGCAGCTGCACTCACAGCATTTACACATACTGTACACATCCGTTAGTGTCGATGGGACAACACTGCCTGTTATCACCATGTTTTTTTTGAAGTGGGAGTTCACGTGCAACGGTTTCGTTTGTAACACTTGAGAAATGATTTGGATGAGATCCCACACACACACTTGAGTAAACGTCACACAGTGGGCACCAAACTGTGAACATCCATTTGTGCTTTCAAACGTGTTATCAAGCGCGAGCAGACGCGGTTTCTTGCGATGTTTTCCTCATCAGTGTACACACACTGTTACTTGGAAACTCCGGCAGTATTCCTGAATGAGTGTGTAGGAATGAGCATTTGTACGTGAATATTTTAGACAGCTCAAATACAGCGTCACAGTGCTCTTTTTCACCCTCAAGACTGGAGAGGCTTCGTGTTCTAAAAGTGGACTCTTGCAAACACACAGCAGCCAATTAAAAAACGTAACGATTCCACCTGCGGCTTGTCCACCAGGCACATTCCTGAGTGTCATTATTGATGGCGCTTCTGCTGGGCCATTCTCCACCCTAGAATATTCGAATAATGCTCTCCTTCCATCTATTAGGTTTCTGGGGCCCTCCGTGTTGACCGCAGCAGTTCTCAGTTTTGCTGCAGAGCGTAAAGTTAAACGTATACGGCCCCTTATGGAACTGTAAAAGTAACAACAAAACTCCCGTGTGCAATTTAAGAACACTGCAGCAGAAGACGGCTCACACTACTAATTTAAAGGCTGTGGCCATCCCGCAACCATCAGCCCCTTCCATGAGTGATTATAGATCTGACTTGGTGACCCTGAATACAAATCCACTATAGTCCCTTAACCCTCTGGTGCCTCCTTAAAGCTTGGCATGAGTGACAAGACTGTCAGGGTGAGATTCTAACCTCCGTAGGGTCCTCATTATATGTGACAAGTGAAATCCTCAACTCTCTTTTCAGTTCACAACTTCCTACTTCCTTCCTCATTGAAATGATCCCACATACACCATGTTATTGTACCTGCTTGTGTCCCCCAGATGCAGACAGACACAAACCAAGAGCAAGTATGGCTTCAAATTAGTAGAATGAGTTGTTGTAGAAGTGCACGCCGGTGCCCTTTTCTGAGCTGACCCCTCTGACTCAGAGGCTTGAATTGCTCTCAGTAGAAAGAGCGGTGCAAATGAAATATCAATGATTGTCTGCCGGGTTCAGTGAGTGAAACAAGGTTTCATTACATCCTGAAGTGGAGGCAGCGCACAACGAGGCAATGAGTTGGCCCTTATATATGTTAATCAGGCCTCGTTAAGTGGCGAGTGGATCCCCTCAATCATGCCAAGTAACAGTATTCACACGCGTTTATTTTTACGAGAGGCTTTTGTGGATTTTCGCAGGGTTTCAGTCATTCTCAAACAATCGCTGCGGTTTGCGTCAACAAAAATTGCAATAAATTGCATTCCTTAGTTAATTCTAAACACACAACACACATATTTTTAGATTGTGTAACCGACACTTTCCGAGGATGTCATTATCTTTTATGTCTGTTGCGAACAAATATCAATAAATCCACTTAGAATTCATCGGAAAAAAAGGTGCTCCTTATTAAAACTCCGGAACCTGCATTACGATCCGTGGGTACATTGCAACAGGGAATGCTAATAACTAATTCGGCATACTTTTAATCATGACAATTTGCCAAAATGTAAGAAAAATATAGGCTAAAAACAAAATGATGCTCCAGTTGTCGGCCACATTCCCAAAAGCATGTGTGGGGGGGACAAAGTCTGGGATTCTATGGTTACGGATCCCCCTGCTGATCTATGGGGTGTGCACAGTGTTGTGTGTTTTCCTGGAGCATGTCAATTATCGAACGACTGCTGTGTGTACCGTAGTGACACACTGGCACACACGGACATTAACACACACACACACACACACACACACACACACACACACACACACACACACACACACACACACACACACACACACACACACACACACACACAGATAGACAGGGAGCTATGTTCTGATCACTGCCAAGCCAAAGCATGCAACATGATAAGAACTTTTTTTTTTTTTTTTTCGACATGAACACAGATGCATTACATGTGTCAACAAGAAGGCTCACCAGTTACCAGCATGGGAAAGACCCTACAGTACACACATCAATGCATTATGGTAGCTTTTTTTACATTGCATAGTTACACTTTTGTTACATGGTTGTATTCATACATGACTCTTTCAAACTTAACGTGACCACAGTGGAGAGACAAGCCCGAATGAAGTGGACGTGGCTGGGGATGGATGCGATGGGGTTGTGGGGTGCCATGTGGAGTCATGTCGCTGTGATGCGATGCGGCGATGCCACGTGAGTGAGTGATCGACAAGTTACTGACAGCAATGCGGAAATACAGACATCAACAACAACAGAATACAGCTTTTAAAAAGAGATAAGACGCGACAAGAACAACAACAACAAAAAGAAAGACACAACCACAAGCTGCTTTCTGTGGAGGCCCCAGAGAGTCCTGCTTTGAAGTGGTTCGCTTCAGAGGTTGGCAGTAAGGGGAGTGTGTGTGTGTGTGGGGGGGGGGGGGGTTGACAAGTTAGCAGAGACCTTCTGTTGTGCACTTTGTTGGTACCTTTAGCTAATGGACCCTAAGCGCAAAGCAATCACAAAACACAACAGCAACAAACCGCCTCTATCGAGCAAAGTTCAAGTTGCTGAACTGCGGTCGATTCTTGTCTCTC
Organism: Melanostigma gelatinosum; assembly: GCF_949748355.1. Taxonomy (NCBI): domain Eukaryota; kingdom Metazoa; phylum Chordata; class Actinopteri; order Perciformes; family Zoarcidae; genus Melanostigma; species Melanostigma gelatinosum. The sequence goes on from NC_136655.1 coordinate 6,602,098, forward strand.
CAGCTTTGATTTTATGAAAGTCACTCCTGTTTTAACCACTGCCTCTCCAATCTCATGTATTTAGAGGCATGAAGTGGCACTTGTTGTGACAACAGGAGCTGTAAGAGACTTGGGTTTTGAGTTGGGCCGTTTGAGAATTTATTTGATGAATAGCTTTATGAAGCAGCTCTTTAAAGTGGCAAACGAAGCCAATCATAAGAGTTCACTGCTCTGACTTCACCTCTACATTAACCGAATGGCTGATTTTAAAAAAGCACCTCAAGTGTTTAAAGTAGGCCTGCCACTTATTATTTCCGACACTGTGGGGGGGGGGGGGGGGGGGGGGGGACAATGATTTGCCATTAATACGTGTTTGCTTATCTTCTATTCTCTGCCAAGTTCATACAATGCAGTAAAAGATTCCTGTAAAACTAGCAGTCCACAAAAAACAAAACCATTTCCGGGCGGATGGCTTAATTGCTGCTGATGCAAGATGAACGCCATCATTTTCAGTGAAACTCCAGAGTGCACTTTGTTTCATAAAAGCAGGAGGCAAACGACATTTTGTGCCTTCAATTCTGCTTGAAAGGAGCGAGATAATACCTTGTGAAAGGGGATTATTATTTATTTTTGTACTTGCTTATTTAATTCTATATTTTCCAGACTGCCCATTCAACATTAAACATCAATTATCATGCCCCCTCAAAGCTGTTGTACAAAGGCAGAGGCAGCACAAGCAGCTAACTATTAGTTGGTTTAATTTTCATATTCCTCGGGACAGTGGATGCAAATTATCACATCAAACTAACATCCGAGATTTTGAATCGTCTGACTTTAAATACTTCTTTGGCAGTAAAAGAGACTTCTGGAATTGATGTGCAAGTACACACGGTTGGATTTCCACTGGATGTATCGCTGGCATGTGCCAATCTGACACGAAGAGATAACAGTATAATCACCCTGGCTTTGCTTGCTAAACTCAATGTAATATGTTTCCAATTACAAGCAAGCACTTGGCCTTTGTCCAGGAAATTGGATCTCGGCGTGATTGATTGAGACATTACTATTGCGGCGATTCATCTCGATAGTCTGACTAACACTCACAAGCACTAAAACAACCTCAAAGCCTCAACGAGACCCAAAACCCAAGAGCGCCTCGCCCGTATTGGCTCATTGTGATGATGGAGTTTGAGAAATTCAAATTGTCCCTGAAGCATTTACAACCACTTCAACTTCAGATGACACTGCTGGGGTAGTTGTGTTGCCTAAAGTAGCTCCTGCAGCGCCGCTATTAACAGGATGCATGATAAGTGGCTGCAATTCAAACTTACAAAGAAATGAATTGTTCAAAGTACGGAAAGAAGGAAAAGAAAAAACAACAACATTGTGCCGATGTTAGAAGGATGCAGTGGTCTTACCTGGGGACACAGGCGGTAGAAGTCTCCCCCTCGGGGGCCTCTGGGGCAGGGCAGCAGAACTGGTGGAGCACTGTTTGGTTGCTGTGTGATGAAGAGTAGAAGCAGAATGATAGAAACTGTGAAAAGGAGGTCATCGTGTTCTGAAAGTCTTTCACTTCCTGTTTCAAAAACTAGCGCAAGGCAATGTGCTGTTATGTTCAGAGGAGCGAAAATGGGGAATGGTAAGCCGTCAGACATTGTGCATTTAACAAGTAAAACTGTTTTATAAAAGAGTTTAAAAGAAATACCAGATGACACAGAACACCAGCCCCTCTCCAAATAGAACATCTCCTACGACATCATATCTGACTACATGATTTTGGATTGGGATATATACGCTGTTTTTAGTGCTACTGTTATATTTGAGGTGTGTAAAATGTTACTTGTAGTTTCTACTTTGATAATGTGGATCCAAATGAGTAAAAAAATCTAAAAGTTGAGATCTTTCCTCTGGTTTTCCTTCTTATTTGAGTGTCATTTTCCAGGTTACATCCATCCCTTGGAATGAATTACAGCAGAAATATGTAAATTCGATACATTTAGTTTATTTTCGGCAACCCTACTGGGTGAAACAACCGTCATTGTTTTGTCATTCTTCACCTGCCCACCAGTTGTTCTCAGTGCATTTCCCATTCGAGCTCATCACCTGACCAGTTGCCTCCCCTTCACACCTGCTTTCCATTAGTCATCAGCCCCAGTATATATATCCCCGTCAGCAGTCGCTGTTTTCCGCTAGATTGGCTTCTCTGCCTCATGGCTGTAGCGACCTGCTTCTCCCTGTCTTTTGACATGCAACGTCTACTTCTCTCTGGGTCCATGTGTACACAATGCTGCTGCAGTGTTCGTTTATAGGGACAGTTAGGAGAGTTTGGTGAATCCCACATGGAGGGGAGAAAGGAGATTTGGGATATGAATGTTTAAAGGACCTTGCATGAGGCCGAGTGTGTTTCGATGAGAAGCAGTGAACGCTTCCTTTAATCATAAATATAATTGACCAACTGACTCCTCCCTTGCTGCAAAAGAATAAAACACTTCAGTTCAAAGTTTCATCCTACAACTTCCTACAATGTTGAGGTTGTCTTCACATTTTGGCCGATTTGACAATTTGCAGGAAGTGTGGCTGTACTTCAAATGTGATACTGAAATGCAGCAAGGAAAGAGCAGGGATATCAAATTTGAATGCGCATGTGAGAAAGCCATGAGTGCATTCACTTTCCTCCCTACATCCGTGTGTCCTCCCTCTCAACCTGGACGCTGCCTCGCATTCTTGATTTTACGGCCTCATCCATCTCATCCTTCAGTATCATCCATCCTCCATCCCTTATCACTCCCCATGTTGCCTTTTGATCTTCCGCCCTGCCGGACATCTGCCTGCCCTCATCTCTGTCTGCTTCCCCTCCTGTCTGTCCCTTGGGAGAGGACAGAGAAAACAAGGACCTCTGTGTCTTATACATACCAGCAGCGTGACTGCTGTTTCACCTCAAGAACACTAAAAACGGTTCTTTGTGCTGCAAAGTGAAATCGCTCGATACACAGACTTTTTCGGCGAGCCAGAATCTAGAAAGTTGATCCGAAAGGTCCTTTTTTTGTGTGCAGGACAAGGTATGAAAACATCGAGGTCAATGGAATAATCCGTTGTGTTGCACTGATGCTGCTGTCATTTTATTTAACTGCTGTATTTCTAGGTGTAGTAACGTTAACATTACACCTTATATGCAGATAACTGCAACACATGTTTAATTGAATACAACATGGCCGGTACTTTTCTTGTTTACCCTCTAGGTTTCAGACCAAGACGGCCAATGTGCTGTGCCTGCTCGCCTTATCTGAACTTAAAACGAATTTATCATTTTTAAAAAAGCACAAAAATGCTGCCAACTTGACTTTACACCTATTAACTCATCTATCTCATACGAGATGATGCTGCCACTTGTTGTGCATCATCTTCATGCTGCGGTTTCAAATGTGTGCATCCCCACTTGCCTCTGATATTGTGTGCTGACCAATAAAGACCTCAGACGCGCCAAAACCTGCTGAGTCGTCCTTTTCTTGACAACAGCGTTTGAAGAAGAAGCAGAGCTCATTTTGAATTGAATCAACAGGTATTATTGGCAAGGAGGTGCCCCGTGCAGCGGGGTTAGATGCCTCTAATGATGAGACGGTGCACGGACATGAGTGTGGTCACATCTGAATCATTGATTTCCCCCCTATTTGAGGAAAAACACCTCACAGGAAAGTATTATGGGATGGAACTCTTTTCATCTTAACCATCCATCTCTTTCTGCTTTGATCTCTGGCTTCTCACAATTGTCTCTCCATTATTTGTTTCTGCCATCTCTCTTCTCACCTCATATCTTTCCACTCAAAAACAGCCTGCGAGTGTTTGATAGCACTCTCACTTTACGAGGGGGGGCCACACTGCGCGACGGAGATGTCACGTGCACGCGACCAAAACTGCATAAAAGTCAACTATCATGTCGTGTATGTGAATCTGTTCATGTGCAAGTCGTACTGATATGAGAAGACTGTGATTTCCTAATTAATCTCTGGATCATTGTGACGATAATCCACCCATTCCCATGTTCGGGATTATGCAAACATTTCTTCTGCATCAAGATGAATTCGTCTCCAGTAAATTTGCAAACCCTTGCCTCCAGTTTTCAAACCCCCCCCCCCCCCCCCCCCCCCCCCCCTCCATCCTCCATTCGAGCTGTTTGATCGATGCGGTCGCTGAAGATGAAATTGAACTCACACGACCTACTTTCTGATCTTCCACACCATTGACTCAGTTTTTCCCTGATGGCCTAAACTCGCTAATACCACCGATAAAAAAAATCGATACGTTTTTATAAGCTCTTCCACACACTGGGTCTGTTTGAGGGCGAGTGTAATCTGTGCACCATTGTATTTAGTTTTAATTTCTCATGTCTAATGTGTTTGTCGATGCGCTCCTCCTCGTGTTGAATTCAGCTTTACTGTGTCAATTCGACTTGGCTCGTGGCAGAAAAAGATCCACGCGCACTGAAGTGATACAATTTGAAGCAGGGGACGGTGATGAGAGAAAAAGGGGGGGGATAGAGGGAGAGGGGATCAAAGCCCGCAATAATTGACAGACCAATTTCACAGACCATTTCCTGGGCAGTCAGGACAAAAGAGTAGCTGTGAACATGCTCGCTCATTGAAATAACAGAAATGCAGCTTTAGAGTTTGCCCCTGAAGGCCACACATGGTAAAGACGCAATTGATCTCGGTGGAGGCAACCATTAACAAAAGTGGTTCGGCTAAAGCCTTTAAGGTCGCATGGCTGCTTGCTTTTGTTGCCATTATTTCATTTCCATGTTTGGTTTTTACGCAACATTTTGGAATAAATGCATTTTTGAGTCAAAGTCAAATCAAGAGTTTAGTATGTGAAAGAAAAAACATTTAAATATAATTTAATAGTAAGGTGAGTTAAATAGAAATCCTTCCAACAAACTGCCAGGTCAGCGTATGAAAAGAGAACAAGGTACTTTGGCTTAATTTAAGTCGGCTAATATATCACATACCTTCCACAAAACAATGACACTGACGTTTGTTTTGTAATACTTCACTTCCACTTGGCACTTGGTTCATCACTATGTTTTACAGGCTAGAAGTGTGCACGGTTTTTCTGAGGAAATAAATCCATGGCGGCGTGCGTAAAATGATGTATTCAACATTATTGTGTGGTGGATTATCGGCCGAAAAATATCCTTGTATGAGCTCTGCACCAATCTTACACACACACAGATACACTCCTCAAAATTCGGTCCTGAAAGCCTCCCGTATTAATTCCTTTACACGCACGCGCACAGTGAGTTAAAAAAAAAAGCTTCCTTGAAAGGGTTACGTCAGCACGGACTCTTGGGCCGTCCCAAGCGGCTTAGCTCGGCCTCTGCAAGCGAAACCGAGGGAGCTGGAGATGGACGAGAGAGCGGGACCAGCTTTCCCAAGAGGAAGCTAACAAAAGAGGAAGAAAAAAGAACTTAGTCCTTGTTTTCGATCCCTTAAAAATCTCCTGACGGTGTCAGGAAAGCTGCAACTATTGAGCTTTATTCCCACTATATCTCTGTCTCATTGTGGCCTATACTTCACTCCACTGCAGCACTTGACAGGAAATATGAAACCATTTCACCGTCAAGCTCTGCATGTATGCTGCATCGTTTCTGTCTGAACAAGACGAGCCTGAGATTGTGAAATGTAACACACTGTTACACAGAACCACCTGAGAAGTCGTCATTGGAAACTGTTTGGATACGGGCAGGCACTCTCGAAACAAATGACACTGAGCTGGATTTATTTCTAGAAATAAAAAAAAATTCTGTCTTTTTTTATCGTATGACAGATATCTGGGTTTTTGAAGTTTGTGCACCGTTGGCATGGCAGACATCACAGAGAATCATTTGCCACAAAAAATAGAAATGCTTGCAACCATCATTCGCTAGCTACACCCACTAAATGTATTCTCATTCTGATTTAAAATGCAGTGGGCGTATTTGGTGTAGCAAAATCAATAATTGCCAATTTTACTTATTTTGCTACTTGTCATCTGAGTTGCAGAAATCTTTTTGACAACAAGATTGCAGTCTTGTTCGGTTGAAGAAGACTGAAACTGAGCTGGATTTATTTCTACTTTATTGGTCCAAATGAAGTAGTTGTTTTTTAACCGGCATGCATCATTTCTGTTACGTTACTGCTGATATTTCCTGATTTGGCTACTTCAAAATAATAGCCTTTAAAGAAAAAAATGAACTGACTGGGAACTTTTATTGTGAAGAATTTCAGGAAAATGCTGCGTGTGCCTTTCTTCAGCTCCTGCCAGGATATCAGCTTCGTGTTCATCTCAACAGGCCCAGGTTTCACACGGAGTAAGGATCAACAAATTGAGAGACTTGTCGTTAAGTTGTCAGCATATATGCTGTATTATGCTATGATGTACCGCGGCTCAGAAAAGGTTGATAAACCCTGACTTAGCGGACCAAAGCTAGCAGCTAAATAATATCCTGATTTGTAGCTAATGCTACCATGTGAGTAAGCAGAAATTGTGTGGTACAGAAAAGTGTGTCACCATGACTTAAAACACAAAAGGATCCATTTGAACCAGTAGCAGGGGAACATAGCTGCCACTGATTTTCCGATGAAAGCAGCAGTTTTTCCCACTGTTTTCTCCCCAGCTGGTGCCTCCACTATCGAGCAGTTGTATCAGCTCATATCGAGCATCAACACTCCACTGCGTTGCTGCAGGGCCATCTGCTGAAGACTTGGCACCCGGGTCAAATTTCACAGATATTCCCCATGCTTCACGCTGATGCTTGACAGGCTATCAAACTGACATGGTTGTCTTATATCCGCCGCAGGGCTTTGGCTGATGAGGAAGATCCCATCAACCAGATCGGCAACATGAATGTTGTGCTGAAGTAAACTCACAAGGAAGTAAAAGAACGAGGAAGAAAAGGGCATGTAGGCAGACGATGGGGGTGGCGTGACAAAAAAAGACAAGAAAGCTGATTTTTCACCACATCATCCACATACGACGACATCTTTACTCCAGTACCCACACGTGTGACTCATTCAGACTTCATGTCCTGCTTCTCTCATTTGCTTCTTTTAGCATGTGCTGTTGAAACCTCCAGTGACATCACTGGTAGAGTCATCAGCCCCTCCCCCTGCCGCTGCGTATACCTGATGATGTAATCCTGGCATCGAGGGGTTGACAGACGGGGCCGTTGATGATATAACCACAGTGGAGGGGGAGGGCAAGAAGCTTTAATGGTCATCTGAATGGGATGACAATCTATGTGTGGCCAACACGAATGCTTATTAAATGTCACGGGGAACACACCGACAGGGCGCATACAAACACATGCGGTTTAGTCCCCTATTTGTAATATTGTGCAGAAAATGACTACAGTAAAGCACAAACAAGCAAGTATATTCATCTTTAAAGTGACATATGTACATGAAAGGAAAGTAATTGGATGAAGGAATGTGTGTCCGCAGGTGTGAAGAATGCAAATGAATGATCAAGTATTCAGGGCAATTAGAAGCTATATGCATCCTCTACAATAAATCACGGTTGAGCCTTGGTTGAGGCTTTGAGCGATGTGTTGAGAAGACCAGGAAAGCCGATTGGACATGCTGTGCCTGTTCTGATCAGCTCTGCGGTGCCTCCAAGCCTTCTAGGTGGATGGCTTTGAACATTGCTCTGGGTTGTAAAGTTAACCATACCTGACATTTCCCTGGGCATGTGTGTGCCTGTGCATGGCTCTGTGTGTTTCAGCGCGCAATGCAACAGCAGACATGGAGATTATGTTGGTAAGAGAGCAATGGCCTGCAAATTAACCCCAATATATAGTATAAATATATATATATATATATCCGTTAAAATGATACATACTGTATATTACACACCTAACATTGGTTCTATAAAAGAATGCATTTGGCCTGTAAACTATAAATATTGTGTTTTACCAGCAGTTTTTTCATTAAAATTGGCCAACAATACAGCTGTTCTCATCCCAATTAACATTTGAATGTCATGATTTTATCTGAATATTATTGAATGTATGTCTCGCGTCATATCCTGCTCAATAGAACACAAACACAGGCACGTAACAAATCACAACCACATGTTTTCTTCAGCGACAACATGGCCTCATAATGTAACCGTTGGCCGAACACTCGCTGGACACACAGATGCGCACTGGCGCACGTGGTGCAAAACAATTAGGATTGTCTGTTGAGGGATTTTCAGGGCCTAAGCTCTCAGGGGGTGAAATCTCTGCGACAGATGGGTGGACATTTGTCCATAACTGCACACTGTTCCTTCTTTCAGCGATCATCTGTTCCCTGATCTGCTGCGGAGGTCATTAGCTCGCTGACCAGTGAGCGGCGTCACACAGCGTTATCTGCCCATGAGGAATCCCACCATCTTTGAAGCGCAAACGCTGAAACAACACATTTTGAACTGTCAACCTGTATGCGTTAGTGTAGGGTCGACACATCTGTTTCATGACAACGCCGCGTACTTTGGCAGCCGCTAACTTCCGGCTAATAGCACATTTCGTGTTGAAAGATGAAAAACTGTGTGCGGTTATTAAACTGTATTGTTGGTAAGCAGCTCTTAAAATGTGATGTCACTGTATTTTCACCAAGGCTTCCCTTAAGATTTGTTTTATGAAACAAATTCAACTATGGCATCTTTAAACATCATAAAATGCATTCATATTTTGGGACATTACTATCAGAGTAATAAAAAAAAAAATGTATTGATGTGCAGGGTTCGATATGAGCACGTCTTTGCTTATTTAATCAAATTGTCTGCTTACATTAAGCAATCAAATCGAGTGACGGCGGAACACTGATATCATTTCCATTTGCAACCGCGATTGTGAAAAAAACAATATGTAGATTGCATTCCAATGACAGACACTGTCTGCTGATTTCTCATTACGCCTACCGTTCATTTGCATGAAGAAGACATGAACTGCATCAATAAGACATGTGAATAATTGACTTCCAACCAAGGGGACAAGTCTATGCAGCGAGTGTAACATGACTAACGGCAAAAGCATATTTCTATGCACAGCCGTTATACGTGGGCGTGCAATATTGACATATAAAAGACGGCGTCATCTGTGGCATCTGGAAGTGTCAAGGACGAGGATGACACATCTTTCACTGAGTCGGCATGGTGCCCAAGAGACAGAAGAGTGTTTAAAAAAAAAATCATGGTTGAGCCAAGCTTTGTCATTTTGATTGATTGGGAATTATAGAGGCAGAGGACACTGGAAATACAGTTTTGCATTTTTGCCAAGTTATGAGGAAAGTGGGACAACACTACTGTGGGCGTTTTGTCTTAGTCCTATTCTTTAATACGTCTAATTATTATGAGTCTGTTTTGTCCTTTTCATAATGGTCTCCATAATCATCTTCTCTAGTTTCCAACAAGATGTCTGGCAACCTGAAAAGTGCAGCGAGGCAGACACAAATATACATATAAGCATATTTATAAATCAATCAAAAGAGCCACAGAAGTGTCGAGTGAGCCAAAACAAGTTATATCCTTGATTACCATACAGCCACTACATAAATGAAAAAAAAACTGAAAGTCATCCCAGAGATCCCCTTACAACAGCTGTTCTCTTGTCCTTTTAACACCCAAACACAACACACACACACACACACACACACACACACACACACGGTTGGATTACCGACAACTGGGACTGTCTTACGCCTTGCTCAACTTGTGCATGAAAACAGCTAATATTCTACCAGGGAGTCACGAATCACCCGGCAGCTACATCCTCCGAGAAATGAAGCAATTTAAAAGCACTACGCACCAAATGTGATATTCATGATTTGGATTCCAGCAGCAGCCGAGCACAGCCGCCCTGTCATAACTGAGCAGACGTGATTCCCATTCAGACTGAGGGGAGGGGAGGCGAAGTAAAGAGCAGAGGTTTTTGCAGGAGAGGAGGATCCAGCTCTTGAGTATTGGTGGCCCGGATGGGAAATACAGAGAGAGAATATGTCAATTTGAACTCATCACATCCATCATCCGCCCATCTACTCCGCTCTTAATCCCGCTCACTGTCCCTGAGAGACAATCGTGCAGCGAGGCAGTGGATCCACTTTTCTTTGTGGCTCCGGGGACAGCTCACCCATATCATCACAAAACAATATATATTTTCTCATTGGTTTGGCTTTACTACGCCGGTTCACTCTCGTGGCTCTCATTAACCTCGTTTCCAGCAGCCGGCAGCTGTTTTCAGCTAAAAGCTTTTCATAAATCATCTGTATGCTACCTGCCCGGCAACAACGGGCAGACAGGCAGAGTTAGCGATGCGCTGGTGAACATAGAGGAGCATTTAGCAGCTAACAAAACAGATATATGTACAGTAAAGAGAGATTTGAATCGCATCTTTTGCATTTGATTCGACCACTAAAAGGCATGTTTGTTATTTTGTTGAACAGGAAGAAACGATCATTGGACATTGATGTAAAAATACAAAGAAATTGCTTTATTTTTGCATATAAAAAGGTGCACAATACTGGTTGTGATCTACAAGTGTTACATTTTTCATTTCATCTCGACTTGACGCTTTGTACTTTACATTTTGCTTGCCAGCAAAATGTAAATAAGGGTATTCATAAGTATTTTAACAAATGGCCGATCATTTAGATTTAAGGTGAGGACAGTGTTGCCTAGCTAGCCACACAACTGTGTAAGCGTGTATGAAAAATGTTTTTTAGCAAACTTTAGTGTGGCTCTAAGGTTTTAACCTTGTGTTGAATGCACATGCTCCCAGAAAGTAAGTCTAATATTGAGAGAAATGACCCGTGATAGATTCAGAGAAAAGTGAGCTCGGCTTTAAGATAAGGCAATAAGACACGGATATCAATGCCAGAGTGGAGTCTGTGCTGGCAAATCCGCAGGCTCATTGATCTGAGAGCATCCGAACAAGGATACTGCAGCAGCCAGCAGGCACTCAGCAGGGTTTACTCTGTTATGTATGCTAAGATGCATGTGCTATCTGGAGGTCCCAGCATATGAGCTGGCATGCATTCTGCGCTCCAGCTGGTACGAAGCAAGCAGGAGAAAAAAACGAGGGCACAGAAGGGGCGCAGTGAGTCAGTGTGGAAAAAACATGCGGGTTGCCAGGTGGCATGTGGCACGTTGTGGTTTGTGTGCATTAGTGAGTGCTTTGTGTGTAAGAGAGCAAGAGCTTCAAATATCTGTTAGAGTGTGGGAGGCAGCAGAGAAGCACCTGCAGCTATATGAGAATCCTGGGATTTCCACCTTAGGCGATGGGATTGCTGCCTATCAGACACGCACGCGACTCTATGCACACAAACACACCACCTCCTCGCCGACGCTTATTGCCACACTTCTTGACTCCCACCATTCACATTCCCGCATTTTAACAAACATGGCAACCCCCCCCCCCCCCCCCCCCCCCCAGAGCGTAGACAGGAGGACCAAAGGACAGGGCGGACTGAACGGATGAGATGGTGGAGAAGAATGAGTTTCAAAGAAGTGGAGATGGGGACAGTCAAAGAGGGAGAAGGAATAATGAGGTGGACAACGGTGTCATTTGTAAGCTTTCTCCCTCTGAGAAGTTCGAGCTCACAGCAAAGCAGAAGTCTGCTCGGATGGAATCAACTTTTCAATCACATGCACTGTTTACAGCTGAAGGCAGCCTTGCATTTGCATTCTTCATATTACGCCACTGGAAGAGATGGGGAGTGTATGGCGTGAGCGAGTGAGCATTTAATTGTTCATTTAAAGCTTTGCCAATGTTTTTTTCTGCTTTCTTTCAATCAAGCAAAAACACAGATGAGCTGAGTAACAGCTGATCCAGTACATGCCAGTACTCAGGGTTTACTTCCTGGCTTCCTTCTGTCCGTACTTCACTTCCTAACAAAAGAACCTGTCCATGGTATTATTCCTAGCCCCTTAATACCTAATAATGGGCGTGGCGTTGAGTTATTTGAGTTATTTTTAACTTTTTATTGAATGAGGCGGAACAGAAACGTGTCTGTCTCAAAGTCACGCATCACTTCGCTTACGCTAAGCTAACTTTATCCCGCTTGAAGAAGAAGTATGACCTTTTCTGAAACATGCTTCTTGCTTGCTTGATGAGAGTTAGACAAGAAGGTCAATACCGCTCTTATATTTGCACACTGAATATGGAAGTACCGCTAGCAGCCATGGTGACTTCGCTGAACAGAAAAACTAAAAACTGTGAACAGGAAAGAAAATCCTGATTTGGAAAAAGAAAGTGTTACAAACGTCGAAAGTCCCAAACTAACTTTTTCTTTGAGATGTGACAGGCCGAGCTCCCACACTTCCCCCAAAAATCTCTAAGAAAGAGGAAGACACTTGTAGCGTGCCGCTCACTCGCTCAGGCGCCGGCTCAGTCAAAGGAATAACCAAAAAAGGAGAATATTCTGGATAAATATACAAACAAATATACACACAGCCCTCATTAGTACGTTTGTGACATGTCCCTGTCATCCTCCCACTAATAGAAATGTATTACTCCCCCTGCGGCACTGACAGCACAGCGATACACCATCTTGTCTGACCAGGATCAATGCACTAAATGCAAATTACAATGTTGCTTCACGTCTCCTGCTTGTCATGTCTCACTGCTTTTACATTAAAGAAATAAGACAGTGTACAGTACGCTCTCTCTCTCTCTCTCGAATTCTCTTCATATCTCTCTCATTGTTCATCATTCTGCAGAACTGTCAGGGGGCATGGTTGGCAAATCACGAAATCAACCCACTTATTGAATCCCCCCCCCCTCTGACATTTATCTTGTACAACTCATATCTTGTGTGTGTGTTTGTCCGTGGGTGAATCCATGAGAAAGCAGTTGTTTTTGACTCCTACTCTCCTTGCTAATGTGTGCTATTCCTGACCCACGCTCTTCAGGAATGATGTCTTAATGGCACGAATCATGAATCCGGATTAACAGAAACAATGCAAATGCAGCAGAGTGGAACAGACGGGGCTTAGCGCGGTGCGTTGTGTGTGTGTGTGTGTGTGTGCGTGCGTGCGACTCGAGGTAATTCATGTGACCTTGATAGTGCCGAACAAACAGCATTCACCACCATGCAACATTCTGAAGCTGATGCTTTTAAAAAACACAAGATTTCATCTTAGAGAATTTACAGACTACAGCTAATGTCTCCCTGTCTTTTATTCCCCTCGGCTCTGTTCCTCCCATGTGTGACATCCTTCAGTCTGAGTCTTAATGAGGAACAAGCTGCAGTCCGCTCGATAGGAGGTGTTTTGGTTTTTTTAATGTGACGATGTGAAAGTACTGACGTTTGTCTCGGAGTCAAAGATTTGCCTGGGAGTGTGTGCTTTTAAAATGTCACCATGCTCTCCCGGGCACCTGTGAAATCGCATCCTCAGCAGAACAGATGCATTTTAAAAAAAAACGAATTGAAATGCTCATTACACGTTCAAAGTGTGGAAACAAAAGGAGCCACCGTGACCTGGAAAGGACAACAAATCTACAGGGACAAGTAAAGATGACCAAGATATTCAGCGGGTGATTTAACAAAAGTTCTGTTCCGTTACAACTCACCAAAAACACCTGAACTCCTCTGTTTAGTCCCACCCAGTGGTGACAGTCTACCATGGTGCAGAATTAACAATCCACATGTTTAAATGCCAGCCTGGGTACTCAAAATCAATATCTATTACGCATTCAATTGATTAAACAGGACAACAACTGAGTGAATAATGTGAAAATAGAGGAAGAGCTTGAATTAGCTGTCGGAAAATGAAGCCTCAGCTTTTCAGGGGATGTGAAGTTAATCAAAGGCAAATCCAGCACAGGCCCTACACAGCGTCTGTGATACGACTTTACAGTATCCTCTAGGCCACTTCATCAAATCTTTACTGTCTTGCTTCCCTCGAAAATGTTTCAAGAGCTGACACCCTGACGTGGGTGATAACATGCTGTGGCGTTGTAGCCGATGGCCCTCGAGGGCATCAAAGTGTTTTCTGGCCAAACACATTTGCTATATTTAGACACGAAAATGTGCACTGCAAATATCCATAGGGTCACTGAATGAAATATTGAGTCTTTAATTTGTTTTATGGGACAGGAGATTAAGAAATACCGGCAATTGTTTGACGCGCTGTGTAGTTTCGTGTCAATATAAGGTCACGTTGCAAACACTGAGATGAAAATTCAGCAAATTGAAGATGATTTGCACATATATGTTCCTATAATATGCAAATCATCTTCAATATATTGAAGATGATCTTCATATCTTCATCTGATTATACATGATTATACGATTATACATCGTCAATATATAATCATCTTCAATATATATTCGAGATATTTACTGTGTATTATGAGTGTATATATATATATATTATATATACACTCATACACAGTAAATATCTCGATGGCGATTTTTTTTTGTTCACACAACATGAACGCTACTTACTCCGCTTTCCTTGCGAGTCCAACTGAGCGGCAGAGAGTGGTGGGAGTCTGCGGAACCAGGGACTTGCAGCAGGGGCTCCTCTTGTCCTCCTCGGCGGAGTCCGGGCTGCCTTGGCTCCCTTTGGGTGACTGCGGCGAGGTGGGGACGAGCTGCAGCTGCTGCGGGTGGTGGGAGGAAGGCGCAGGAGGGGTCGGATGCTGCTGAAGCTGGGCCGATAGACCGGGGATCTGCTGCTGTTGCTGCGGCGGCGGCTGCTGCTGCTGCTGCTGCTGCGCCTGCTGCTGCTGCTGCGCCTGCTGGCCGAGATGAGCCGCCGCTTTGTTGCTCCCCGGGTGCTGATGGAGGTTGGCCGGCGCCTGAGGACTGACGCTGCGGTGAGTCGGGTGATGGTGGTGGTGGTGAAGCTGGGCGGGCTGCTGGACGTATTGATGGGGGTCCCGCAACTGTCGGTTCTCTCCTATCAGATCCTCCACCTTCCGCTCGAGTTCGTCGATGCGTTGGCGCTGCGTCTGGATCAGGCTTTGCTGGTTCTGGACGATAGTGGTGAGCTCCTTCAGGTAAAGAACGGCTTTCATTGGATTATCCAGCAGGCTCTCCATTGCTGACTGTAAATGTGGCCGTGTGCCCGACTATGTGGACTTCTCCTTCAGCTGGTTCTGGCGCTGCAAAATGTCGATGGGGCCTCCGAACAGTGCGTAACCGGGATGCTCTGGCGGCCGTCTGACGCCTCTACGCTCTGCTGGGGTTGGGTATTCTCTCTCTCTCTCTCTCTCTCTCTCTCTCTCTCTCTCTCTCTCTCTCTCTCTCTCTCTCTCTCTCTCTCTCTCTCTCTCTCTCTCTCTCTCTCTCTCTCTCTCTCTCTCTCTCTCTCTCTCTCTCGCTCGCTCTCTCGCTACTTCGTGAGGATACCAGAAATGGTGCTGATGCAAGGGGGGGGGTGGTTCAGCATCACCGGAGTGGACTGGTGACGTCAACACGCAGGGGGAAACAGTGACGCTGTCATGCACGTTTCACACGTAAATCCACAGTGTTTGCATCTCATTGAAATCCAACATTTGTGAACAGGAGCTCCTCACTCTCAAAGCCAGAAACCAGAGATCGGAGTGTCAAACGTGTTAAGGCATCAAAGTAAAGAGAGCTGCTCTATATATGGGAGAATGGTTTCATTTGTGAAACACACTGTTCCCAATGAATTGTCTGTGGAGCAGTTAAAAATTGAGTTTTGGCACCACTAGCCCTGGTCACATGGTATTTTAAAATGTCAAACATGTAATAATCCTACAGCAAAGCTCTGTATTTGGTTGTGTTTTCTGGATTTGCAGCGTTTTTTTTCTCTGCTGTCAAACATGTTTTTTGTCCATGTGGACGTGATTAGTATGGCCTGTGGTGCTCTTTTTGTCAAACAGCAGTCTTTGTGTGTTGCATGGAAGCATTTTTTGGGGCATTTTGTTGCCCTGCAGGGATAGAAAAGAATGGCATGGTTGAGAATGTAGCTTCCTCTTAATGACGCTCACTTAGCAGCACCAGTATGAAAATGATTTGATGAAAAATGAATCTTTTTTTTTATTTACAGGTTCTATTTTGCACATTCACACTCACCAGTTTTGTTCTGCAAAAAACTCTGCTGTCGTCTGCTCCTGCTACGTTGAGGGAGCGGTATGATTTTTTCTTTGCAAATTGGATCAGGCAAAGGAGGCGGCTGCCTTTTCGTCTGTGCCTCGGTATCTCTGACTTTACCAAAAGGGAAATAAAAAACAAGTCAATCAGACGGATCGCATGCAAGCACAGCAAGGAAAGGGTTTGCTGGGTTTGAAATGGGTTTTAGGTTTGCAGAGATGATCCCTCCTGATACTGACTGAAGTGATATCTCACGGAGAGAGTGCTCCTCTCTTCTGGTTGTTGTAGTGTGATGCTTTTAAGATTTGCACTTTCATTCAGTTGTTGCGTTGCAAATGTGCAGGAATCTTCACTCCTTGTGGTCTATTGTCAAGTGGATAATGTTTTTTTATGTGTAACGGGCCTCTGTATGTGTAGGTGACAGAATGATTTACACTGTCAACATGATCAAAAAATTTTTTTGAAATCCAGAGGTTGCCCAAATTCAGCATAAGTAACTCACTGTGTCAGAGTCGAATGAAGGAAAGGACAATCTGCCATATTCATCCAGAACAGGAGGCGGCATTAACAATATGCTTTGATAAATGCTATGAAGATTGTTAAAAGTTTCATCAAACTTTTTTTTAAAACAGCTCAGAGGAAATATTCAAGCTAAATGCTAAATGTCAGCCTGGACCCCAACAACAATGCTAACATCCTGGTTTAAAGCAAAGATAATGTTCACCATGTTCTTAGTTTAGCTTGTTAGCATGCTGGAGTTTGTCAATTAACAAAGCATGAGGCTGATGGGGATGCCATTCGTTTTGCAGGTAAATCAAAGCATTGGATCTAAAACCCAAATATATCAACCTCCTTGTGATACAGCAAAGTCAGGGAATCACCAAAGTTATTACAATGTATCCTCCGGGCACCATTATTGTCATTGCAATCCATCAAATAGTTGGTGAGACATTTTAGTCTGGACCAAAGTGGTTTGACCGACAAACAGACAGAGCTGTATTGTCATCTATGGCTAAAAAAAAGCAGACCAACCTCAGGTAAAATCTTTTTATTTCATCACATTTAAAAGCTGTACGACCTCAGAGAGATCAGTGATATTCCGATTCCTCACTCCTGAAAGAGATTTTGATAGTTTGAAAGGCTGGCGTTAAAGTTTTGCCATTACAGGCTTTCTCCCCAGAGTCCTGTTTTGTCTCGAGTTTGTGCTCAGTTGAAAGTAGACCAGCAGCATTCATATTCGAAAAAGTTTCCATTTGAAGGGATGGCTGTCATTCATTCTAACCCTCCAGCATTTAAAGCGATTCCTCGCTTTTTCCCAATCTTCCCGACTCGGCAATAAAAGAAAACTACTCCATTCTTCAGCTCTTTTTGGGCCAGCGCTTCTCATTAATATTGATAAGTGGCCCTTTGCATGCACCCGACTTGACTCAGAATACGAAAGAGTTCATGCCCTAAGATGACTCAATGGTTATGGATGTTTTATGTGTCACCGCTTTCCCTTTCGGCATGAAAAGTTTCAGGGGAAAAAAAAGGAAAAAGGAAAGATTTTGTTTATAAGCTGTCACTGCCATCTTTTGCCCACAAATGATGCCAAAGAAGTCAAGCGAGTTCATGTCGTAGAAAGGGGAGAGGGAAGTATAAAGCTGATGGAAAGGAGAAAGGAATTTTTTGGATTCTTAATGACATTAAGAGAGAAGTGATAAGAGCAGTCGACACGATAGAGCAATTCATGTCGGAGATGAATTACTCGAAACGCTACACTTCATTAGTGGCGGTGCCAGTTGAGATGTCACTGACACCATGAGCATCTGCACTTTAAATGGTTCAGCAAGTGGCAACAAGTACAGTTTACTACACAGTGTACAGCTGTTTTATAAAATGAAAATAAAAGATTATTCTAACACGGATTGAAGGTCATCTTGTAAACACGACTGAGCGCCACGCTCTGTGATGCTATATACCTGGACATAGTACCGGTAGTGTTAAATGCATATGTTGGCAGGCTGTTATGCCAACTCGGCAATTTGCTTCAAGATTTCCATCTTTAATCCAGATATTTAATCCAATAAGAGTGAGAGAAGCAAACCTGGCTCCATGGCCGCTTTGGTGTTCTAAACCAATACCCATCAGCCCCCTCTGCCTTCTTACTGGCCCAGAGGAGATCAATAATGAGAAGGGAGCGAGGCCACGGCACCTACTGTAGATCCATTTACACCATTAGAGGTGATGGATGGAAATGTGTGGATGGAGCAGTGCTGGGATTAAGATGCACATTGGCGTGGCATTGAACTTTTCCCATGATGAAAAATGAGGAGATAAAATGTTCTTAACGGTCTTCATCAAGAATTTCAACACTTTCTTCGATTGGGTGAGAAGTAAGTGTTGTCAAAGAATTAATTGTGTGTGGCACACTGTTTAACACCCTAAAGAATCGTTGCGTTTTACCGCCTGTAAAAATGTATGCACCTATAAACACGTCTCAAGTAATGCTGGAGAGCTGCAGCTCACTCCCATTATCGACTCACTTCCCCTTTGTAATTAGTATGCTCCCTCTTGCGGAGTTCAGGGAGGTGGATATAAGGGGAACAAAGACAGAACGATGGCTGTCACAGGTGGGCGGGGTGAGGCCTGACCTGCTGTGAACCACCGCAGAAGCTGATGAAACAGCCCTGAAACCGAAAGACACACAAACACAGAACATTCTCAACGAGCTTCTCACTCTGGTCCACGTAATTGTGTGTGAACTCATACAACACGCAAAGTGTTTGACCTCATTCAAGTTAAAAAAGAAAAGAAAAAAGATCATGGTTTGTATTCAAAAATATATATTACCTACAATGTCAGCGTCAGCTGTCTTCTGGATGATACAGTCCAGTGTTTGTTTGACTCATCCACCACCCATCCGACTCACCTTTTTGTGGACTTTCTTGCTCGTTATACTCGTTATACACGGAACTTTCCTACCAAGTCATTTTCAATAACGGTCACTTCATATGCTACGTCACATTCGTAGACATCGTAGACATTCATGGTATCCGTGATTTGCGGAAACGGACACTGCGAACATTTCTTTCCTGGCGAAAAACATTTTAGAAACCTCAATATTGAGCTTATTTCATTGAATTCAACATTTAATGATGTGTTAACAGGTTTGCAAACATGTTTGTGTTCACTGGGCTCAATGTGCTGTCTTTTCTCAATGCATACTAAATACAGATTCATTGATACAGAAATGCCAACATATTCAATGTGGCTCATTAGTTAACTTGAAGTTTCAGTTCAAGTGAGGCGAAGTTAACCCTTGGACCTTTTAGTTGGGTCAAATGGAATAGCAATGAATAACAAATGTGTGCCTTTATCGCTTTGTTTGAAAAGAGATTCACCTCACGCTCCAAACCCAATTAACACCTTTTGACTGAAGGGAGCATATTGCAAAATATGTGTGTGTGTGTGTGCATGTATGTGTATATGTGTTTCTTTCCGTTTAAACCCTTGAATCCACCAGTCTAATACGATATTTAAAGCTCCTTTTCCGTGTCATTACCTCCAAATATAGACGAACATTTAGAAAAGAAACAGGATTTGCCTCAAGCTGCTTATTTGTCGCATCACCACAGAAAGCTGTAAACACATACAGTAGCTAGTTAGTGCGACATGAGGTCACAGACATGGGATTGGTACAGGACGGGCGCCTGTTTGCAGCCTCTAACAAACAGAGGAATGTGAAGGTGGAGAATTAAATGAATGGCTCTTCCCCGTTGTCTTGTTGAAAAACAATATGTTTGAAGTGGTTATTCCTGTGCCAAGAGGTGTAGGAAATTCACTACACGCCTCTTCCTCAAATGAAAAAAGGCTACCGGTATTTACTCATGGAAAGGCAATATCCCAGAGCACAATATCAAAGATGAGACAATAAGAAAGGAAAATATTAAGACCCGTTGATATAGACAGCAGATATGTATAAGGAGAAAATGTGTAACACTGCAAATACATGTCAATCACGTGAATTTAATCCATATCGATTTGGACATATTGACAGCAGGCCCTTACCAATCCAATCACCCGACTATCCACCTGGCTGCACACCTGTTCCGCATTAGCCCATATTTAATATTGATATGTAAAACCCCTCATGGGTCAACTAGAAATAGAATTGTCAGATAGCTGAAAGCAAGAAAAGTTGTCTACTTCCACCTCAGCCAAGAGTTCTTTTTTTTTGCTTGCCTGTGTCACAGTGCTCCAGCCATGTGTGTCTGCGCACTTTAACCTGTCTGTTGAACTCTTCAAAAGGAGTTATTTGAGTTTTTAAAATCTGGCTGCTCTTCTTAGTTGTTTTTCATATTCTGTCTGCCTCCAAGATGTTGACAGGCCTGTTAAAGTGCTTTAGTTTCACAATAAAAACAAAAAAAGTAGTGCAGTAGCTTTGTTTTGGGGGGAGTGCGAGAGTGCATACAAAGAAGGAATGTTACATTCTTGTGTACCATGTTTGTGATATTGGTTCAGGATCACTCAGACTAATTCTGACTCTCGCTAAAGGACATTTTGACAAGATGACGACATTAGCTGCTACACGAACTGAGCCTGGAGCTCCCAGTCTCAGGACAGCCCGTCTAATCACTGTTACTGTCAAATATATTCCAATACTGTCAACCCCCCCCCCCCCCCCCCCCCAGTCCCTGCAGCAATAAATACACTGGTCGTGTTGTATACCGAAGATTAAGATCAAGAATACGTTTTTACAAACATTTTCTATTTATAAAATCCAGGTTTTTCCACTGCCAATGTTTTTAATATCAAGTGTGACACAGTTCCTCAAAGGTGCTAAAATAGCAATGCAGAGCACGATTGAAGGATGGCCTCCACACGGTAATCAACATTACTAGTAGCTAGTAGCTAACGGTGCTGACAATGCACATCTGGAGCATTTGTAGTATGTGACGGTCGCCCTCATCAGTTCCTATTTATAGATCGAGACCTGGGTTGCTTTTCGTTATCAGCTTTTTAACATGACCAAACACACACACACACACAGTGGCGGTTGATGATGTGACACACAGAGAAATGATTGTGACTTTTCACCATCCAGGTTCCGACACAATCATCAGACATTTGTAAGTGGTGTCTGGCATGTGTGCGATATGTGTCTCAGCTGTCCATAACCAGCCCATAAAAGCATACAATACACCAACTGGAGCTACTGTTGGTGTCATACTTCAAATAACAGCCAGTCGACTCACACAGACAGAAGGAGCACATGCATGCATGCAATGTGTGCGACAACAATGCCAGAGGGTTTCGCTTTCCAAGGCTAGGAGTTATGGACGACAGCATCATGGCTCAGTTCCACAGTCTGAGATTCAAGTCATGTCTCCTGTGGTTTATTTCTGTCATCTAAAAATATAACTTATCAAGACGTAGTGAAGCAGCAGTCGTTCTTTTAAACTTCTCACGTTTTTTTATTTGAATGGACACCATTTTTCTTTGTTCAAAATGTGCAACAATCCGGAAAAAGTAACCGTCTCCCTCATTATTTATGACTTGCGATTGTCATTTAAATTGAGTTTCACTTTCAATATTCTTTCTCTTCTTTTATGGCTGTGTCTGCAAGATCTATATTTAAACATCATGAGGTTGAATTTAGGTAGGTGACATCTGATGCGCCCCCTTCTCTTGACTTATCGTCTTCCTTTTTAATCCATCATGAGTTAAGCTGCTTTCCATCATCTTAACGTGCCGCGCATAAACCGACTGGCGCCAGTAAAGTGAAACATGATAAAGTCAAGTGTGGATATGGAACATTAAAGACCAAAACTTTATTCAAATACATTTTAATTGTCGAAAGATGGCATAACAAAACAACAACAATGTACTTTTGTAAAAAAACAACAAAACAATGGGTTTCTACTCATTGCACAGAAAATGCCCATCGAGCAAATGGAGGCACAGCAAATGTACTAGTGGTTATACGTGCTTATGACCGGTGATTCCTACAGCTTTCAAGTCCCTTAGCCTTCTTATAAGTATTCCATACTTCTGTCTAGACTACTCTCCTTTTCCCTGTTATAGTCAACCAGCTTTGTCGTTTGCAGGACTCCTCACAAAGTACCTCACTGCGCTCCTCCGGCTGTATCGAACATCTTCTTGCGGCCCTCCATGCCTGACATGGCCTCCACGTTCTTACGCCAGTCACTCACTTCAGAAGTGAGCACCTGGGGTTAAACAGGAACAAAGAAAAAAACATCATCTCCCTGAGACAAGTTTCTGTTTCTTTCCGACATACTGGGAAAACCTGCAGGCTTAAAGTTTGGGATTCTGGAAACCAGTACCTTGTCCTGTTTGACGTCCTCCTTCTTTACAGACTTGAGGTTGGATCTGAGGTCCATCGAGCCCTTGTGTTTGGAGCCCAGGAGAGCTCTCATCATCTCATCTGCCGACACCCTCACCTTCCTCAGGGCAGGCTTTTTGAACTTTCCTCCAAGGTCCTGTATCTTCAGCTTCAGCTCATGGATCTAAAACACACGAAAGAAAATGAAATGAACTTTTTTTTAAAGATATGAATTTGCTAATACTGAAGCACTGAATAAGGAGAGCGTTCACTTACATCTTTGTTGTGTTTGGCCACTTTGGATTCCCAGTCATATCGCTCCTCGTCCACAACATCAATTTGTGTATGAAGCTGCTTGCATATTTTCTGAGGAGAGTTTTAAACACATCACTCAAACATGGACTTACATTCCCTTCTGTAGAAAAAGCTGTTCTTTTTTTATGGTGTATGACCCTTACTTGTAGTTCATCCAGTGATAAACCAGACAGTTGCAAAGGGGGCAAATGTTCTCCTATATAACGCACTTTCTCCTCCTCTCTCTCCTGCCTCTCCATCTCCAACTCCTCACAGGCTCTTGTGAGGAGAAGCATCTGATAGGACAAAACTGTTTTAAAACTTTGGTCTATTCATGTGAAAGCACTCAAACAGAAACCAAGTTGCCGTAGTAAATTTACATGACAAAAGGTGGTACGTATTCCAATACCTTGTGGCAATATAGCAGGTTAGTTTACGTCAAACAAAAGAGTTTATCATAACTCACCTTGAGAGAGAGCTTGCGAGAAGCTGTAATCTTCGACTTCGGCTGTGGAGAAAGAGATTTTAAAAAGGCACATTATACCAAGAATGAGCAAAATTACAAGAACATCTTGCACTATAATATAAACTTTCGAAAATGTAGTTTTTGAGGACTTCTATTTTGGAAGCACTCTGAGCGGTTGCTGCTAGACCATCAACTGCTCCATATACAGTAAAAACACGTATATGGAAAGTCAAATACGCCACCACTTACTGCAGCCGCATGTGAAAAGATAATGCTTTATTATTAGGATGAGGTCAAGGGGAAAGCTCTCATTGGTGCTGATAACAACTCCGGCCGGATAAGCACTGGCTGATCTTTGCCGTGTGCAACGGGACAACGTGTCCCCTCTCCATACACGGAGGATTAACACTGTGGAATATAGCCTGCTCACCTTAACCCCTTTGGGATTCATGGCTCTGGGTCTGTCGGGATGCTGAAACCCAAAACGAGGACAAATGAGTGTGATGATGCTGTATGCTGACAGGTTTAGATGAGAACATGGAGACTCTTTTTCTCTATTTCAATAGTAATCAAAGCAGTCAATGAAATAAATATGAACAATGACAGTAGCATTTAGGGATTTTATTTTCTTACCTCACTTCAAGTATTATCACAAAAACAAACATGAGAGAAACAGATATGAGTACAGTTTAGGGGTAATATGTCGCCCCAGTGAATCACAATGTAATTTGACCCATCAAGGCGCCACAGAGCAAACAGTCCTCACCCTTTGACAGGAGGATCAAAGCAAGGGCATGGCGAGAACAATTCCCTCTACTATATTCAGCATCACCTTTTTTCACTGTGACTACTGACACCTCAAGAGTTCTCGATCAAAGAAAACAAAACCGTAAGCACTGTAGTTACAAGTAGAGGATCTGGCAATTCAAATATTCTCATTAAGCTGACATGTATTTAATAAAGATCAAGCAATTAGATAATACACTTGAGAAAGAAAACTGTAAAACTGTTAAAACACTATAATAACAGCTCTACCGGACAAACTCTGTCAGACTTTAATGTACGTAAAGAAGAGCAAACTAAATTACAAATCATTGTACAAAATTCTAATTTAAACCACACGAAATGTGAGCACTTCACTGAAAGCCCTAAAGACTTAAAACTCACTGTAAAGCAATGGTTGTTTTACCTGCAAATGGGTGTCGGTAGAGATGAGAGTCAAACGGTGGCCGCTGGAGACAATGGGCAGCTTTTTATGTGAGCCTTGAGGACAGCAGATGTAAGGTCTGGTCCCAAGAATGTGCTGGCACGAGACCAAGCTTGAAAGATTACCTCCCCTGACACTGCAATAACACCAGGGGAGGGTAATAATAAGTCTTGAGCATAACCTTAACGGTATCGTTTAGATGTTTACTCCTGTAGCGCGAAATAATCATGAATATTGACGGGCTGTATCTTTCACATTTAGGAGTAAAGGAAATGTTTGAAATCTTATTTCCTTTCTTGCCAAGAGTTGATGAACTATGTAGCTGGAGCCAGAAGCTGGTTAGCTTAGCTTAGCATAAAGACTGGAAGCAGGGGGAAACGGCGAATGAACATGTGAGTACAAAAACCAAAGTGTAAAAATAGTCAATTCATCATTTTATGGGAGGTTATGTGCGGGACTATTTCTTGGGCAGGACCAGTAGGTTATAGGCAACGAGCTGTCGTTTTGACTTTGTTTTTGTACCGATTAAACAAGTATAAACTGTGCTTTAAACAGAACACGGCATTTGAGTCATCACATTCATCATGACTTAGAAGTAAGAGCAATAGTGGCTCATACATCGGAAAGAGTTCAAACTAAGTAAGATTTTATGAGTACAATACACACCCAGATAACAGGCATAGCTAAATTACAATCATATTCTAAGAATAGGTCAGGCCCCTCTCCCATCACAGGCTGCTTTTAACTATCGACGCACAACATTAGATTTCAAGAAACAATTCAGTCAAACGAAATATTGTTCTTTTCCTGACTGTTTCTGGGTATTTCGTCAAACATGTCCTCCTGTAGAAAGGTTTGAATATCTGCAGGTTTGAATATCTGCTGTTGTGAAGATATATCATTTATTGTCTCAACGGTCTCAGATTGTAAACAGAGAAGGAAAGAAGATGAGCCAGTCTGTCAATCATGTAGCATGGAAACACTTGCTACAGACACAGCACCGAAGGAAAAATGTGAAAAGGGTTGAAAATCTGCGAAACTAATGTTACTACATCAGCCGTAGCTGTAAATATTAGCATGCTAACATGCTAAACTGAGTCACTGCCGTTGACTTTGACTCTTTGTCCTGTGTGTTTGTATTTACATCATGCTGTCAACGATTTCTTGGCCGGACTTTATCAGGATTTCAGAGCTAATCGTGGCCTGAGCTCTGACACTTCTTGCAAATCACTTTGCCGCCGAAGCATCAAGTTGCTCTTCTTTCCACCGGCTCACACTGGAATAAAGCTGATGCAAGTGCTGAGGTGTTTTTGGTAAACAGCGCATTAGCAACGAGGACACCTTCGGATGAGGCGAAAGACCAGGGTGAAAAGGAAGGAGAAGATTTGTCTGCATATTAAATATCTCAATCCTTTAGTCATGTCCCCCCATACACAGATCTAATACATGGCTGTCAATTACACGTAAAAAAAAAGATGTAATTATAAAATATGTGATATAAATGTTCATACATTTGAAAAGAGAGAGACATATTTAATATAGACGATATAAATACTTATATTAGGTATCACTATTTCATTTTATTAATTATTCATATCCCAAAATATCTTCTTTGTCGATGCATCAGGCTTCAAAATATACAGACACAGTATTGTACACGTATAACAGGTCTGTATGTTGAAATTACAATCATGAAATCCAATAAATCATTTTTTTTTCCTTTGTAAATAATAAGAAAGGTAGACATGCCCCCTAGGAAACGATCTCATAACAGGTGCATGTATTATACAAACAGTGATATTAAATTGTTGCACTCCAAGCCTCTGAGCATCCAAATTCATTTCCCTAGTTTCCCAGAGCACACTTTCAGATATATAATCTGTTTAACATTTGCAATCAAAGTTGCTGTTAAATGCTACAGTGTAAAGCACTGAGCGCTGTGGCTTCCTGCCACTAATACCAGAGGAGGAACTGGAGCTGAAGAAGAGACAATAAAATAAAAGGAGCAAGACGCGGGGGACAACAAATGTTCTGTCATCATTTCTTTTTTTCCCATGATCCTCAGCAGGTGGGAGCTCTATTCCTGCTGCAACCCAACTCCCCCCTGTCTCCACACAGACACACACACACACACACACAAAGTAAAACACAGGGAGGCCTTTGGTAGCAGGGAAGGGCTTGTCATGCACTTTCTTGCTTTCGTAAATAGGTAGCTGACGGCTCAATGTGTCACCCCGTACATAACAGTTTGACTCGTTTTGAACCTTTGGGGGTGGAAAGAAAGAAAAGGGAACATTTGCTGCAGCTGCATTATTCTCTGAGGCAGGATGTTGATGGGTCGAGGATTTCACCTCCTCACGTGCTCTTTGAAAGTGTTGTATGTTCTGTCAGTTGTCTGTCCATCCGAACCCACTGCCACGACACAGCCAGTTCAGTACATTTGCTCACATACAGTACTAAAGTGCAATTTTGAGGTACTTTGTTTGAGTGTTCCCATTTTATGTTACTTTATACTTCTTCTCCACGACAATTCAGGAGGAAATATTTACACCCAAGATTATCCTTCATAGGGGCCAGTAGTTTTACTATAAATACTTTATGTTATGACTGGTAATGGTGTATTTCTAAACTGCAGTATACTTTCATTAGAGTGAAGGATGTGAATACCTCTTGATATTTATCAATGCTGTCCATCTTACTGCATCTCTGCACCCCTGTCTGTCTCCTCACACGTTCTGGATCTTGTGCAGGCCTCTGTAGCGGCACCGTGGTCCGGACACGGGGTGGAGGGAGGGAGCAGCTGATGCAGGACTTCAGCCAAGTGGCCTGCCATGACATCCCTCTGCACCCTGTTCTAACCTTGACGCTGCCCTCGGAGTTTCCCTGAGTAGCCAGGATCTGTCAGCTACCAGCACTTTTACCTACTTGTCTATCCAGATGAAAGGGGTGGGTGGGCAGTGAGATGACTGCAGGAGGGTTCTTGTTGTTGTTTACTTGGTTGTAGGCGCCTTATGGGTGATTCAAATACATTTCTTTTTATTCTTGTGTTGTTTAAATGTGTTTTCTTCATGTTTTTGTGCAGTGTTTTTCAAGTGTGTATTTTATTTATTTATTTTTCTTTTGTTTGTTTGTTTACTTATTTCAGAAGTAAATGTATTCATTGTATTTATTTATTTTATTGTTATTTTATTGTTATTTTATTAATCTAGTTTTTTGTATTTTGTCGCGTGCATTGGTCTCAAATTGTTAAATTGCTGAATTGTTTTTCGTCTCTTTCTGTTGTTACCACCTCCATGCTTGTTCCGTTCTAATTTTGTTTTATTGACATTTGCTTGTGAAGAACTTTTAACTGCATTTAACTGCATTTATGAAAGGTGCCATACAAATAAAGTTTGATTGTTGTCTATTTGTTTTGAAGTAGCATTCCTACCCGTTCGATTTTGCATAATTCTGTTGGTCTTAAATCCAGCCTCGTGTTTTTAGATCTTTCTACATGGTTCCTACATCTTCTGCACAAGCTTTACATTGATGTGTATCTGAACATTTAGGGGATATAAGTGGCTGCTTTTGAATAT
The DNA here is from genome assembly GCF_949748355.1 of Melanostigma gelatinosum. Taxonomy (NCBI): domain Eukaryota; kingdom Metazoa; phylum Chordata; class Actinopteri; order Perciformes; family Zoarcidae; genus Melanostigma; species Melanostigma gelatinosum. The sequence goes on from NC_136655.1 coordinate 6,630,020, forward strand.
GAAGTGAATGCTTTTGTGTACCTGTTATGTATTTGTTAATGGAACATACGGCAACTGCAATTCAGTACAGACTATGTCCACAGGAGGGGAGCAGAGGTTTATTATTTTACACATCGCTGCAGCTACTGGTGTGCAGGAAACAGCGTCTCAATCAATCAATCAATCACATTAAAGCCTTTTTCCTTCAGTGCAGACAAAGTCAAGCAGGGGGCGGCAGCGCTTCACATCACAGATGTCAGCGGGAGGTTTTCATTAGCACATTCACTTTCAGCCTCCAGTGTCACGCTACCGGGAATGAAAACAGGACAATGAAGCAGGACTTTCAAAATAAGACCCATGCTAACGAGTTGTTTAGTTACAGCAAATTGAAGTAACTGTTTATCTGCAGTGGAAAAATTAACAGCCTAAAAAAAGCCTATTTTAATTATGATACTGAGGTTTCTAAACTGTTATAAGAGGCTTTGCCATATGGTTAAAGCCAGTGCCAAGTGTCCCTTTAGTTGTGGACAGTTTATGAGATAATGGACGTCTGAGCAGAGACATGTAAAAGGGCACCTGTCTTACCTATTTGAAAAAGGAAATAAGGAAAATAAATGACACAAAAATGAAAGGACTCAATCAACATCAGGTTGAAAAAATAAAAACATGACCCAGTAGGCCAGCTTATTAATCTATCCATGCTTTTTGCACAAAAGAGGCTAGATGCATTTGCAAGCACATGCGTTAATGTTTCCTCTACTTTATAAATATCTATTTAAATCAATTGTTGTTGAACAAGTATTTGTAAAAGCAGTAGAATTTGAACTTCAGTGTCTTCAGTAACTATTCAAGATGGCACATTTACCTCCTCAACCCAATGGACCATTCTCAGGCATACAGTCTCCAATACTCCTTATTTCCATTATCAGCTGGTGTGGATGCTAAAATGTAGCTTTAGCCTCAAACCTTTAGCATAAAGCATCCTGTGCACATCTGGGGACCATTTTTTTCATCAAAATGAATCAAAAGGCAATAAGTCAGCAGGAGACACGTTTTTAACTATGTTGAGAGAGATTTAGTGTTAGCATCGGCTTACGCTAGCTAGTTTACACGAGGAGGATACATGTGTTACTGTTTAGGTGTTCTCTGTTTGCATGCTTTTATTTTGAAGGTCAACTTCGGTTATCACCCGGGCCATTTCTGGCCAATTTGAAGCGCCTCCAAGCGCACAAGGATAACTTTGTCTCGGCGAAGGGGGGTGTTAACAGGAGAAAGAGGGGGAGGTGGGGGGGGGGGGGGGGAGACTGAATTGGACTGGCCCGTTTCACTTGCACCGCAGACCCTGCAGCAGGACGAGGACAGCGGAGGCCCCGAGGACAGGACCGGAGGGCAGGAGAAAGAGGATCGACGTGGACCGGATCGGGGTAGGGTGCGGGCCCTTTTAGATAGGGATACAGAGGGACACCGGGCGGGGAGGTGAGTCCGCATGATTCCTTACAACCAGGCTGTGATGATGGTGGAGATGCACCGAAATCAGTGCGGCGGATTCCTGCAGAGCCCGACACTCTGCACCACAGCCCCGCAACCGAGTGTGAGCTGCTGCAGGGTTAGACGCTCCTGCTTCTCTCCATCAGAGCCTCACCAACGTAAACCGGTTTTCCAGACCGAAGCTTGACACGCAACAACCGGGTAACAGCCTACCTTGCGAGCTCCATTCATACTCCACCCCGTCTGGGGGAATGAGACGGGGATTTGCAGCGGGACGGAGAGACCCAGCTCTGAACCAGATTTGAGTCTGCGTTCTACACCCGGTCTCGATTTGCATGCACCGGTTGTTTTGATCCGTGCAATAGACAAGAGAGGAGGTGGGGAAGATGTTGGTGCGATGCTACCGGGGCAAGCTGTCGGTGTGGGCCGCTATGTGCGTGCTGGTGCTCTGCTGGTTCTACGTGTTCCCCGTCTACAGACTCCCACGCGACAAAGAAATAGTGGACGAGGTGCTGAGGCAGGGGCAAGTATGGAAGAAGAACCAGACGGGCATCGATGTATACAGGTTCGTCTCAGGTCTCCGATTTCTGTCCAGTGGTTTAAAGCAGTGTTTCCCGCATTAAATTAGAACATTATTAACCAAAGCAGACACACAAACTGAGGGAAATAAACACGCAGCTGTCCCAAGGCGGGCTCGAAGAAAATTCATTATATTTCCCCTTTTTTTTTTTTTTTTTTGACCTTGCATCCACTTTAGAGCACACTAAAGGTAAATAATGCAAATCTATAATAAGTTATATTAAGCAGCAACCATAGGGTTTCTAGGGAATAATTCTTATCCCCGAGTGTCTGTGGCCTGACCTCCTTTGTCTGCATTAGAAGATCCTGAACAGATGGGCATAATGTCAATATGATGAGACTGTATATCTAATGGAAAGTGGTTGAAATTAGTCTCTCATTAAATCCCCCTATCTTTCAAAAATAACAACTGTTATTCTACCAAACACATTCTTAAAGCTTTGTATCTGTCAAAGCTTTATGTGATATCCTACAGGAACATTACAGTAATGCCAAAGAGATACAAGCGTATCATAAACACTCTATCTACACAAACGCTGTGCGGGTCTTTCATTGTGACGCTGATTTTGAAAGCAAACCCGATGAACGGGCCACATTAGTGGCAGCCTTGTTTAATTTCTTATTCACTGGAGAATATGAGAATATTCTCCACTGCAAAGCCGATTAGGATAATGAGAGACGGTGACACCTGCCGAGCAGCGGACAGGGAGGATGTGATGCTCACTTGGAGACGTGGTTTTAAAGCCTGACAGCTGTAAAGACCCCTGTTTGGTCATGGAATATTTAACATATTTCATAAGCCTGTTACTGAATCTCGCTGTCCTTGAAACTCCAGACATATATAACCTAAAATATATGATGATTTCCTGTGATATACAGCACTGGACCGTACTCTGGTTCCTATTAATGCACATCTTACTGGGTATCGCTACTCAAATAATCAATCAATTATTACAGCCTGTTTTTTTTTTTTTGCCAGAGTCACAGCTGTCTTGTTGAATCCAATGCGAGTTAAACTGTCCAGAGATCTCCACAGACCCGATTTATTATTTCCCACATCCTCTCTACACAGAAAGTTGCTGACAAAGTGCTGCGATCCGCGGAGGAAGTTTGCGGTGACCAAGGAGAACTCGCCGATGGGCAAGGTCCTGTGGTACGATGGCGAGTTTTACCACTCGCACACTGTCAACAACGAGACCTACCGACTCCTTGTGAAGGTATGTTAATAGAAAAGCATTACTCTGAGATGCAGATGTGCTCTTGAAAAGGACCAGATTCAATTCAGTCTGGTCGAATGGAAATTGATTTCTCTCCCACTCAGCACAATACAACACTGTTGTGGGGACTGTGGTTTAACTTGGGTCCTTGTTGGTCCATAATAGAGGCGGGAAGGGGGTGGGGAGACCCTCTGAATAAGAGAGGATTACTAGTACACTCTAAAAACTATTTCACCGTAAAATAATGGTGAAGCTACCGTAATTAAATTTTACAGTATCTTGCCGTATACTGGATTACGTCATGTGATGTAGGATAACTTGGTTTTACGGTGATTTTACGGTATATGCCAGAATGTTACCGTTTACTTACAAAGGGTAATACAACCCAATAGTTTCGCATTTAATTTCCAACAAATAAAATAATAACAATGGACATTCAATGCATAATTGTTGCAGTTTAATACATGTTCTCAAGACAAATAATAAATGGACATTTGTACTACATCACAACATTCACAATGTACTGCATGTTTAGAAGAAAACAAATAAAATCATGAAATCTTTCATGACCGGCTTAACTGAACTCATGAGGATAACCTCAGACTAGTAGCGCCGAGATCGAAAAGTGGCCATTGGTCGGCCTATCCTAAGAGTGGCATGCTACCGTTCAGCAGTAGGTACCTATCCCTGGAGTGGTATGCTGCTGTTCAGTGGTAGGTACCTATCCCTGGAGTGGTATGCTGTTGTTCAGCAGTAGGTACCTATCCCTGGAGTGGTATGCTGTTGTTCAGCAGTAGGTACCTATCCCTGGAGTGGTATGCTGTTGTTCAGTGGTAGGTACCTAGACACAGCGTCAGTTCACAGCCAGAATGAAAGATACTCCATCTTTCACTTTTACATGAATCGCCGCGATATGCATCTTTCACGTTGTTTCTGTAGTTACATGATATGTTACAACTGGAAAGGTGCAGATGAGGACGCATTTGAAATGTTTTTTTTACATAAAATCCGAGCTCCTGCTCTGTGTTCATGGCTCAACAGGATACGTCTTGTCCTGTTGTTTGTCCACTTTGGTCTAATCTGCGATCCAGATGTTTAAAGCATGGGTACAAACTGGAGGAGGATGTTCTTCAAGTGTCTCCCTCCCAAGTTGTTTCCTCTTTCCTTTCCATCTAGATCAGGCATGGGCAAACTACAGCCCGCGGGCCGGATACGGCCCGTCAGATATTTGTACAAAATTGCCCAAACTATAATAAAGACTAGGCCTGGGCAGTATACCGGTTTTTTATTTCCGGTATGATATGAATTCTTCACACACCATTATACCGGTGCATAGCCGAAACAACTGCTGTCTGCTTTCAACAGGCAGCTAAATGTATTCTTTGCCGCTGTCAGCGCTAGTTCTCTTATATGTATTGAGAGGGAACTCTAGTCATGGTCATAACTTTATAACACAACAATTAACAACCCACAACTAACGCTCTTTAACAGAGAAAAACCACCACAGCACACAACAGTCTGTGACACATAAACAATTTGTAACACTAATAATTGTACATTTATAAAATTTCACCGCCGAACTGCATGCTGGGTACAACAGTCTGCATGCTGGGTACAACTTGCGAGCGAGCCTGCTTGCTAGCACAACAGTCTGCTAACAGCTGGGACACAGGAGCGATGCAGGATGAACAAAGACAGACCGGAGATGCACCGACAGAGTTTGACACATATGCAACGCCGATTACCGTAATATGCGTGGTATTTGTTAAAATGTACGTTGGTGCAAAGAGGGTGATAACAAGCTGTACAGGGAGGGGCTTAGGACCCAGGGGAATGTAGGTGAATGAAACAGGAAGAAACGGAAGACACGCCACACAAACAGCTGGTCACCGCTCGTCACGATGCTGCAGACCAGTGATTCTCAACTGGTGGTTCGTCGCGGACCCGTTTTCAGTGGGTCGCGGGACTTTGCTTTATGCAGCGGAGTTATTCACGCTCCTTTCTAGCATTTACGGCACTTTGTTCAGCTGTGCAGGAAAAACACCGACCAATGCGTTGTAAATCACGTCACGTGATGCAGTTTAACCAATAAAATAAGGGTATTGATACGTTTCCTGACGCCAGTGAGATGTACCCACACCGTGACACAGGGGGGAGAGACAAGGAAAGACTTTACAGAGCAGAGCTCTGACAATGTTAGATGTGACAGTTAAATATTTGTATGATCCCTTCAAAGAATCAAACTGCTAAAAAGACCACAGTCATTAACCTTTACACTAAAAACTCTGTGTCAAAAATGACTGCTTAAACAAGTAAGTGTATGATAAAATATGCATTTATGCAATAAAAAAAATACCGTGTAAGATCCCAGTTAACCTCAGATCTGTTCTGAGAATTGTCACACCCAAACTGACACCAGACGTTGATGCACTGGTTAAAAAGGGTGACCAACAGCACTGTTCCCATTGAAATTAAATGCAAGTTACTTTCTAGGTCATGGCTTTTACTTGTAATTTATATTAGTTCTGAGAATTGCCACAACCGAAACTGACACCAAACGTTGACGCACTGGTTAAAAAGGGTGACCAACAACACTGTTCCCACTGAAATTAAATGCAAGTTACTTTCTAGGTCATGGCTTTTACTTGTAATTCATATTTGTTCACACAAACACTCCATTCATCTGCTACTGGCCCGGCCCGTCTGTCAAATTTTAAAACTCAATGTGGCCCCCGAGCCAAAAAGTTTGCCCACCCCTGATCTAGAGGTTTTACAATTGTACATCATGTATGGGCTATTTTTACATGGCTTCGTGCCTGCGTGTGGGTGCGCATGTGGATGAGGGTGTTTGTGTCTGGACACGGTGAAAAAATAAAAAGAGAACCTCTGGTGTAGGTGCTGTTGCCGTGGTTTTTGTATCCAGGGGCAATGCACCTCACTAATAATGAAGATTGGGTTCCTATTACTGATGCCACGGATTTGCAGTCTAATATCCTGGTTGGTAAATGCGATGAATATGTGACCCCAATTTGCAGGCGTGAGCTGTGCATGTTCATTCATGAGGGATGGGGGAGGTGAGAAAAAAGGAGTGAGTGAGTGAGTGAGTGAGTGAGTGAGTGAGTGAGTGAGTGTGTGTGTGTGTGTGTGTGTGTGTGTGTGTGTGTGTGTGTGTGTGTGTGTGTGTGTGTGTGTGTGCGTGCCCTGTTCAATGGCTCGAACAGGGCATCCACACATGCAGTTCACTGGACTGTAGAGTCCTATGATTTCTTCTTCTAGCATCTAAACAAGTTTGACAATTTCCCTGAAGAAATCTGTGAATTTTGACATCATGGTAACATGAATACATGACATCATGGTAACATGAATACATGACATCATGGTAACATGAATACATGACATCATGGTAACATGAATACATTTTGACTTTTGGCTTGTTCCGTCAGACCAAAACAAGAATTGTGAGAGTTATTGTTTTAATCAATTCCTGACATATTATGGACAAATGCATTAATGGTATAATCAATAAATGATAGCTATCAACCAGCCATACATTACAATGAACAACCAAAACTAAAATATGTCAATGACTTTCCAGAAATTGCTGGACCATGTGCTACTGTAATAAGTGTCCCCCCTCTCAAATGTTAAGCCCAACTTGCTGGTTCCCCTCCCCTGCTAGATGTGCTGTTAGCAGGGTATTGTCCTCTGACTCAACCCCCTGTCACGGTCTAAAAGAGTCCCTGAGGCAAGAAGAGGTGTGTGTGTGTGTGTGTGTGTGTGTGTATTCTTAAGTGTGTGCGCTTCAGGGGTAATAATGAGCACAATTGTTTCCGCCATCTCGCTTAATCCATGCCTCTGACTTAAATGCAGCCAAGGCAAAGAGAGAGGACATTTTTGGCCCTTGCTTGATGAAGTGTGTTATTTCAGTGTTCTCTGTAGCAGCTTTAATAAGATCCTACACAAGGATTTACTCGAAATGATGATAGAGCAGCGATTCCCATCCCCGGGGGTTACTTGTACCCTAGTCTGACTCACCAGATGTAGACCGTGGGTATAAGTCTGAATCCACATATCAGCTAGTCAGCTAATAGAGGAGTCTAAACAGTTCATTAAACATGATGAATAAACATTTCAACTGGCTAAAACGTATGGATGAACAGTTCAAATAAGTAGCTAGTAAGTATTGAGAAGGGCTGAATGGATAAACAAACTAAACGTAACGTATAAATGGTTGAAACACCCATTGCTGCCACTTATGGTAGTTAATTTGTATGAAAAGAATTGTAAAATGTCTCTCTTTTACATTTTTAATAGTCGTATAATGTCCAGTTCAAAACAATTTAAATGAGCATTGACAGGTGCTATGAAGGGATACTTGAGTTCATCTGAATAGAAAGCACTTTGGGGACCCGGCACAAACACTGTACATGGACAAAAGAAAAGACTTGTTCCACAGATTTGGTTATAATGGAAGGATAGCAGAAGAGATAACACTTTTTAGAAAGTGTTTGTTTGTTTCCATCGTTGACGTTTGTTTGCTATGAAAAATAATGTGGGAACGTTTATCTCAAAGTACACATTCATTGAGTTGTTTTTGGGTCTTTTCCACATCCAGTCCATTTTTTTGTTCACAGGGATGAGAAAAGAGTTTGTTTTTTTACTTGGCAGTACGTCCTTTTTCTTCAAAGATTTGTTTATGTTTCCTCTGTGTTTTTTCATTCAATAATCTCACCCTACAATATCGACTTTAGAAACGGAATCTGATTCATAAGCTGTATGACCTCGACTTGTTTTTGTCCGCTTCCTCACTTCCTATCTCCATGCTGGTTTGTCCATCAGCACATGAGGCTGTGAAGGGAAATTAGCGGGAGGCCACGGTCCTGTGCACAGGGTGACTCATGCACCTGCATCAATTTTAGGGTGCCGGTTGAGAGAAAATAACAACAGTAATACATTTGATTTTTATAGCACTTTAAAAGGTAAAAATAGGAAACAATAAAAGCAGTTACAACATGAACAAAAGACATGACCTTCCAAAATCGACCTGGAATATTTGCTTTTGTGCGTGTGTGTCGGTGCTTTTGTGTGCGTGCTAACAGAGCTGCATGTCTCCCTCTGACCAGGACAACCCTCTGCAGCGGCCACTGAAGAAGTGTGCAGTGGTGGGCAACGGGGGCATTCTCCGGCACAGCAAATGTGGACGGGACATTGACCAGGCCGATTTCATCCTTCGGTGAGAAACAAGGGACTTGTGCATTGTATACGACTGCTTCGCTGCTCCTTCAAATGTGAATCGGCCGTGCCCGAGAGAGTAGCCGGACGCCATCGGTGGTAATGAGAGCTGGTGTCGACTGCAGCCAAGAGGGAAAGGCAGAGACGGAAAAATGGGCCCACAGCGAGGGAGGAGAGAAAAGAGTTTAGGCGTGAGTAAGCAAAATAGGAACAGACTTAAGAGGCGGGAGGAAGAGGATAGGAGGCATAAAGCAGAATCAAACCATATAGAGCACACTCCATGCTAGATTTCAAATAAATGTGAGGTGATGGGCAATGTGGTGAAGGAGAATCATTTAGTTTGAATATGACTTTTCTGTTTGACACACACAAATACAGTTTTATTCAGATTATAGCAAAGAAAAAAGAAATGCAGCAAGGCAGCATCTTTCTTCAACAGCTGTTCATGCCGCATGCCCTTCAATGGGTGTTGATTGACTTCTTAAATTATCTTTTATTGGCATCTCTTCACTCCCAGAACCGTAAACATGGTTTTGTACCTATTGTTTTCATAGCAGATGACTGGTTCCTAAACTAAAGGGTTTAGCGTTTATTTGTGCAAGTCTACTATGAGCTAAAAGTAAGAAAAGAAGAAAAAAAGAGTAATATGGAGTCGCAGATGGCTGGAAGATGCAGAAAACATGTCGTCTGTTCTGCCATGAAGTTCAATTTATTTCACAGCAGGCTCAGCCACAAGACACGACATGCAACATCTACCTTTTTATGTGATATTAAAACAAACTCACTACAGTTTATAACGGGTCTCTGGACAGCAGCCATGAGGGAAACCACACCGTAAAACAGCAAAGGGGCGACCTAAAATTCTGACACGGCAGAAATCCATCGAAACACCTCGAGCCAGATCGTTGATTTGTCACATGACACCCTTATCTGGCATACGGTGACTTTGCATAACCAACTCAAACTGACGCTGCTTTGCATCTGTGATGTGATGCAAAACGTATTGTTCAAAACAGTACACGGGTGATTGTGAATGAAACGATTCATGGGAACTGTACGTTTGTTGTCAGTTAAAGAGGGAAGCACTCGAATGCAACGTTGCATGAGGAAGTGAGTACCAACCCATCTGGTAACTTTTTACCAGCCAGTCCACGTCAGCCAGTCCACGTCCCTTTTATTACAAAGGGACATTGTCACTCCAGTTATTGAAGATTAAAAACATGGCAACCGCTTCTCAGCCATGTCGTTCCACTTTTAACGTCTCCTCTGCCGGCGTCTAATCATTAGTAATCAGATCTAATCAGAAGGTAACTACTTAAATACATTGTTTAATTGTTCATACTGTAAGTGCTTGAGCCACTAACCATTTTCAGTACAGAGTGTGAGCGAAATGTTCAGTAAAGCATGTGTGTTTTGTTCATTTCAGGTGCAACCTCCCACCACTGTCAAAGGAATACGTGGAGGATGTGGGAACCAGAACTCACCTGGTCACAGCCAACCCCAGCATCGTAGAGAAAAGGTGATCAGTCCGAATCAATAAAACATGCATCATAAAGAGACATTGATCACTTCCAGAAGAGAGGGCATGTAAGCGTCCTAGCATACTATTGGCTATTTACGTTGTGGCATCAGTGTGGTGATCTCAGGAGATTTAAAAAAAATTAAATAAAAACTTCATATGGCACGAAAGAAGTCGAGTTTACAAATGTAATGAATGTCAACCAGTCATCAGGTCAAGAGTGACATTCACAATAACTCCCGCTCTCCCTCCTTATCACTCTGTCTCTCAGATTTCAGAACCTCCTGTGGTCGAGAAAAGTTTTTGTGGACAGTATGAAGGTTTACGGCTCCAGCTACATCTACATGCCAGCGTTCTCCACGAAGACGGGCACCGACCCGTCGCTGCGGGCATATTACGCCCTGGCGGACACCTCGTCCAACCTCACCATGCTCTTCGCCAACCCCGAATTCCTGCGCACGGTGGGAAAATTCTGGAAAGCCCGCGGCGTGCACGCCAGACGCCTCTCCACGGGGCTCTTCCTGGTCAGCCTGGCCCTGGGGCTGTGCGAGGAGGTGGCGGCCTACGGCTTCTGGCCGTTTTCCGTCAGCCTGGACGAGCAGCCGGTCAGCCACCATTACTACGACAACATCCTGCCCGACAAGTGGTACCACACCATGCCCGAGGAGTTTGTCCAGCTTTGGCACCTGCACAAAAGCGGCACGTTGCGCATGAGAGTGGGACGCTGCTCCTCTCCTAAAGGAGGGAGTTAGAGCTTCCCGATGAGCGACGCGAGAGCGGCCAGTTGAAGTTAAGTGGGCTGCAGGAAGCAGACGAAGACATTTGGATTGTGAAGCGGCGGAAAGTTGTCGCGCTGACAAAAGAAATGTGTGCGCGTATTTGCCTTGAGGAACCTCGGTACTGCATCTGTGTCCATACACACTCCTGCTGTCCCGCCAGCTAATCCCTAATTAACATGAGAATGTCCTCCACCCAGACCAGCTGCACCAGGGACAGGATACACACTTGCAGCCAAACACACACACAGTACCAAATCTTGCCATGTCTCTTTCCCTCGTTTCTGAAAGTGTGTATATGTGTGTGTGAGTGTGTGTTTGTTTGTGGGAGGCCTCAGCTGGAACTGAAACTGGGTGGGGTTGGGTGGGTGGGGGATGTTTTTTTTTTTTGAATGCTGACTGCTGTATCTGAGTGACATATGGGGCAGCTGGACCAAACCCCCCTCGGGGTCAGAGACAGAAGGAGTGGAGGACCAGGGGGAATAATAAAAGGCACTGAAAGACTGGCGAAATACAAGGAACAAGGGAGAGATAATGGTATCCTGGTACCTAGTAGCTTGAATAGGACCGGAATTTAATGGAGGAAAAGAAAAAAGACTGGCAGGGGGGGGGGGGGAGAGTGAAAGCGGGTCTGGTATGTGTATGAAAGGATTTTTCTCTCTGCTTTTCTTCAACCCGAGCGCTTGGTTGGCATTCTGTGGTTCCAAATAGAGCTTTAGTTCAAAGCAGGAGCCATCAGAAATGGAGTCTTAAGTCCTATGGACACCAGAATGTTTATTCAAGTTGCATTCACACCCTTCACTGAAAAGGGGAAATGAGTACACCCCTGGTGTCCATGTTGTTTTGGTTTGCCAAATGTGATTTTCAGGATTAATGTGAATTTAGTTTTTTCTCAGTCAATAAGCACAACACTTTTTCAACGTGTGTAATCAGCAATGCGAACAAACCTCACACATATGTACCTCATTTCAAAGTGGACATCATCACCCACCGACTATTTGGTACGATTCACTCCCCAGAAGGCTCCCCAAGCCATCTCTTGGTATCTGTACTATACTTGCCAAGTGCCGAGCCAAGGGAACGGTGGTCTCTTTGATACCCACTCCAGCACTGTCCTTGTGCTCTAAAATGGCACGACACTGATCTAAAGACAGGAAGTGGCAGAGAAACAGACGTGGATGTCACAAAGTGGAGTTTTAGAGGTTGACTTTTTTTTTTTTCCGTGCACACGAGGAGAAAACAACTCGCTCATGTAGAAGCCAACACGACGGACACGGAAGTTGTTTTGTTTTCTATACTTGCCGGCCTTGCAGATGGAAGACTTGATTTTAAAATTGTTTCTTTTTTTTGTAACGTGTTATTTAAGAGTGATAAATGTGACCGTGCCATATTGTCGATAAGGATCACTCTGCATGGAGTGTACCACAATCCTTGAAAATACTCCTTGGAGTTAAGGTACATGTGTATAGTGTCGTGCTTTATGCTTTTATTTTACTCATCGTCTGTTAAGCTGAATAAGGTCCAGTGCCTTTTTGAGACGTATTAAGGCAAAAAAAAAAGGAGGATTCAAATGCTGGCCATGCTCTTGACTCTGCGGCTCAATTGATATGTGATAGTGACCTCTGACATTGTGTGACATGAACTTAAAGAGCGCTACACAGTGGCGGCTGGTGGAACATGTTCTAGGCAGGGCCATCTTATCAATTTCAGCAAACATCCCAGTATGATTTAATGCAAAAAAAATGTAAGTATCAAACACACATTATTACTTGGCAGTTAAATATTTAACATGTATTCCAACACGAAAACAATCAGTAACATGAATAACATGAAGTAAACATGCAGTGTAATTATGAATACTGATGTTAAATTAAGCTATGATGAGTTTTCACTGTTAATTTAACATCTCTATTACATGTTGATGCCTCCATGACCAAGTTAAGCAGATGAGACTGAGGACAGCTATGTAGAATAAAAGATGTTCACTTTGCCGAATATGTAGCTTGACAGAGTTCTCATGTGTGTCCTGGTGTTCTCATGTTTCCTTACCTCCTCATCCCTCACTCCCTACCCTGGTGTTCTCATGTTTCCTTACCTCCTCATCCCTCACTCCCGTAACTGTCCGTGCTGGATCCGTCCCCGTTGTTTTAAAAAGCTAAATAAGTTATTAGCATGACGTCATCCAGCTAGCCAAACCTGTCTGGTGTACAGCTCGTACAGAAGCTCCGCATGTACTGCTTCCCTTTCCCGCGAGTCTGCTGTCTGATTGTGAGGTCAGGCTGATCTGATATCAGCTCTTTGGCTGCAGAATCTCCGCCAAAGTTCTCCTCTCAAACGGGTCTTGGAGGAGGAGTGCTCGCGCGGGCACCTGTAGAGACTTCTCCTGACGAGAACGCGCAGCGAGGGGGGCCTGATCGTTCTGGCCCACAGCTGAATCTATTTGAGGGCGCTGATTGGCTAAATTGTATGTCACTCATTTATATCTTGAATCAGCAATTGGCTAAACTGCTTCATAGACCCGTCTCTTTTGGGCCAAAACGATCAGGCCCCCCAAGCTGCGCGTTCTCAGAGTGTCGTGCACACAGACAGAGAGCACGAGCAGAGAGCACACAGACAGAGAGCACGAGCAGACGAGCACACAGACAGAGAGCACCAGCAGAGAGCACACAGACAGAGAGCACCAGCAGAGAGCACGAGCAGAGAGCACACAGACAGAGAGCACACAGGAGGAGAGCACCAGCAGAGAGCACCAGCAGAGAGCACACAGGCAGAGAGCACACAGGCAGAGAGGACGAGCAGAGAGCACACAGACAGAGAGCACACAGGAGGAGAGCACCAGCAGAGAGCACCAGCAGAGAGCACACAGGCAGAGAGCACACAGGCAGAGAGGACGAGCAGAGCGCACACAGACAGAGAGCACGAGCAGAGAGCACACAGGAGGAGAGGACGAGCAGGAAAAGCATCTATTTTGCGCAGATATCATATTTTACACACATTACTGGGTACATTCCATGGTTCAAAAACACAAATATTGACAATTTGTATAATTTATGATTATTATAATTTTTTTGTTTTGTTTTTGTTTTTGTGTGGCTCATGGTGGGGCCATGCCCCATGGCCCTCTATTGACCAGCCGCCACTGGCGCTACATACTGCTGGACCAAGTTGATGAAGGGAAACTAAGTCAAATCATTTCAAGTCCAAATGCTCTACACTTTGACCCATTCGTTTCACTTTTTGTGTTGTTTCTTATTTGCACCTTTTATTAGTTTCTCTCCTTCCCCGTGTTGTGAATGAGTGAGATGGGACATTTTGAGTAAGCATGTTTTTTTAAACGTGGATGTGTTTTTAGTTCCATTCCATCCTATCTGAGTGATAAAAGAAGCTGATGTTTGTTATCAAAAGGGAGATGAATCTGTTATGTAAATGTTGGTCTGTTAGCGCTTTGGCCCATTAGTTTTAGATCTCCAAGCGTTCTTTAAAAGTATACTTTTTTCCAAAAGTTTCTTCTGGTCCAAATAAACGGCAGTTGTTGCCAACAGCAAACATCTGAATCTTTGACGCTGTGCTCTACAACCTGCACAGCTTACATATCTGTGCAGCTTGTAAGTTGATCTTTAAAACACTGAAGTGACTGTCATTCATTTTGAACATTGAATTTGAATATTGATCGAGCGTGGAAGAACACGCCAGACCAATATCACCAGCCAGAGAAGCAGGTCATCAATGATGGTTTTCCTTTTTTACATTCCAATCCCAGGTTTCATATCGACTGGTTGAACACGGCAACGTGTGCGCTGCAGTTGCATAATCGTGCTTGTGTTTTATCGTATATTGTCAATATCAAATTTCAAGAAAATTAATATCGATTTTGCCACATTATGAGAGATGCACTTATTCGCTTTCTTGCTAAGAGTTGGATGAGAAGATTGACACGCTCTGTGTGAATGGTAAATATTTAGCATCAGCCAGTTAGCTTAGCTTAGCTTAGCATAAAGACTGGAAACGGGGGAAACAGCTAGCCTACCGACACCCCCAAAAGCTCACTAGTTATCATTTGTGAGTTTACCTTGGAATTTACATTAGAGACGAGATGACCGCAGGAATTTACTGAACTATCAAAATGTGAATATAACGAAATATTTTTTCTTGCAGCCTCCAAGGGAAGAAATCAACAGATTCACTGATTTTATTTGCGGCGGGAATTCTGGCTGCAGTGAAACCACCGAGCTCGTAGCCACACTGCGAGCCTTGATCAGTCCTTAATGATAGATCATTAATCATTTGTAAGTAAGATAATTAATAAGAAAACGCCAGCTGTTTCCCTCCGTTTCCTTGCTGCTCCTTCATATTTAGCGTAGCAGACATGAAAATAATAACGTTCTTGTTCTTCTCCAAAGCTGCAAGCATTAACATGAGGTCATCGGTAGAAAAAGAAGCGGAACACAACTGAAGGAAATGGAGGATGGCTCGTACACAATGGCAGCACTGTCCATTTTCTTGGACACATTTAGGGGTGAACCAATTTGGTGTCATGAGTCTGGTCATGGAAAGGCCACATGTTTGATCCCCGTAGCTACAGTGTCCCTAAAGCAAGGCATGCGTGATTTATGAATCCTGCCACTGTGTTCTGGCTGAACGATTAGTTCTGTGTCCTTATTTCCCCTCATGATAACGTGTTCTGCTGTTTGGTGGAAAAACAGAAGTCATTCATTCAAATTCTTCACAGCGCTTTTAAAAAAAGAGAAAAGATTTTAAGTTACACGATATGATGATTTTCGAATCGATAATCATGCTTTTTTTTTTATTAGGTTAAAACAAATACGAATAATGATTTGTAAAGGCATTTTGTATTAATACCGGCCCAGAGGGCTCAACTTTCCTACATATTTAAATATTTGATGTTATGCCAAGCTTGGTTATTTTGAATAACGGTTGTAAATGTGCTTTATTTACCTTGACTGCCTGAATTTGTTACATGAAAACAAAAACAAAAAAAATCTTCTTGTTTGCGCAACCCTGACTGTCACTTCCCCTGCTCGTTCGTGTCATCTGATGTGAGCAACCCTGCCTGAGCATGTTAAAATAAATCAGAAGTACACTTCAAAATGGACTAAACCGACTGTATGTGTCACCTGGATTAAACTGTGAAGGATAAGTAAGATACAAAAGTATTGAAATCAGCCATATCAAAGGCAAACACTGGTATCCAATAAAAGAAGGAAAATGAAAAATATGCATCTCAGCTGAGTTTCCTTTCGAGTGATGTTGTAGAGCCACATGGTCACGGCTCTGCTCATTTTTAGGCAATAAGTCTTGTTTTATAGCCCGATATGAATGTGAAACAGAAGACAAATGTATTTTTTCTCATGATATGTGCATATCTTTTTCTAGGCTCTTTGTCCTGTGCTTTCCCTTTGCACAGAAATTTTTCTGTAGTGGTTATGAATATTTCTGCTCCGGGGAAATTGCGTCAGTGAAACCCTCTGCTGGCCACAGCCCTGCCTGTTTCCCTGTTTTCTGGGCCGCACATTTTTGAGAAAGATGTGTTGGCTGAAGCTACACAGCTGTTTCCTGCGGCACCCTTGAGCTGTTTTTGCATACAGCTGTTTTTTTATGATCAAGGCCCTCGTTTGTCTATCTGAAGTGGTGAGATGGATCATATTAAGGATGATATTCAATTCATGAGTGTGTTTGTAGTGTTTGTGTGTTTGTATGTAAATGGACACTTCCACCTTTAGAGGATGATACATTTTCTTTTTTCCCAGGATTAGACAGGTGCAAGTGCAGTTTGACAGTGTGCTGAAAGGTGCAGCATTATTGGGTGTGTAGGGACTAGTTTAACTAACACTGAATGCATTACGGATTGCAGTGTTGGCCGGTCTGTCAGTCCACACAGTAGATCCACCACACACTGAAATATATCTTATTATATATCTTATATAACTTATTGAATGGATTGAGTCAAACAAACAACCCTGACTTTCAACCCAAAGTGTTGTTGAATTATTTTGTAGTTAAATTACTAAGCGGTGCGTCATAGTTTCATGCCAAACTGGGACGATTAACATGATAATCATAAGCTCTAAAATACCAGCATAGTCATTGTCAGATATTTGACATTTTCAAACGGAACCTTAAGAATTGTCAAAATAGGAGCTCCGTGCTCTTACAACTATGTATAATTGTCTGTGTGGAAATATGAGTGTTGCAGTCTGAAAGCAGACATGCCTCACTTTTTCTCCACTTGCCAAGTCTATGTCTATTTATGGCATGACGGCAACCTACCCATAGAAAGGAGCAAATGCCAACTTGAGTGGGATTAAGAAACTCTCCGTCTCTCTCGCATGCTCATCGTCTCTGCTCTATTAAAGCATATGAGAGCAACTCTGGACATGGGTGAGGGTTATCTTCAGCTCAAGAATCTACTAATTCACATCACATGAACCTGAATAAAAGCTTTTGTGTACGTTTACAGTGAATATGATACAGGATATGTTGGTTTTGTTAAGTTACACTAAAATCTAAGATCGACGTCAATTGTGAATCTCATATTGACTTCAATTGTTTTTGTTTCGTTTTCATGGTTAATTCCGGTCACAGATTTGGTAAATAACGAATATGGAGCTCCAGTGTGCTCGTGTTCTGCATTACTTTTGCAGGTATTTGGTACCAATTTGGTTAAATATTGACTTGATGATGGCGCTAGAGGTCACAATTAAAATTCATCCTGAGGGGACCATGAATGCCAGTACTAAATTTCATGGCAATCCATCCAATGGTTGGTGAGCTGTTTGACTCGTGTTTGACCATCTGACTTTGCCGTCGCATAGCCGAAAATCATAAACATTAATTTGAAGTTAAGATACATGAAATGTACTTAGCACTAATCAAGTATTTGATATTCTCCATCATCACCAAATCAGACCATTATGTAGGCTAATATGGACTGGGCCTGTGAGTGCCTGGGTCAGATGTGCTGCGGCGCTATTAAGCATCAGCAGATCTGCAGTCTGAAGGACTCTCTCTGAAATAGATAAATAGTGTAATTCCATTTTATGGTGGCCTTTTATGGTGGTGCAGTTGGATGGTATTGTGTTTCAGGCACACATAGAACTATACTCCATTTCTGCATCCAAAGAGATTCGACCTTTGAAACAATGGAGTTTGTTAATGGGCCTGTGGATTTCCCCTAAATTCCTCCTCCTGATCAAATCCAAACTCCAAACAGTGAGAGAAAATCTCCCCATCCAGCAGTTCTCCTCTTGTTCCTTCTGCAGTGGTAGGACGGTGTCTCTACAATGCTTACTTTGACCAACAGAAGTTGTCAGTATGTGGTTGTGGTACATGTGAACTGTTCTTAACATACGTTAACAGGAAAAGCTCTGTCTTCGTCCATGGTGTCTATGCCATTAAGCAGTGTCTCAAGCTGCCAGCTGTTTGTATTTGATGGAGATTATAAAAGCATACAAACAAGTCAAACACTTCTAAACGAGCATGAACAGATTAAAACAGAGTCATAGGTTGCTATACAGCTGAATAGCAGAGAGAGAACCGTCACCCTGCTGAATGAAAGGTGTCTCAGCCTCTCGACAGAGAAAGGTTTCCTTAAATGCACGTCTGAGTGACGTATTTTCACATCCGCAGAAATATGTGTGTCTGTCAACGTTTAGCTATAGCCGGGCCCTTGTGGTCTACGGAATGTTTACACAGACCTGGCAACCAGCTTGGGAAGAAACCCTTAATTTGGTTCTCATGCAGAAACAGGAGATGCTGCTCGGTGGGCCCCCGAGCCAAAGTTTTCAAACTAGATAGAAAAAACATGTTTCCCCCCCGACAGTTGGTATTGGGAAAACAAATGAAAGCAGTGTTTCTGTGCAGTGTCAATGTTCTCAGTGTGCAAATGTATCCTTAACCAATCTAAACCAATCTCACAAGCACACCAGCTTTGTCAAGATCTTCAATGGGGCGTCAAACGCTTTTTGTGTCTTCAAAAATGTAGATTTCTCAAACATTTCTAGGACAATAACAACTGAGTTCTTCATTCTGACCCTTGATATAAATTGATATTGTCGATCTATGTACATGTTCCTGTTGTTAGAAAATGCACCTAATATTGTACAGTCTGTAACGGCCAACGAACATTGGAAAGAATCAAATAAAACTTTTCTTTCTTTCCATTTTTCATGCTCCCTCAATTATATGTCATTTTTCCGTTGATATGGGGCAGTACTCTCGCCCCTTTTCATACGCACACACACCCCACTGTCAGACACATGGCCTTGCCTGGGCTCTCTGGCATCCTGTAAATGCACTGCAGGCATAGGCGAGGGGAAACAAACCCACGGAGAGGCCGTTGGGAAATGCAAACGCAAAAATGTTTCCCCACCGGTGCCCAATGTCAGCTCTCGTTACATTCAGCAGCAGAACCCACTGGGCCAATTAGAGTATAGGGGCTGCACTCCTAAACGCTGTGGGATTGGCCGTCTCTAACTCCCTCCCTAGTGTTGAAATTATGGAGGAATAATAAGGGAGACTTGTGGGAGGTCAGCAGTGCACAGGAATGTTTCAATTAGTGAATGGAGGGAGTTGGAAAATGCTTGTAGAGCTACTCTGTTTGGTGCAACAAAAAAAGGTTCATCGAGAGAAAGAAAAGAGGTATCATCTGTTATCTCTGCCATCTAGCGCTCTCCCTGGTTGCATGCCATTCCCCCCCCCCCCCCCCCCCTCCATCCAATACATAATGTATCACATAGCCAACAGGAGGGAAAGCAGGAAGCCCCTGGGATGATTTCCAAAGAATGGAGGGTCATTTGGAGATGGCCCATGTGGTCTATTTGAATTGACTGATAATCATCACTTCTTCTTTCTTTCTATTTTTTTGACACTTTTTGTCACTCTGTTGGGCTCAGGCCAGCGTTTATCCTGGTCCAAATGTCTGGACAGTTTGTGCTGTTATCGCAACCTCAGCAAGTAAGAGACATCTGTATCTGAGTAAACTACCTGGCTTGGTGCCAGCTGTGTGCAAAACCTGGAGAGATTCTCATCTGGGAATGACAATTGCTAATTCGATTGAGGAACTGTATGACCTTCGGCAGACAGAAGAAAAAAAATGAATGTGGTTAAAAGCATTGGGAATTGGATGGAAGATGATGAAACGCAGCTGCTGGCATACAGATCTTTACTGGCAAATCAATGTGGAGCACTCTCAGCGACAGAGAGGAAGAAAGATAAATGACCCTCCGCTATGTCACACTATGACTGGCCGGTCGTAGCGTAGCATCAGCCAGTTCCGACCGGTGTCCGACTCCAAAGCAATCATTTCAGATTTTCTTCATCTTCAGGGAGGTTTTGTGGATTTGGAGCTAGTCATTGTTAAAGGTCCAGTGTGTAAGATTTAGTGGCATCCATGGGTGTGCTGCATGGAGCTACTCTCCTATTAATACTCTGTGTTTCTGCTTCAGTCCTCTCCCTCCTGTCCTCTTCCCTCCTGTCTTCTTCCCTCCTGTTCTCTCCCTTCCTGTCCTCTTCCCTCCTGTCCTCTTCCCTCCTGTCCTCTTCCCTCCTGTCCTCTTCCCTCCTGTCTTCTTCCCTCCTGTCCTCTTCCCTCCTGTTCTCTCCCTTCCTGTCCTCTTCCCTCCTGTCCTCTTCCCTCCTGTTCTCTCCCCTCCTGTCCTCTCCCTTCCTGTCCTCTTCCCTCCTGTCTTCTTCCCTTCCTGTCCTCTTCCCTCCTGTCCTCTTCCCTCCTGTCCTCTCCCTTCCTGTCCTCTTCCCTCCTGTCTTCTTCCCTTCCTGTCCTCTTCCCTCCTGTCCTCTTCCCTCCTGTTCTCTCCCTTCCTGTCCTCTTCCCTCCTGTCTTCTTCCCTCCTGTCCTCTTGCCTCCTGTCCTCTTCCCTCCTGTCCTCTTCCCTCCTGTCCTCTTCCCTCCTGTCCTCTTCCCTCCTGTCTTCTTCCCTCCTGTCCTCTTCCCTCCTGTTCTCTCCCTTCCTGTCCTCTTCCCTCCTGTCCTCTTCCCTCCTGTTCTCTCCCCTCCTGTCCTCTCCCTTCCTGTCCTCTTCCCTCCTGTCTTCTTCCCTTCCTGTCCTCTTCCCTCCTGTCTTCTTCCCTCCTGTCCTCTTCCCTCCTGTCCTCTATCCTCCTGTCCTCTCCCCTCCTGTCCTCTCCCCTCCTGTCCTCTGTCCACCAGGCTGCTTTGTCTCAGCCAGCAGAGAAGTTTACAAAAAAAAGGCTTTTGGCTGATCGTTCTTGCTGTGCTTGTGTAAACGTAGCCGTGGTGGCCGACTGAATTTGGTTTACATGTTTACAGATGTGTTGCTAAAGTCCTGGCTTTTTACTCTCAAATATTTTATTGCGCGTACAATAACAAGCGTATAGTGGCTGTCAACGCGCGTGTCCTTCACTTCAGCTGTTTCACTTGACTAGAGCTGCATATCGAGAAGCTCGCGCTTCATCTGTGTGTTTGTGTCTATATGTACAATACTTAAATTTTTTTATCAAACCAGTAACAAAAGACGTAATCCTTCAAGTTTGTTTGGAGAGGGTCACTCGTGGTTTAATCTGGTGAAAGTGAGTTTGGGGCTGGCTATTGTTTGTAACCCCAGAGCTCAGCAACAACCATCTCCAGAGAGCAAAGCCCCACAATCACAGAGGGTCATTAACTTCCAAAGGAAATGACGCTCTTTGGAAGTGTGTATCGTGTTGGTATAGCATGCGTGCACACATGAACAGCCTTGATTGATTAATCTGTCGGCATCTTTTTTTCCACCAAGCCTCCTTCCTCCCCATCTTTACTTTACAGTTGTTGATGCTATCGCCGGTATTGACGGGAATATTTTGACTCCCACACAAGCAGCCGTGACTCATACTGTTGGAGCTGGAAGGACACAGTTTGGAGAATAATGGCAAGTGGGTGGAAAGACGAGTGGGAGAGCAGGCTTGGGGGGTCTGCGTGTGACTAGAGCTTTGTTCATTATTTATTTGTTTCTCCCTCTCTCTCCCCTTCTCTTTCTTGTCATCCTCTGTGGGAGGAGTGATGGGAATAAGTGCATGCCTTTGTGTGTGTGTGTGTGTGTGTGTGTGTGTGTGTGTGTGTGTGTGTGTGTGTGTGTGTGTGTGTGTGTGTGTGTGTGTGTGTGTGTGTGTGTGTGTGTGCAGAGGTTTTGGTCCTGCGAATGCCAGCCAGGTCTGTTCCAGGATATTTATAGCTCTCATTAGACACATCCTGCTAGAGCCAGGGTCACAGCAGAGTAAGGTGAACACTGAGGGAGACTGCATTCGTCTCACACCAGCAAAACACACACACACACACACACACACACACACACACACACACACACACACACACACACACACACACACACAGGTGCCTGATTTGAGTCTGTACATGCTGCCACAGACACAGGAACAGAATGTACAATAGTGCACTATTGCCCAGATTTCCTATTGCTATTTGAAGCTTCCTCCAAATGCCCATTTTGGCATGTTTGCAGATAAACACAGAAACTCACTGCCGGAGCTGATCATCGGCTCAATCTGTCTGGTTGAGAGATCCCAGCATGCATTTGGTGCAGCAGGTGGGCAGTGTATACGGCCAAAAAGAGACATGATGGGGTGAATGGAACAAAACTGCAATGTCTGAACACACACACACACACACACACCAACGCTTCCATGTGATGTGGCGGAGTAAACCACACATAAAGGGTGCTGATGATCTTCCTCTGCTTCCACAATGGAGGATGGAGATATTTTTCTGTTGGCATGGCAACAAGTGTACCAGACCTTAGACAACAGGCCTTTTTCATTAGATACAAGTTGGTTCTGGCACAATGAAAGTCTTTCTTTAGACTGTAAATCTGCAAATCCAATTTTTAGCATGATGAACAGCAAAGCAATCTCCATGCAACCCCTTGGCTTGTACGCCTCGCAAATACATAAAACACTTCAAACCATCAGAACTTAAAAACGATTACACTTAATCCGGAATCACGGAAGTCTTAGGGATTCATAGTTCCTCTGAACAAACAAGAAGCAAAGCCTGAGAAGCATCTGGACGCTGCTGAGCTTCAGGTGACTGTGTTATGTCACCGCTTCCAAATGTTTATCCAGTCCTCTCTGTTTATTCAGTCTCACAGGGCCAGAGCTGTGTCAGAGCCAACGGCACAGGTCTGGCTCCACACGTTGTCATTGTGCTACAGGGGGAGGACGCCTTGTATTTATTCAAACCATACACAGTCGTCTTGGGCCACACGAAGCAAATGATGCAGCGATCAATCAAACACTGCCCGGGAATTGAACTTGATGACATTATATTTGATCTTACCTTCAATCACAATCATTTAAATCATTTGTCAGTTGATGTGCCATGATGATGTAGCTTGTTTTGAATCTTTTTCTGCCTCATGGACAAACACACACGGGCATATACATATAAAGCCAGACCAACTGTCTCCCTCCCAGCCACTGTTTAATACCATTAGAGCTTCTCCTGGAATGAAAAACTCACCACAGATCATTCAGTCGCTTGCTGTGACCGGATATGAAAAATGCTCTGACTTCCAGGCTATAGCATATCCTATAAATCATTCATTGTGATATTCAGATGACCTCTCTAGTCTGTAGATGAACAGGACAGCTGTGGGCTATACCTGAGACGAGTGAGGACATCTGAAAGTGAGATTTGCACGGAGCATGATGGGGCTTGCCGACAGAAAGAAATCAAATCAACAGAATGAAGCTGCTTGTAAATGAGAAACAGGGAGATCCGATTTATTTTGTGCCATTTATATTGTGTGGGACTGCATCTGTATCACGAAAGTGTCAAAACGTCCAGTTGAATTCCGGAGCGTCAACAGTCAGCGGACACAGCTCAGTGTCTTGGACACACACATGCAAAGTTGCATCAAATGATACAAATGTATGCTTGATAAAGCTGCTGGTGATTTTGAGTGTGTGTGTGTGTGTGTGTGTGCAGTGAGTGATGT
This sequence comes from Melanostigma gelatinosum, assembly GCF_949748355.1. NCBI lineage: Eukaryota > Metazoa > Chordata > Actinopteri > Perciformes > Zoarcidae > Melanostigma > Melanostigma gelatinosum. The sequence continues at coordinate 6,653,793 of NC_136655.1, forward strand.
GTGTTTAGGGTGTGCAGTTGGGCGATTTACGCAAGCGTCATCTCTCTCTTTCAGCTCGTCTGTCCTTCTCTCTCTGTCTCTCTCTGTCTCTCTGTCTCTGTCTCTCTCTCTCTCTCTCTCTCTGTCTCTCTCTCTCTCTCTCTGTCTCTCTCTCTGTCTCTCTCTCTCTCTCTCTCTCTGTCTCTCTCTCTCTCTCTCTTTCTCTGTCTCTCTCTCTGTCTCTCTCTATGTCTCTCTCTCTCTCTCTCTCTCTCTCTCTCTCTCTCTCTCTGTCTCTCTCTCTCTCTCTCTCTCTCTCTCTCTGAGTGGACGGAGGTGTGCGGAGCTGCAGGAGCGGAGATTTTGAGAGCGAAATTTAACGTGTTTTTCGGCATCTTTTCTTCGTTGGGTAATGTTGGGGATGAGAGTGTAGTGTAGTGTGAAGGGTTCACGGGGGTTGTGTGCACTTTTAGGGTCTTTGTTTGGGGGTGTTTGTAGCCGATCAGCGCGAGCTGTCGGCGGCTAGGCGCCGCCATGGGCCTCATTGATTTGACCAGGAAGCACGGGGTGCGGATCCCGCCGCTGTTCGGGTGTTCGGTGGAGCAAATCAGTCTGGCAGTAGGTGATCTTGTCGGCCACAGCAGCGTGAAGTCCGCAGCACGGATGAACAGCAATGTGGTCGTATTTTTAGACAGCTTAGAAGCGGCGGAAGTGGTGTCGGACAACGGGGTGGAGGTGGGCGAGCTTTTCCTACCCGCTTACGCTCTCAGCTCACCGGCGGTACAAGTCACCGTATCGAACGTTCCTCCGTTCATTAGGAACGATGACATCGTCAGAGAGCTGGCCAAACACGGGAAGGTGGTGTCTCCGGTTAGGAGAATGTCCTCGGGGTTTAAGTCCCCGCTGTTACGGCACGTAGTGTCTCACAGGAGACAGGTCCGCATGATCCCCAGCAACAGGAGCAGGGAGGTAAACCTCGTGTTCAAAATCACTGTGGAGGACTTTGACTATGTCATTTTTGCGAAGACTGATGATTTTAAATGTTACAGCTGTGGGAAAGAAGGGCATATGAGCAGAGAGTGTCCTGGGCCAACCGGTTCTCATGAAGACCAGAACCAGAAAGGCACTGAGGAGGAGGACAGAGGGGACAAGCAGGATGGACATGAGGGAACAAGTGGAGCTCAGGAGGCGAGGAGGGAGGAGACAAGTGTGGCCCAGGAGGCGAGGGGGGAGGAGACGGGTGCGGCCCAGGAGGTGAGGGGGGAGGGGACGGGGGTGGCACAAGAGGTGAGGGTGGAGGAGACGAGTGGGCTGCAGGGAGTGAGGAAGAGTACTGGAGGACAGGTGGAGGAAGGTAGTGAGGTAGATATGGAGGAAGACGAGGAGCGTCTCAAGGTTACTCGGCCGAAGAGAAAGAAGGGGGACAATCGTGGACACTCACAGGCCAAAAAAGTGGCGATGACAGGAAGTGTAGGTGCTGCTGAGCGTGAGCCCAGTCTGGAGACGGACTCTGAATCCAGTCCGGAGAAAGATGCTGAATCCAGTCTGGAGGAAGACGCTGAACCCGGTTTGGAGAAAGACGCTGCTGCTGAAAGTGGGCCCTCTAAACATGAGGCCGACAGCCGTAAGGACTCGGAAGGATACAGTGTGGAGGAGATACAGGAGTATCTGAAGAAAAGCAAGAACGTGAAAGGAGCCAGAGTGGAGGACTACCTCTCTGACACGGAGAAGCTCTCCAGCTCGGCCAGATCGCACATGAGGAGCAAGGACAGAGGAGGCCTCACGAAGCAGGAAGGATACAGACTAAAGAAAATAGTTCAGACAATCAGGAAAGAGACAAACAACGATGGAGTTAAGTGAAGAGACCGGGGCCCACGTCCCCACACCGGCTGTTTCACGGACCGCTGGGGGACGGAGCCAGGACGGGCATCCAGGACGGCACGACCCAGGTCTCAGCAGCATGCTGTGACCCGCTGAGGCCTCAACCGGCGGAGCAGGAGCATCCTGAACTCCTGACTCTACAGATCAGTTTTCGGATCTCGGATTAAGTACAGAGCTGAATGAACTCATCGATTCTTGGACATATTGTGAAAATGCACTCTCTTGTTTGTTTTTTGTTGTGTTTTTGTTGTGAAGTGTTGCTTCTAATCCATTGCCACGGCGACGGTGTTTTGTTTGTTCATATTACTTGAGGAACTCCTGACTCCACAGATCAGTTTTCGGATCTAGGATTAAGTACAGTGCGAAATGAACTCATCGATTCTTGGACATCTTGTGAAAATGCACTCTTTTGTTTGTTTTTTGTTGTGTTTTTGTTGTGAAAAGTTGCTTCTCATCCATTGCCACGGCGACGGGGTTTTGTTTGTTCATATTACTTGAGGAAAGACCAAAAAAAACAGTAAAATAAAGGTTTTCTAAAAATCAAAAAATCTCTCTCTCTCTCTCTCTCTCTCTCTCTCTCTCTCTCTCTCTCTCTCTCTGTCTCTCTCTCTCTCTCTCTCTCTGTCTCTCTGTCTCTGTCTCTCTCTCTCTCTCTCTGTCTCTCTCTCTCTCTCTCTCTCTCTCTGTCTCTCTCTCTGTCTCTCTCTCTCTCTCTCTCTCTCTCTCTGTCTCTCTCTATGTCTCTCTCTCTCTCTCTCTCTCTCTGTCTCTCTCTCTCTCTCTCTCTCTCTCTCTCTCTCTCTCTCTCTCTCTCTCTCTCTCTCTGTCTCTCTCTCTCTGTCTCTCTCAATTTTAGTGTTGACGTGTCAGTATCTGCAGGAAATAGAACAGATTGGTTTGCTTCTTCCAATGTTCTTCCAATTTGTCAGCTATATTTCCCTGTGGATTACAGAAATTGTATTATTTTTCTCACAGGTTGTCCTTATGTTCCAGTCCTGAACTATAAATGTAAATGTTTCGCCACTTGTTTCGCCCAATGCACTTGTGTTTTATTATTGTGAATCTTATTGTCGCTCCATGCATGTAAGATGAGTAAACCGGCAACTGTTTGCTAACACGTCTTCCATATCAACTTAAAACGTTGTTCATGTGGATTTTGCAGCTTGTTTGTAGGTGGCAAAGTATAGGAGATAGACATATGCACCATGAATAAGAGTATAACTGTAATAACAGTAATAAACTGACATTGATCAATATTTATATTAACAATGATCATTATGAGAGGGCCACTTGCAATGATAACCTCACTGACAAATAACAACACTGCAGCTGTCATGACTGGACAGTTACAGCTTTTATCACCGCCCCAATAAAACCACCAGCACACAAGCCCAGAGATGCCAAAGTCCACACTCACTGTCCAACACAAAATAGCAATGACACAAAGTAAATCAGTGGTGAAGACGTTCAAGCATTGTGGGAGTTTGTGGACCAAGCCAGAGCCAGACCAGTAAAAATGTCTGCCGGAGAGGTAACCGTTTAGCCACAACAACTTGACATGCGGACGGTAGATATCAGGGATGTGTTTTGTGGGAACAATATGTTTTTCTTTCCCCTGTGGTCTAAAATTATTAAAAGCTATTTAAAATGACTGAAAGTAACTTAATCACAATCATCTGGTGAAGAACTTGAGTTTAATGCGTTATATTTAATATCATTACAGGCATTTCGAAAGCCGCTGCATCAACCTCGAGCAATTTATTTTGTGAAAATGCAGCAACTGGGTTTTACATTTGTCTAATTGACTGCTTAACCACATTGTGGAAGGCACATTAAAGTCCCATCACAGCTCAACTTACACTGCTGCTGAGACCACAGACCACGACAAACCTCAGCACTAATTCATGCCCCAGTGCGAATGAGTAACGCAAAATCCAGAGAAACTGCAGCGCTCATTATGTCTCTGTGAAATGAAATCTGTTTGCGAGTGCAAGTGTCCCTGCAGTTTTGAGATTCGTATGCAACCGTGTTTAGATTATGGTGAAATCAGATCGAGCAGAGAAAACAAACGCAGGTGGGGCAAGATGTAGAACTACAGATTGGTTTATCATAACCTCAGCAGGCCTGTTTACACCACAGCAACTCCAGGCAAACTTACGTTACATTTGCCAAACTCATTGTTTATTCCTTGTCCTACGCTAACACTTAATTCAATTTATATTCATAATACTGTACTATAATACTGGGGATAACTACAGTTAGCCCGAACTAGTTGACTTTACTAGAAAACCGCGTGGAAACCCGTTGCCTCAAACCATTTAAGTTTTTACAAATGGAGGAACTAAACAGATCTAGTTGTGTTAACATAGAACCTTAATGAATGCAGTAGACAAATTTAAGTCCACATTAGTAATCTTTACTAAAAATCATTAGTTCACTTGACTCATTTTTTCTTCAGTCTAAGTTTAATGAAATAACAATTTTAAGTTCAACATACATAAGCATATATAAACAAATCAGTAATATAACACTATTTATTGCTACTTAAGACCATTAGTTTATTTAAGTAATGACTTTACGTTTAATTAAATTAATTATACTATTTGATTTTGAGATTGAATGCATTGTTTCAAGAAAATTGTACAGAAGGAAAGAAATTCAACAATACATTTTATTGTTCCAATGACTTTTATTTTATCAAAACATTGTATTGTAACTTAGTAGATCAATGTAATAAGTAGTAACTTAACACTGAAACAAAATTCCAACAAGGAATGCAGCATTAGACAGTAACTGCCCTGTGAATGAATATTCACATAACATTTAAACTACAATTTTAACTTGACAGGATAAAAACAGAGGAACTGGGTTGAACACACAGCAATCCTTGAATAATTTCTGAACTGGATTCATACAGGGATCGCCCCTCTGTTTCACTTTTACTGATACTTATACGACTTACTTCTTCAACTCTCCTTAATAAAAACAAAAAAACAAAATACTCTTCGACATGTTCAAGTCACACCTTTCTGAGTCTGAGGGTTGCTTGGTGATTTCACTGAGCCTTCTGTAGTTTCAGAAGCATCCTTCAGTCAGCATTATCATTTCACCCTGTCCGAAGCCATGGAAAAATCGAACACAGACATGGCTTCGCACAGTAGACTTGACATACATTATTTACATTGCAAGCTGGTTCTTTAAGGTTTGTAACCTTGGTCTTAGTTCACTGTGGCCCAACGTGAGAAGTACCTGCTGGATGAACGTTGCGGAATGAGTCATCATCATCTGAGTCCTTAACAAATAATAAAAATGTAAAAACACAATGACATTTCTCATTAAATAACTATCAATAATATCAAGCAATGTAGCCTAGTTACAGGCGAATCAGACTCATGAGGGAAGGTGTGAACATTATTCTATAAAACTATGCTCACAGGGTTCATCAAATAATGGTGACAGTTCTAAATTATGCTGTGATGGTCCTTCTAGATCAGGGGTGGGCAAACTTTTTGGCTCGGGGGCCACATTGAGTTTTAAAATTTGACAGACGGGCCGGGCCAGTAGCAGATGAATGGAGTGTTTGTGTGAACAAATATAAATTACAAGTAAAAGCCATGACCTAGAAAGTAACTTGCATTTAATTTCAGTGGGAACAGTGTTGTTGGTCACCCTTTTTAACCAGTGCGTCAACGTTTGGTGTCAGTTTCGGTTGTGGCAATTCTCAGAACTAATATAAATTACAAGTAAAAGCCATGACCTAGAAAGTAACTTGCATTTAATTTCAGTGGGAACAGTGCTGTTGGTCACCCTTTTTAACCAGTGCGTCAACGTTTGGTGTCAGTTTGGTTGTGGCAATTCTCAGAACAGATCTGAGGTTAACTGGGATCTTACACGGTATTTTTTTATTGCATAAATGCATATTTTATCATGCACTTACTTATTTAAGCAGTCATTTTTGACACAGAGTTTTTAGTGTAAAGGTTAATGACTGTGGTCTTTTTAGCAGTTTGATTCTTTGAAGGGCTCATGGAAATATTTGACTGTCACAGCTAACATTATCAGAGCTCTGCTCTGTAAAGTCTTTCCTTGTCTCTCCCCCCTGTGTCACAGTGTGGGTACATCTCACTGGCGTCAGGAAACGTATCAGAATACCCTTATTTTATTGGTTAAACTGCATCATGTGACGTGATTTACAACGCATTAAGTTGCATTAAGTTGATTAGTGCAAACTACTAAATAGATTTAGTAATGACACAGTTGTTTTACAAAACACGAAAGTATAAGTAATGACTACTGAAAAGTTTAATTTGAAATTAATTCGGGTTTACAGAGAATTATTTTGGTATTACGTCAAGTTGCCATCATGCGCATACGTAAGACGCTGGATGGTTGTTGTAAAACAAATCAGCTGGTAATGTTAAAAGCTCAGCTGAAAACAGCTTTTTCAAACAAATCACGGCTGGTAAAATTTGCTTGCGACAGAACAACAATCCATACACACACACACACACGCACACACACTAGATGAGTGCAGGATATAATTGAATCAAAGACATGAAGGAAGCAGATATTCACATGCGAGTATATGACATACTTTTACCAGCATGTGCACTCTGTCTTCTACATGCTGCCCTCTGGTGGTACATAACATATTTAGTTATTGTGTACAAGATGCATTTCATGTTGGAGTCTGCCATCCAGTGGAACACACGCATATCATTTCTGGCAACTGTTGAAAAATCACTTTAATATTGCTGTACATAACTACACTTGCTGTGATCTCATTGGGGTGCCTCTTTAATCATAACACTGTAATATTCTTGTGAGATGTAGAGATGTTTTGTTGTGTTGTGTTTTGTTCTGGTGTGGATGGATTGACATTATGTTCTGTATTATGTTCTTGAGTTAATAAAAAAGAGACCACATAGATAATAAATTAAAGTGTTGATAGATAGATAGATGTCTCGTTTATTTGATTTTGACCTTGTTAGGTACAAATAGCAGCAAGAATATATTGTAGAAGTATGCAGACCCAAAGTGCTCAAAATAAATAACGACAATATGAAATAAAAATGAATTAAAAAGGTTTAGTGCAGGTCACATCCCTTTCAGTCAAACAAGACAAACAGGGCAGAGCCAGTTATGTGACCAAAGGGTTTGAAAAGACAACATTTTGAATTAAACTACAAGATAATGTCATTCTCATATTATATATTTGTCTCCATTTATTCACATGTTTATTTCATAAAGTCTCATATATTTGATTCAGTTTTGAGCACTCTTGGTCTCCTTGTTGAAGTATCAGTCCGGGTTTTGCATGTCTCATTCCACACCACTAGGTGGCAGCACGAACATGCAGCTGCACTGTTAGTTTCCGGGAGCAAAGGATTGTGGGTGTTATATCGTATAAATTGCAACGTGTGCCCTCCGTTGTAGCGTAGTAGACAGAGAGGATCTTTGGGAGAGACGTAGAGTCTAAGCGCCGTATTTTTTGTGAATAAGTATTCTAGTTTGTTGCTTTTGATATTCAAAGAGAGCACAGTTTGTTAGAAGAGTTTATTATGACTAGGATTTACATTTTTAACTCCAAAGAAGACTATTTTAACGCGCTCTCCAGAGGATAAACGAAAGCCGCCAAGTCACTCAGTCGACATTTTTCCTCTGCTGCTATTTTTTTGGTCGGAGATGTGTCTAGAAGCAATGGACACCAGATCGAAGTACATTAGAACCGACTGTCTGCGTAAAACCATGAAACCCGGATCGAAGTTGAGGTGGAAGCTGTCCCGCGTCTTCACGGAGGAGGACGAGGCCTTGAAGCAGTGTCGAGTCCGCGCGGTGAGGACCATCCGAAAGTACCTCCGCCGGGAACAGAAGCGGCCACAGCTGGCTAAACTCGCCAAACTGATGGGAGGCATCGGGAAGAAGGACAAAAGAGAGTCCGTGGATGAGGGAAGTTTCGCTGCGGCCTGTACGCGCCGCCAACCATCGGGCGCAATGGCTCCGGAAAACACCACGCAGTACCTGATGGGTAATGTGTACGAAGACATGACTACAGGTGACGTCTACAGTGTTCCAGTCGAATCGCTTTCACCCACGGCGCATGCTCCACTGGACTCCGATCACGACAGCTGCCTCGCCTTTCAACAGCGGGACTTTGAGGAAGTGTTTGACCTGTATTGGCAACCGGAATGAACCGGTCTGCGCGGCCTTGTGTAACTGCTCTGGGCTCCTTTTCCAGCTGTGACTTTACCATAAGGGCAAAGAACAAGGTGTGACATTTCATTGTAAATGCTTGTGATTGTACTTGTTCTGATGTGGTCATTAATAAGCCCATGTTATGTGATTGGATTTCTATGTCGCATAATTTCATGGTTGGGCTTTATTTGTCTCACAGCGGCGCACTGGATGGTGCCCGCCACCCCCCCCAGTAGGGAGCGCTCCTGAGCCCTGCTTGGCGCCGCCCCGAGGAACGAATCAAACGCACCCTCAGCTCTCGCGCCTGGCCCACGGGATTGTGAAATCCAGGTAAAAACCCGGGCAGGTATTGTTGCACTGCATTGTCGGCAACCGTTGTACAATGTGATTGCAATGTTGGGCCTGAAAGTGCTTTCCACAGTTACTGTTGTCTGAGCGTTTTCCAGGTCAACCTGCCGGGACACATGGCTCCGCTGTGAGAGACGAGCAGGAGACCGAGGAGGTCTGTCTTCATGTGACTGACTCAAGGTGACATTTAATGCCCATTGGTTATCTTGACTGTTTCCAAGAAGATTAAAGTCTAAATCAGTGTCTGCGATGATCCTGGTGAAATACTCACCGTTTAATGTAAATAATTGTTTAATAACTCAAACGATTAAGTGATTAATCCAGAGTTTAGATGACTATGTTCAATAAATATATTTGTTTTATGAGAAACAATTGACTGTTTGCATTTTTTTTTTTTTACTACTCTATGGTATGCATGATTAAAAAAACACCACTCAAGTATCGTTTCTTAGCAAGTCACCTGCAACAACGATTACATATGTAGGTGGTTCATATAACCAGCTTCAGCAACGCTGTACTTTGTCAGCGTACCGCAATGGTTCGTCTTTTCAAGGTGAATTCCTGATAAAGTTTCCCTGGCGTCTCCACATGTTACACAGGAAACTGTTTCTAAATAGACATGTTCATTTTAAGCTTTATGTTCTCAAAAAGCACAATGTTTGTTAGCCTATAATCATTGGATGTCATTCATTCAGATGAGGGCAAACTAAAATCAAAAAAGGTTAAGCCATACTACTTTGGTTGCATTATGAAATGCAGTTGCTCTCTATGCTGCACACAATGTATAAAAATATATTTTAATAATTAAGTGCTGTTATGTAAGATTAATTCATTATGCAAATTTGAAAATTGTCTGCACTGCATTGTATGGCATTTGCCCTGAAACTTGATACTACACGGCCTTAAAGGCAATCTCCTAATTCTGGCAGTCTCTTATAGCATAAAATGTTAACCTGGATGATGAAAGTATCAAATGACAAACTGAATTATCTACAGAATCGCCAACTAGAACAGACATTTCCCACAAATAGGTGGTGGCTGAACCTTCAGAAGCATGACGTCACACTACACACACACACACACACACTAAAGGAAGATGCAATGCAACAAAATAAATCTTCAAACATTTGTCACACTCAAAGCCCTCCCATGGTGTATCTCCAGAGTATACTGGCTGTACAGCAGTATTTAAAGCCACCACAGGGTGGCAGTATTTTCCAACAAACCTGGAGTGCCCATGCAGGTTACTCAGTTGATGCCAGAGGGAGAGGTGTTTATTGGTGGTCCACTTTTAGATCATGTAATTTTGCCAAGAAGTTTGCACACTGCTACCTTTTACACAAAGTCTTGTGGCACCAAACATCTCAGATTACGAGACAACTGAAGCTCAAAAGCAGTTCCTGTTTGAATTGTGACTGTATGAAGTTTAGCTAATCTACATCTGATACCAGGGGTTTTAATGGAGAAACTGTTGAGGGGCCAATAACGCAGCACACTAAAAGTCCCATGTCTTTGTAAGGGAGAAAACTCACCGGGGGGAAGGCCGCGGCGCGGTTATCTCGATTCTCTTTCAATCTCAGCCCGTCTGATTCAGAGGCTGATAATTCAGAGAAATGGTCACAGTTGTTGCTCTGTGGTGACGCACCGACTTCCCCCTCTCTCTTTGCTGCCGGGGCCCGGCTCCACTGTTTGCTGCCGGGATTCAGCACACGTCAATCTACAAAAGGCTCACCCTGTGGTGCTAATTAAACCACTGGTTACCAGCATTTTGTTGTTTGGAAAGGAAACTTCTGTACAGAGAAGGCCTTATTATTTTCCTTCCAGAAAGAGTCCCTTTTCAGCAGTCGTCTGTCCCCACCTCAGCAGAGATATAACTCATTGGGAGGAAGTTTGGGCTCCACATGAAGAGGACAGGGCGACCGGCCAAGAGCTGGGATTTGGCTCGGACAGGACTTTTGGACACCGCCTCCTTCTAATTGGAGCTGTTAAAAGAATCTGGTGTGTGTGAAAGTGGATGTGTTGGTGTGAGTTCGAGCCCTACTTAGAGTGTGAAAACACATCAAGGATGAATGTCAGGCTACACTATGTGTGACGGGAATTAAGGGGGTAATCTTCATCCTCAAGTCCTTCTCCACACCCCACGTGAAGGCAAAAGAAATGTGCTGACGTGTGAACTCCACGACGTGTACCCCCGGAGAGATCAGATTAAAAGCGTTCTTCGCATGAATCAAAACAGCGGAAGCAGCGATTTAAGCTCCCACGAGAAGGAATTCTGGCAGAGATCCTTTGTTGAGAGAAGTGACGAACTGACGTGTAAATATTTCAGCATTTTTCCACTCATGGGTGGAACTTCAAAGGGATTTCTTAACCGGAAAATGGGGAGTGGTGGAGGTGGGAGGGGGAATGATTAGCATTGAGATCATTGTCATGTAAACTCTCTGGTGAAAAACAGGCGGCAAAAGGTTTTAGCACGCTGATTTAAATATCTTTGTCTTTGGAAGAGATGCCGTCCACGATGTGACTGGGGACATTGAGGCAGATTAAATGTGATGCCTGTAATACTAGGACTATATTTACTGTCTACATCTATAGATTTACGTGTTGGGGGACCATTTGAATCCCTTAAAAAGCCCCCTCAGGTGACAATTCAATTGAGTGTTTGGCCCTTTTTCCTGTACAGTAGATGGCAGCAGAAAGATTGTGAAAGCAGCCATCTTGTGGTTAACAGGCAGACAGGATCTCTCTGGTTGAATTCTCATCTCGTCCTCTCACCATTTTAACCCAGTTTAAACCGATACATTTATTCTTCCGTTATTTATATTTCCTGTGGTTTGGTTGTACAGTGTTTCTGTTTTTCAAGGATCTATACTCACTGGGAATCTGACCGGGAACTTTTCAAGGTGTCTGGGGGTTAAAATGGAGGTGGAATGAGATGAAGTCATGTTAATAAGGGACACTGAGGTGGTCATGTTACACGCATGTCCAACACTCCTGACCCAAGTACACAAACACCATAGTTTTTATCCTGCAGTGTGCGGGTAGATTCTAGCATGTCCTTCCTGTTTAAAAGGCCTAGGACACTGTGTGTGTGCGTCATTGTCCTTTCTAACAAGAGGTTGGTTTTTTTTTACTTCAATTTTTCAAGGGTAGGCGTTCGCTTGGTACTAATGCGCCCGGCGGCACAGTCACACATTGACACCCATTCACACCTCGGCCCAGCACGACTACAATGTGGCCAGTTAGCCACTAAACTAGCTCTATAGAGTAGAGTATCTGGGGATCAAGGCCCTGTGGTTTCAAGCTTGTTTTGACAATACATTAGTCACATCTTCGCTTATTGTGCTGCTGTTTCTAATGTCTGGGCTCCATCTCCTCGTGATTATTCAGGTTATTATTATGAAACAGTGTACTGGTCCTAGACCCACTTCGGCCTTCCATTAGAGATCTGTATTGTGACCCAAATAGAAAAAGCTCGCGTACCCAGCCCAGGGTGAGCGTTTCATGTCGACCACACACACACGCTCAGGCGAGCACACACTTGCACACAAAAAGAAAAATAGGGCAAGAAGAAGGGGGCATTGACGGTACCCTGTGCACCCTTTGGGAACGAACCCCTCTGCCACACCGGCTCATTAGTCAAAACTGTCCGAGGCGAGGAACTGAGGGATGTTCGTGCCACATCTATTTCCGTCCTCATCTCCCCATTTCGCTTTGCTCCTCTGCAGAGACGAAGCAGGGGCCGTGCATGGCCGTTGACCCAGTAGTTTCAGGGAAATAGGCAGGTAGAGAAGTGTGTGTGTGTGTGTGTGTGTGACACTGACACTGTGTCCAGGGGAGGAATGTGGTGACAGCTAACTGTGTCAAGGACGTGAACAGACAAACCTGCTGTATCCAGAGAGAGTAAGAGAGAAGACTTGATCCACATACTCCAGAGTGCAAACATTACTCTCAAAGGTAAATACTCTTTTGGCTGTTCCGCGGAGCACGAGCAGACTTTTTGGCCCTCTTTTAATCTTTTCAGTGCTTCGTCCTGGGTGTTTTAGCAAATATCAAGTTGTTTTTCAGACAGAGTTGTGTAACACCAGAAGGACTAAACATCAGGGAAGTGCAAACAGGATTCACACAATTTCTCTTCTCCTAGATTGCCATGTAAACCATATATGTGTGAGTACTGCACGATACATACAACTCATAGACTGTGATACAAATACACACGGGATTTCTCCTCGATTCCATCAATTCTGTGTGAGCTCAAATGGCAAGTGTGACTCATCCGTTCTCACACAAACACATTGGGTTGTCAATCTTGCTCTGTACTTTTACGACTGTATTCTAGCCCCACATCACATTCTGTTTCATAACAGGTTGGGGGGGGGGGGGGACTGTCGGTCGTGGCTGCTGATTGGTGGATGAAGGTGAGGAGAAATACATTTTTTTTTAAACCTGATAGTGGGATTTCTTACTTACAAAAACAAGCATTTGGAAATGGAACAACCACAACAGGTGTCTGGCACGACCGCACATCTTTAGAGTGCGAAAACAAAATAAGATTTTTAAAATATTGTCAAGTAAATCAGTCAAATACCACAGAGACGGACAAGTATGAACATGTAGCGTGGAGATAATATTAGAATGCAAAATTTCTTGCAGCTGTGCTCGTTTTTTTTTTTTTTGGAAGAATAATTCCACCAGCCTCATTTTGTGCATTGTGACAGCCAGATTTCTCAATGCTCCTTTAACCAGCCAGAGCTTCCTTTTGACCGGTGCGGCTGAGAGAAAGAGTGTAGAGGAGATCAGTGACAGCGCTCTGTGGGTCTTGGTGTCCCTGTCACCGCAGAGGCAGGAACAACTGTGTCATTGTCAGATATTGTTGAGGGCAGCAGAGTGTAAACAACAGATGGTCGAGTTGGTACCTGAACGGCATGTCAAGTCCAACCATTCAGCGTTCAGCTGTTCGGCCTGTAGATGCAGTCACTGTCTGAGAAGCCGCGTATGAAATAACCTCGAAGTGTGCGGGATCTTGATTACATGGGTCGGTGTATGGATTATGGTTTGTGTTCGACATCCAATCAGGCAGAAATGCTTTCTAACACCATCTTCAATCAAAAACATAATCTGTTTTTACGGCCCTAATATCCTCCTTTATAGAACCATACTCACTTCCCCAGTGTGCTTCAAATTACACGCTTATGGAGCTCAGTAGTTACAGATTGGTAACGATCCTGCAAGAGCAAGATGTGTTATTCCCATTGGAGCCACCGATTTGCAATAAATAACTCTCTCATGGTGCTGTATGGTAGCAAGAGTCCATATGTGACATATGATGACTGTATCTCAAGCTACAACTTTCATGTTCAATTTCAAATAACTTTTTACAAGAGCTTGTGAAAGAGAGCGTTATCATTTTGTACACATGAAAAATAACATCCACTAACATTTGTCTTTCAAGGACAGCAAGGCGTAGGCGTGGCAGTGTAGTTTAAATGGTTCACAGCACTACAAATGAGTCTGGATTTGTACAAATAAGTGAATTAAATGAGTCGGTCGGTGCCCCTAAAGAGTCTTAAAGAGACGAGAAAGAAAACAATATATTATTTAAACGCCTGTACATTCAAAAACAACAAAAGGTCCTTTTTTGTAAATGCATTTCAGGTTTAGATAATGTTTTATAAGGGTGTAATACTTTCATTTGACTTAAGCCTCAGTAGCTGTCACTTAAATGAATGTGTTTTTTTTCCCAGTGAATGAGTCACCCCTCAATGGGGGTTTGGCCTAAAAGCAACCCAGCCACCTCACAGAGTGTTCTCCAGGGACGACTGAGTAACTTCTGATGAAAACACTTGTTTCGGAGGCATTCGAGCCAATTCCGCCTGCCAGCGGTCGCTTTGTTCTGACTTTGTTGTGTGGCTGGGTTAAAATGAGGTGTCATGAACTCGAGTCAATGCAGAGCTGTGAGTTTGGGCCGGAGCTAAATGGAGTCGGATCGATATGACGAGAGACGAGGGCATTGTGAGCTCCATCCCACCCCCATCGCCTGCTGCTGGACACGCTGCCTGTCACCCAATGCTCACATGCGGAGAGGTGCAATCATAGAGACACAGCGTCTCACTCACACACACGCACACACACACACGCACACACACGCAGAGAGGTATCAGTCTACACAGCTTACTTTTGTTTCAAGGCTCATGCTGTGTAGGGGAGTGCACATGGATGCTGTGCATGGAAATGGAAACATCAAATTGAGCTCTCCGTGTTAACAGTAAAGGCTGCTTATGTAACATATCACAATAACTACGACAATAAACGTCCAAATTATTCAAACAGATATAAAAAGACAGCACACACGTATGGGAGAAGATGGCGACGAGAGCTGTGGAATCGATCACGCGTACTCTGCCTTGCCAGTGCCAGGAATAAAAGAAGAACATTGATTTTTTTTTTTTTTTTTGCTCTGCGGTGAAGGATGACTCACGCCGTCTCGTCGCCTTAACATGATGATGTGTGAGGGTAAAATGGAAAAGTGGCAGCACAGCAGCACACGGAACAATCCTCCTGCACCTTGTGGACGAAGACAGACCGCCATCGACCTGCAGATTTGAAGCAATTCAATGAGGGAAAAAAAGGTGAATTTATTCACGCTGTGTCCATCAGCAGGGCCTGCAGCTGCTTATGAGACAGCAGCACACGTCTTAGCCCTCGGTGGTGCTTTTCGCCCTCGGTGTCTAAAAAAACTGTCCACACTCCCTCTCGACGGCTGGATTTAAATTGCTTCTGTTCTAGCCTGAGACTTTTGGGGTTCTGTGAGCTCTCCCAGAGGAAATGTGTCAAATTGTCGCTCTGGATCTGCATCAAAGTCAGTCACCACAGCCTGGATAATCACCACAAATGCAACGTTACAGTATGTCTCTAAACTGTCAGTGCACTCAGGCAGAAAGATAGCGTTGAAGAATTGTCGAACAATTGTGAGAGAGACGCGACACGGAGACAGCTCAGGGACAAGAGCACACACGGCACAGTACACAACAACATCCACATTATACTTTAGGTGTACACGCCGCGTCCTCGGGGGAGCATGGCAGTGTCTAACTGGATATTCAAAAAGTCATTTCAACAGCAGATACACCACTTAACCTTTATGTATCCAACGGTGATTCTCTGAACACGCACGCTTCTTTCACTCAGTTCCTCACATTCAGACTGGAGGTCGATGTTATTGAGATTCAAACTTGTTTTTCTGGAACGATGGGGCAAAAAAAAAATAAAGGCAGCATAAAAACGTGGAATACAGACTAGTATGCAAATAGTGACACGATGCAACGACAGAGGGTAGAGGTTGTATTATAAAAGCATTCAGGTATTGGGAGGAGGACTGGCGGAGGAAGTATGGCGGCTCAGGTGCCACTGATTGGATGGGAGGAGTTGCTTGATTGGGAGCTTCCTGATACAAAGAGCTAAAGGCAGGTACACAGAACTCATCATAGATCATAACACTCTGGTCAATTTACATTGTACGAGGTAACATTTTTTAAAAGAGCCTCTTTTTTGGCCATTTTGTCATTGTCTTTTCACAGAAGCTGTGAGTTTTTGGTGTCTCTTTGTGTTGTTTCGTTCTTCTTTGTGGTCATTTTGAGTCTTCTCCTGGTTAGTATGTGTCTCTTTGAATGGCATTTTGAGGGGTGAAGTCAGGTCAGGGGGTGCTGACACTTTGGGCCTAAATGCTAATGTTTGTTGGGCCTTTGACATGCACGGCAAACACACGGAGCAGATGCTGTGTAAGGAGACCCATGAGCCGCATTATTTGTGCAGGCTGTCAGACTAAACTTGCCCCCAATTAATGACTCAACAACTGGGGTTTAAAGCAGCCGACCTGGGAAGCTTTGCTGCCCTCTCGTTCACATGTAATTACTTTTCCAGCCAGCCAGTTGTTGAAGTAGTCACTAGAGGATGGGACACATTCGAATTAGTTGAAAACCATGATTCACTATTCTATCTATTAGATGGCCGTATTAAGGTTTTCAGCGTGTCGTGTAATTTGACAATTCACAGCTTGTGCAGTAAAGTCATGCAGTTTTGTGGCAGGCTTCAGTGTTTACTTAAGTTCTTTATGACTTGGCTTGCAGCCCGTTGTAATCGGGAGCAGAGCTTCTGGCTTGAGGGCAGGCTGAGTTATGTGGCGTGGAGTCCAGCTGTTTACATTTAGAGTTTCCTCTGCCATTTGAGCAGATTAAGTCCAGATAGTTGGCATTGTTTCGTCCACACTGTGAGCACTGGAATGTTCTGTCCGTCAGGGATTGTCGATTTAATTTACTCGACTTATAAACGCCTCGCGTTCACTACCGGCTTCAATCAACAACACAGCTGGAGTTTATTGAATGCTGAACATATTAAGAAATGTGACGATAGTTAACACATTCACGACTTGATGTTTGGATTTAATTTACAATTTATTTGGATCATTTAGACCAGATTAGGGTTTCCCCTCAGCATTGCAGCTCTCTGTCTCTCCTCTCTCACATCCCACCAGTCTGTTTCCCTTGACAACCATATCTGCTGTCTAGAATTATGCAAATGATATGGATCTCCGGGCTAAATAGATACTCATAAACAACCGACCCCTTCAACCCTCCCTGTGTTTGTCTGTCTGAAGTGGCTGTGATTACCATTGGAGGGGGGAAGCGTGAGTTTAATTGAATGTCACAACTCATTTATTTTTTCATGTTTGCAAAAAAAGGTCAGTTTTTAATGGACACAACTGTACACGGGGACAGCGGGTGTGTAATTCCTTTTTCGAATTTGAGCCTCCTACTTGTCAAGCAATGGACAGAACTGCAAAGAGATAGACATTTGGGTACTTTTCCTTCACACACTGTGTAAAATCCCCGTCGGGTCTATTTCTGTTGCGCCTGAAGTCATTTCTAGTCCGTCAGCGCTAATACTTTATATCAACCAACCACCCGAACCGTTTCTTTTTCCACTCCCGGTTCCATTTCCAGGCAGAACAAACAGTCCTTTCTTTCCCTCCATTTTCCCCTCATCTGTCCATCAGTGTAATTGCACTCTTCCCAGCAATAGAAAGGAGCTGCCACAGGCCTGTCAAGGAGACGGTGGTTAAAGCGTCTCTCAGGAGACCAATCCAACGCTCTGGATCTCTCGGTTGTTTCTCAACTTCTGAACAGTTTGTCGAATTGCTCGCACCTCAATTGTGTCACCTCAGTGGGGTTTTTTTTTCTGGACTTGGGGAATCGGCTGCTGAATCATTCATGTCAAAGTACACACAACATATTTGTTTTTAAATGAACAAGTGATGATTTTTCAATGACACTGAATTTGTTTTATAGGTATTTTTCTACAGTTATATAACATGATCTCAGTCATTTCTACACAGGTTAAATACAACACACAGTAAATACACAATAACAGAAGCCTGTATGATGCCTCCAAAGACCTTAGCCCTCCCATCGGGCAGTGCAGCACGTATACTGTGCAAACGCAGCTCGATCCCTGTGTGGAAGCTATTCAGTACTGTAGAGGTGGAAGAATAAGTGGTTGTTTCGCCCTCTCTGCCGTGCGCAGCTGTGACTCACTCTCATTGCGTCGAGCAGTTGCTTCTTTCATCTCTCCCGGCTTTACTTTTGAAATGCAGTCGCTTTAATTTACCATCTAAAAGCATTTTTTAAGCTGCAGCAAGGACACTTCACTCGCCAGTAGAAACGGCCTTGGAAGTGTTTTCAGCCTCCTGCGCTGCTCTGGTTGCTTTTGTCCTCGTTCATCTACCCTAATGTCCTGTGTCCTTCTGCAGTTCCTTCACTGTAGTCCGAGATGTCTTCAAAAGATGGAGAGAAAGCGGGAGATGCATGTTGAAGAGGTTTACTTGTATTTGGGGAATACGCTTCTCTTTCTTGTGGGACAGTTGCACGACACTCTGATGTTCTGTTTGGTTTTGAATGTCTTTCTCATTCATTCAGTCTGTCACCGCGCAGTCTTTAATGCCAAGCCACTGAACTGGAAGCAACGCAGCATCTCTCACAGCGCAAAATCTTCCGTAAAAATATTGTCTGGATAATATGGTCCGATGTTGGCTCGAGTCATTCTGCACTGTTTGTGCTAATTGCCTTGCGCTGGCATTTACCTGGCATGTCCCTATTGCATCTCGGCGCACGGTATGTGTGTTTGGAGGGCAGGGGGTAGGGACGTGGAGATCACACACATTACGTAAGCTTGTGTTTGTGAAGAAAAGAAGCCCTCACCCTCTCGCGGTCTGTAAATTATCTCATCTCTGTCATTAGCCAATCGTGTGAGTCTGTTTTTCCGCCAGGCGCGCTGCTAAAATGCTAATGAGGCCTCTGCCCTACAATTAGAAAACACACACAAATGCAGAAACACACACCTCTCTCTGTCACCCAGTAGGGGGGCATGAGAACCCCTGTGCTGCCCCTGACTTAAATCGATGAACATACTTCACTTTGGGCTATATTAATATGAGACATTGTGTTCGTCCAATTAAAATGTAATTAGGAGCATTTGGTTTGCTGTATCTACTCTGGGTCGAATTAGATAACTCCAACATGAACTAAGGATGAACTGACGCACATGGTTCATATCTTGAAAAGAGAGAAGGTAGTGCTCTCTTTCTCTCTCTATCTGGCTCATCCTCTTTTTGCCTGGAAAAAAAAAAATGTAGATGTGGAGACAAATGTAGACAACATGGCTGGGGTTGGTGGCTGACTTAATTTATGCTGATTAATCTGTACGGCTCAAAAATGAACACGCACGCTTGGAATATCAAAAAAATGGAATATCATCTTCCATTTTTAGGTATTTGTTTTTTTTCTATTCTGTGTATCTAGGCATGAATAAACACATTGCCTTTTGAGTCCGGCATGCATGTTGCTTTGTGTGAGACGGAGGTGGAAAAAAAAAATCCTGTTTGTATGCCGTTGCCAGGTAGAGCTCTTTAGGGATTTGGTTATGAGTGTGTGACTGTGCATGTATGTGTGTATTTTGGAGAAATGACTGTGTATTTACCCTGCATGGCAAAAACCATTCTGTTGACTGTGTGGAAAATCAGTGACATGTCTTCGTCTCTGGCTCTGCAAAGCCCAGAGGCGGTCCACGTGGTCCACATGGTGGCGCTCTGAGCCAACATCGGATCTCTCGTTAATGTCCATGGCACTCGCTCCTGTTCTCACCTGACTCTCTTCCACTTCTCTTTCCATCACCATCTCTCATGTCCTCTTGTATTTTCTCTCGACTGTTGACAGAGGCTGAATGTCACACCATCTGCCGTGCCACGTTGCTGTGTTGGAGTCTTCGAGGGGGAACGTTGTATCGGTGCTTCTCCTGGCATAGATTTAGACCTGGGCTTGGTTGCACTTGCACTCAGCAGGGACACACACACACACAGAGAACAAAAAAACCCTGTAATGAGCATATGAGTTGAAACAGGGGGAAGTGATTTACATTTTGGTTTAGCCAAACTGATGGAGGGAAGTGCACGGGGGTGGAAAAAGAAACGAGAGCAAGAGTTGGTTAATTCTGTCTGAGCTGGAAGCCTCGGCCCCCAGTCAGAACGTGGGGGCTTGTGTCTCCTAGTTCCAGAGAGCGCAGTGCAATGCCCTGTGGAGGAGACTCATGCAGCAACCAAAGGAAAGTCTGTGTGATCAGCACAAACATGCCTGTGTCAGGGGCGGGGGATATTAATAAGGCTAATCAAATGTGTGTGTGTGTGTGTGTGTGCGCGCGCGCAGTTAGAAGAAAAGGACTGTAGATTGGCTCTGATTAGACTCTGCATCGCAAAAACACACACATACACATAGCCTACACGCAGGGCTATTTTTAGCCACTGTCGCACTCTTTTTGCACAACCCCTGTGCTCTGTCTCTCTCAGCACAGACTCCCTCGCCCCCCACACACTCCTCTCCACAGAGAAGAGGACAGCAATTCATCATGATTTCAAGATTTTTGACACATCTTTTCGACGCTGCTTTTTCTTTTTTTTTTTTTGTCGTCAAATCGCCGAAGGAATGAGGTGTTGGAGAAAGACAACGGGGGACAGAGCTGGAAGTTCATACAAATCAGGAAAGACAAAAGTCAAGCCCATCTACCCAAAAGTCAAGCCCGTCTTCCCTTGGATGCTGACTCTGACACACGACGATATTGATATGCGCCGTGTGTGTCTTCCAAAAGCGCCTCTCATTATTGTGAACATGGCTAATGAACAGTGGCCATTAATGTGCCAGTATAATCAATCACAGACCTCGATAGTGTCCATCACTCTCTGGGAGATTCTTCTGTTGCTTTAACAGCTTCTGGGGCTCAATTGTGATTCTGTTAATTCACAGAATATCTGCATATTTTCACCTTGCACATGATTGATGGACTACTGACAATCCCCTGGAAAAGGGTTCCTGTTTGTGCAGTAATTGAGGACATTTCTATTTTCGTCATACCCTCACTTTCCTCTTGTAACGAGATGTATTGTCAATAAGAATTGCATCTCAACATCTCTGTGATGCCTCAATATTGCTAAAATGAGTACCGCAGCTTTATCGACTACTTCATGTCACATGGTCAGGCACATGCAGACATGCATAGGGTAAATGCATGTAGTGCCACTGAAAGCCTCCCCAGGGCACATAGAAACTGTTGTCCCTTCTGTCGGACTTGTATAAACCATTTCCCACAGGGCACTGCTGATGTACTGTATATATGTCATACTGCATGGCTGCTTTAAAACACATGCTGACCCTCTCTTTGTGACTTAAAAATATACAGAGCAATAAAAAAAAAAATGAAGTAATTCAGTTGTGCAAATGACCCAAGAAGGAGAAATAAAATAGAGTTTGAATATGATTAGAGGATTTAAGAATAATAATCACGGCACAGAACCTGCAGTTAATAAGAATGTGAGAGCAATTAAATCATCATTATAATTATGGAACATGAATTCGAAATTACTGTGAGCAGCCTCACCACTCTGAATCTAATTAGTATTCATACTACAGATTGCCCATTATGAATTTAACAGCAGCATTACTGTAACTTAAATGTTTGAGAAATGGCAGTGTGCACTTTTATTATTTGAATCTATCTATCTATCTATCTATCTATCTATCTATCTATCTATCTATCTATCTATCTATCTATCTATCTATCTATCTATCTATCTATCTATCTATCTGAAAAACAGCTTTTATCACACGAGTGCCACTTTACCTGCAGGGCTGACATTACGCTGTCAAATGTATGTTGCAGGCTGGAAGGTTTCTAAAATGATAGTTGTCTGAGCTCAACCAGTTTAAAGAGGAAAAGACACATTTTTCAAGCATTCTGCGTTCTATATTCCCGCTGAGGTAACACTGACCTAATTAATGTGCTTGATAAGCTCACAAAATTGGCAAAACTATCTTTGGCATTAGTTTAAGCAGAGCTGCTGCAATTATTCGTGCATTAAGTTGTGTGTTGAGTGGTAGTAGTGCTACCTCAATGCTGCCACGTTGTGTGGTGACCCATGCTGGTCTGTTTCACTGTCTTGTTTTTCCCCATCGCGGGTGTGGTCTAATTGTTCGACGCATTATGCACAGTTGCGTTTGGCTTCAGGTAATCAACTGTCAACTTCTTAAACTGAAAACGCATGCTCATGACTGGTACATCGCACCCTGTGTCCCTAAGCTGTGTATGTTTGTGTAAAAGCATCTGTCATGTTTCATTAAGCATCCCTCTTTAACCCTTTAACCCCTTTCCAATTCTTGTGTTACTGTATTGCTTTAAGCATCACCACACATGTAGAAATGCAAACACACAAACTGCACAGCTCTTGTGGTCATTATTTGTAGTGCATTTCAGGCATTTTCCATGAGAACATTGTCATATACAAGCAGCCGGGATCTCTGACTCAGGGTGTACTCGTATGGCTATAAAAATATATCGATTCTTATCCCTGAGGTCAAAATGATTTATTCATCCATATAGGAACATAATACTTTCTATTGCACTCTGACATTTTAGACTGTGACTGTGAATAGTCGATGAATAGAAAGGGCTTGTTTGATGTGCCAGTCGGAGTGCTGAACACAAAGAACATAAATATCTCCCCAAATCAAGTTTGAATAACTATGCAAGAGAAAACCCATGATCACAGTTATGATATGATTGTGTTGCTGTCTCAAAACATAATGCTCATAGTTACTCTCTCTTTGTGAGCTCTCTGTGATGGCAGAGACCATAAATGCACACGTAAGAATGCTGCTTTTGTGTCTCTCACTCTGATATTGTCCACACTACCCTCTACTTTTTGTTTTACAATCACGATATTCTGCAGTAAAGGTTGACGTGATTGATGGCGCTTCGTGAAGATGAGTGGCGCTTGCTCCCATAGGTCATTAGTGCCACCGTAGACAGCGGGGATGCGATAGCATCACCTCAGTCATCTTGTTACTATTGACACTTGAGTCGGAGCGCTTTCGAGTTTTGTGTATTTTTGTTTCACAGGGTGAGCTCTTGAAGTCATGGTGCTTAACCAGCGTGGGAGTGACACGAATGGATATGTGTGATATAAAGATTAAAGAAATTAGTAGTAGCCTTTTTATAAAGGGTTCACTGTCAGGCCACAATGAAGAGGAAGAATGATGAGAGCAACTACAATATAACTTAAAAGTAAAATGGAATTAAATCATTGCAAAGATACTGTATAAAACACTTTTTCAACACCAGATGTAGTGTCTGGTATTCTAACCTCCACGACACATGAAGGATATAACTGGAACATCCTGTCAAAGGTTGTTGGCAAGAAGCTAATTTTACTGTTCGGCGTATATCTACCACCTATCGACAAACACACGCACGCATACCAACATCCTTAGGGAGTCAGTTCTAAGTTTGGATGCTGCTAAGTCTTGTCAGGAAACCCGATACCCCTCATTGTCCCCGGGACGCGAGCACTTCACATATGACATTTGAAGAAAGATGGTGCTACAAGAGGGTGGGTGAAGTCGGTGTGGATATCAGAGGTCACGTTTTGTGTGTGTGTGTGTGTGTGTGTCAATGCTCCTCAGTCGTATTTAGAGGGATGTGTGGATCATAGCATGAATGCAACGGGTTGACTGCATCTGGTTAATTGCTGTATTTACAGAGTGTGAAGCCATACATGCAGCAAGGTGCCAGGTGTTTGCAGGGTTCAGGGGAAGAGAATCGGAGGGAATGCGAGTACCTCACGGTGAACTCCGTCTTCTGACTGTCGCGAGGAAGCCTGACACGGTTGGGCCGCAGGGAGGGTGACATTTGTCCAAAATAACCAATAGCTAGTGTGCTACAACCTATGCTGTGGACGGTGTAGCCAGGTGAAGCTGCTTCAGATCTGCCCGTGTCAACTAAAAGCTCAAAGGTCACATCAGCAGTCGTTAGAGACTGAATGTTTAAGGGCAGTCAAAGGTTGTGTAAGTGTATAAACAATTAATTTAAGCCAAGAATTTCAGCTGTACAAAGAAAATGTTTCAAACGCACTGCATAACCGCTACATGATATCATTTGAATGCTAATTAGCGATTAGATTAGGAGGAGAGCTCTCGGGGCTTGAACTTGGCTGCCTCTTTGTATTATGATCGTGTCTTTTGCCCGCATACCATTATGGGAAATGGGGGATTTCTGTAAACACACCTCTGTTGACCTCTTGGCCATGATGCCAAAAATGAATAAACATGAGAGCCCTGTTACAACAAAGGGGCAATGTTGCACACTGGCTCAGCTCTCTCTCTGTGTCTGCAGCCAGCGAAACGTTTCCCTCTTTTGTTATTCCAGCAATGACTCTTTCCCATCGCTGCGTCTTTCTTTTAACTTCTCACGTTTTCCACAGAAATGTCGCTCCCTCATCTCTGTATTGAGATTAAACACCACAATGCTCTGTTGGCTCCACACAATCTTACCTCATAGTGGTTGATTATTGCTAATTGACAAAAATAGATTGCATAATAAATAGCAGCCAATTGTGCGTCTGTAATTAAGCCCCGAGAGTGAGGGATACTGTTCACCTCCCAGGCTTAAGCTCATGATCTCTGCTTGGCTGTAATCAGTGTGCTATTTATGTGGTATGCTCACGGAATGATTCATGACTCGACTAAAAACCTGCATACACAGAGGATTGTCTTTAATATGTAAAACAACACATCATTTCAGTCTTGGGGAAGTCAACTCCAATTTTGTTGGTAACATTTTACAACAGCGTTGCTTAATCCAGAGTTCTTTAGGAATAATTGAGGAATAAATTGTCAAATAACTGCTTCAATCTTGAGTCAAGTACCGAACGGCGGATAAAATACTCCTTCAGAGATGCTACTGAACAGGAACTGATCATTACTGCCACATCAAGTTGCAAAATGTCTCGTAAAGCTGCAACAATTAGTCGAGTAGTCAATACAAATACTATGTTTTATTAACAGATTAATCAGAAAATAAATTGGCAGGATATTCAATAATATAATTAATAATTTTTTTTGTTCTCCCAAGAAAAGCAGAACATCATCCTGCCAAACTGATTTTGATGACGTTTATTGAAAATGTACCATTTGCTCATTATGGCACGGACCAGCAGAATCTTCAAAAAACGATTTTAATCATGTTTGGAGCACATTTATGTTGATATGTATATCCATATGTGATATTGTTAACTGACACAGCCACACTAGCTGCCTGCCATTAATTATAGATTTTAATTGACAGTATTTAGTGTGGGTCACGCGTGTTTCTGTTGGTTTCCTCCATGCATTTATTATCTTCACTTCAAGCAGCTGCAAGAGTTTCTTTATTTACCTTTTCAAGAATGAGCCAATGACTCATTCATTTTGCAAAACAGATGCACACACTAACAGTAAAGTAATGCCCTTAAAACATATTTTCAGCAAAGTTTGTTTTGCTGAGATTACAAAGTAAACCGACAGAATATTTACTTGTAATCACAATATTCCAGAAAACAGACTTGTTATACTGATTCAAACAAGTTTTTTTTGTGATAAAAGAAATCTTTACTCATGCCCTCTCTGGCTTTGGCTGTAAGCCTTCCTCCGAGTCTGACGTCACCGTGTGGCCATCAGTCGGGGGCTGATCTGAGTGCTCTGTGTGAGGCAGAGTCTAAATGAGTGTTTTTTTTTTTTAGGTGGAAGCATGGCGCACTTTGCTATTGATAAAACCACCAATGCACACTGAGCACAACAAACTGCTGTACTGACGCTCTTATGTGAGTGCTTGTCTGATTTGATTTAGTTGTTTGCATGATGAGGGGAAATAATGGCAGCATGTACTCACAGATCAAATTGTGTTTACTAGAAAGTAGGACGGAGGCAGAAAAAATGCAGCTTCTTAAATGACACCTCGTCACACAACGGGCGTGTGCAGCTGTCGGTCACCACCATGCAGCAGAGAGCGCTGCTTTCACCATGGTAACAGTACACCTATTTCAATAGTCCATTGCAGCAATTTCTTGCAATTGCAGTATTTCCTTTTTTATTTTTCTTGCTTGTCGTCTGTAATTTTCTGTGGTGTCAGAGTTCTGATGTCACCAAATTGACTGCCGGTCATTTTCCATTATACTCGCAGACATTTTAACGATTGACCTGACGTGACTTTGAACTAATATGAGAGACTCATTTAAAAAAAGATAACAATCCTTTGAGTTGTATTATTACAATGCATGTATGGAAAAGCAGGGTGTCAGCAGTAGTCAAATCAAACATTACATTTGAACCTATGACAATCCTGTTTGTCAGGAAGTTGACTTTGTCTTCATCTGTAAGTAAACACACCAGTGTATCAATATAAAGCGTCAATAAGGATGGATCACGCAACACACCAGCTGACTCTTTCAATCAATGTTGACTCAAAGTGCTGTTTGTATAACATCTCATGTCCTTCAGCATTTCCACTTATGAATTTCCTATGTTGGGAACAGCCACTACTTCCCCCAAGTACGTTTGCTGAAAGTCACCAATGGTCGCTCACTAAACGCCTCTTAAAAGAGAAACAACTGCTTTTTGTCTTCGCATATAAGAGATGGATTCACCGTGACGGATTATAAAAGCAAACGACAGAGAAATTGCTGCATACCGTTTTAAAGCAAGTGAAGGATGAATGTGTTTCATTCGGGCTGACGCTTTACAAAGACCTCTTTTGAAGAGGCTGTGCATAATTGAGTGATGGCAGCAGAGTCTAAACGGGAAGCTCACTTTACGTCATCTGCCAAGGTAGCGTCTTTTCATCAAGGCACAGAAGCAGCATGCCTCCGGAGAGTTGGAAACAATGGACTGCTCTGTCTTTATTGATGGCTTT
This sequence comes from Melanostigma gelatinosum, assembly GCF_949748355.1. NCBI lineage: Eukaryota > Metazoa > Chordata > Actinopteri > Perciformes > Zoarcidae > Melanostigma > Melanostigma gelatinosum. Next base: position 6,680,514 of record NC_136655.1, read on the forward strand.
CATTCACTCTCTGAATGCCAGGGTCATGATAAAGCTCCATTTGAATAAGTACAACAAGCTCGATGTACTGTCCCATATTCGGGCATATGGTGCTTTCAAAAAGAACAAAACGCCTTCTGCTCACCAGCTAATTTTTGCCTGATTTTCTTTTCACAAAAGAGAATAGATTCAGCTCTGAGGGACATCTGACGTGCATATTCAGATAGGAACAAGCACTTACCCCTTATTTCACGTTTGAATCCTCGTCCTCATTTCCGTATGCAAATGAGCAGCATGTATTAACGTCTGGGGGTGGCTAACGACTGGGCTGTTTGGGATGATTGGTTCGGATTGAGTTCAGAGCGCTCATGGCTCACTGGGACACAGTCAGCCGAGTCCAGGAGGAGCATTGTCGTAAAAGATGGATTGCGGTTCGGGATGAGCGTGGTCAGTTTCTTGTACTCTACTTTTGAGAGCTCTAAAAGAGAAATGGGGTGTAGTGAATCACTTCCTCATATTGCACTCATCCGCAATGAAAGCCAGTCGGGATTAGATCAGTTTAAACCGATTTGGGTGTCCAAACCAGTCCTTGGTGTTCAGCAGTGTGTCTCTCTTTATATAGAAGCCTTATTGTGAAATGTGAATCAGGATTTCGACAAATAGAATAATACTGTCTGCTGTGACTTTTAGTTCTTTTTGACCTAATAGTGAAGATTTGTTCGATAAAAAAGCTTTTAATGTAATCACCTATAACAGTTTAATCATCGAATTCCAAAGTGAATATCACTGAGAGAAGAGCTGCTGAGGGCTGGTAGTCGTAGCCCTGCCAAAGTTACAGTCGAATGTCACTGTGTTCATTTGCTCTATTTTCTACACGGACCATCTACCAGGGGAGTAACTCCACATTTTATTCTTAGCATTTATTCTCTCCAGGCCCCACAGATGATGTGAGAATACCAAAGATTCACGGTTCAACTGTCGCACGCATCGACCTGCGACCGCCCACCGCGTATCCCTATATCTGTCCTTTTAATGTCAGTGGAGTCCAAATTTTCCAATGCACAGAAATGCATGTTCGTTGTACAATATAGCCACGCATGGACGGAAACTGCCTGCATTACACTGGCCCCTGCTCTGTCATTCTCATACAAATACACACCCACCCACACACCCACGCACACACTTGAGGCCGCCCCTTGATATGTGCTGCAGGCCTGTGAAGTGAGTGCACGCTAAGAAACGCTCCTGCATCCATTGATTGTACCGATCTATTTTCCTTTCTAGCTCATCCCCACCACTGAGTGCACCGCTGTTTCCTTCGCGGTGTCATGGTGACATGTAAAGACACATGTGGCTTCGCTGACATTGTGTGTTCTCGGCAGATTACCACTCCTGAAATAGATCAACCTTTTTGTGTTTCTCTCCCCCATCACTCCTTCCTTCCCATTTATCCACTGTTGTACTGTCTCCCACTCTGTTTTTTTGTGTGCTATCAAACGGGATGGATTACATCAATCCTGGATGAGATTGTGGAAATTATGGATTTGTATCAAAGGTCACACCCGTTTTATTTCTTCTAAGGATTAAATATTGCAAGTCTGTGGGGACAAGATTTGGGGGGGGGGGGGGGGGGCAAAGGAACAGCACTGAGCACTACATTTGACCCCCGACTGGCCTGTTAAATCCGACCAACAGACAGGCCACACTTGTAAATGCCTCTCATAGTATATACATACAGTATGTTGACGTTTAAGTCTTTAGCCTATTTTGTCTCTTTTAAAATAGAAACTTAAGGGCACCGCTGTTCAGAAGGAGCTCATAAATTGTAACAAATGTTTTTATTAATAGTTAATACATCATTTCACGAGCGCTTCAGGACTCAAAGCAGGCAACCTGGAGGTCTCTCTCTCAGTACTGTTTTCTTTGAGAAATATTTATCCAAAGTCGTCAACATAGCTAACCAGCTGCATGCTGTCGATGGAACACTTTGACTAAAGTTTGAAATGTCATCTCAACACATTTGATTCTTTTTTTTTTTTTTTTCTTTGGCAGTTTTGCAAAAAGGACAAAGTCATCCAGGAGACATCACAGTTACATGGAATGCGTCTTCGTCCGCCGGCCAACCAGGAAGATTCAAGACTTAAACCGTTGTGGAAATTGTTCATCACCGGCCTGGATGAAAGAGGGAAGAGAATAAAAGGGGAAAAGTGTGTCAATGGGGAGGTCTAAAAAAAAATATATGAGAGAATAGGGACAGAGTTGAAGCTGAAATTCTTGGCACTCTGACAGCTGGTATTGTCAACTTGGTGACTCCCCCCCCCACACCTGCCTCCACTATGGCAAGGAAAACTAATTACCAGCACGTCACATTTCTAGCCTAGAAACAGCTACCGCCTTGGCTAATGTAACACACTGCTTTCGCAGCACAACAATGCAAGAGACATGTCCTGTCCTGGCAGAACACGCGTGTGAAAAGAAAGCATTTCCTATCACGCTCATTCAGATACAGCTTGGGGGGGGATTGAGCTTCATGGTGTGACATTTTATTCAGTCAAACTTGTGCTTTCAGCCCTTTGTTCGCCACCATTCCTGACTGACATCCCTGAAAGTAGAAAGTAAGGAGATTGTCTTATTGTGTGTGTGTGTGTGTTTGTGTGTGTGTGTGTGTGTGTGTGTGTGTGTGTGTGTGTGTGTGTGTGTGTGTGTGTGTGTGTGTGTGTGTGTGTGTGTGTGTGTGTGTGTGTGTGTGTGTGTGTGTGTGTGTGTGTGTGTGTGTGTGTGTGTGTGTGTGTGTGTGTCATGTATGAGTTCCTCTCTCTCCCTGTGTGAGAGATGCAATGCCGAGGTAAAAGGGCCCGCTGACTCGCGCTGCTGCTTTGAGGTTCAATTTACTTTCTCACCACCCATGACTACAAAATGTAATTTCATTAAATGAAACCAGGGACCCTCATAGTGCTGCTTTCATTCACAGAGTTATTTAATCCACTGCAAAGGCCATTTGATCACGCACATGTGATATATCGAGGCACCTTAACAGGAGGAAGGAAGTGTCCCTGTCTTCATTGATGTAGTTGGGTTAACAGACGGGTTTAATGGCCTTTTAAAACTTGTATTATAGCCTTGCAAGATAACAAGATAAGTTGTTGAACATTTAAAACATCTATTTTATTAATCAGTTTGTTGTTGCTCTCTGAGCATTTTTTTCACTATGTTCTCAATGATATCAAGCGTGTCTGCGTATTAATGGCAAACACATAAACACACAGAGCATTGTAAATCCCTGCAATGAGTTGCAATCTCTTTTCTCTATTTTTTTTACATAAACAAGGAGGATATTCAGATTTATTAATTGGCGGAGCGACATCACATCCTGCCTGTCTATAATTGAACAGTTGATAAGTTATTTACGACATGGAAAAAAACATTTTCCATTACAGGTGCTGTCGTTCTATGGCTTTCTGTGTGAAAAGGTGACCATGACAAATTGTTTTGTTCCCAATCTACTGTGTACCGTCTAAGTTCACAAAGGTCTAGGCCTTGTGGTGAAACCTGCTGTCAGTGGGATAGTGTGGGTGGAAGAAGTTTTAAGCATATCATCTGCCAACACACACACACACACACTCATTTTGGCGTCCAAGGCCAGGGGATAATAGTGTCACTGCATGTGTGTAAGGTTTGCATGCGTGCGTATGGGTTTGTGTGCACTCTAAAGCTGCCTCCAGGCTGCTTGACCGTGTGTGTGTGTGTGTGTGTGTGTGTGTGTTGTGGTGCTGTTGGCAGGGGAGACAGTCGGACACATGGCAAGTGTATAAGCAAGTCCCAGAAACACCTGAGCCCCAGTGTTTGCGTGTGTGTGTGTGTCTAGGTGGGTTCCCTTGTTGAAGGGTGAGCTCCTCACTGCAGCACCTGTCACTGGTTGTTGATGGTCGATCCTGCTATTCTTGCCTGCGTCACTCTAATTGGTCATTAGGTATCCCGTCAGTTCATTCTATAGAAAATCCTCTGCAGAAATATGTCCGTTTGCTGGTTTTGCTGGTCACTATTGTCGCACATCTGTTTCTTTCTGTTCTAATTCAACAATAATTTTGGGGAACATTTTGCCCTCAATCAAAGCTGGACAGCAGAGAGTAAGGATTATTACAATTCTAGCAATAAAACTACTCTTATCGTTAATCCTTATATGTTCAGTTCTTTATCAATATAGAGAATAACATTTTATATTACTAATAATTACTAATATTATGGATTCGATTTTCATTACTCCAGTAGGAGTGAATTTGATGCACTGGTACATAAAGTTAAACAATGGTACTGGTGTTACAGGAAAATCATAGCAGTATGTCAGCCGAATAAACGAAATATCATTTATGTTTATGGTCTTAATTGCGTTCAATGGAGCGATAGTATTTCTTTGGCCCACAAATTTAATAATCCGATCATTTTAATCACTCTAAAACATATAATAATCAAAATTCTATTGTATGATATTCATGCGTTTTCGTTTACATTCCTCCAAATGTAAAACTCAGGTTTCATTGCATTGGACAAACAATTTGTGGACTCTGAAAACACGATGCATTTTCTTAATGTATTAAGAGTGCTCTTGACCACTTGTAAAAATGTTGTCTTATCTAAGAGAAGAACAAAAATAAGAAAACATTGGTAAATCCAACCAATCGCTTCCTGCATGAGGCCAAAATGATCAGAACAATTTACAGTTGAATGATGAACTTCTTTGTACTCGTACGGTTAAGTTTCATTTGTTGAAATATTTTACATCTGCTATAAGCTAATATCGGCTGGCATGTCTGCTTCCCAAGATGGCCGTCCGTGGTATAAATGGTAAACCTCTGGTGGTAAACAAAATGATATTGTCTCACGTATACATCGAGTCCCAAAGAAAGCTCAGCAAAGGCATCTTTTTTAAGACTGCTGAAGAAAATTCCCCATGTTATGAGAATGTATGCTGCACGTTTATTGTGCTGGTATGGAGAGCCTCTGTCAGAACAACCTTGTTATGGCAACACTTCAGCATAAGACAGGAAATTCCTGCATCAAATGTCACAGGCCAAGATAGAGCCTGCAGACATTTTACCACATTCATCAGGGGCGGTTTGCATCCATAACTCCTTAAAATGTTATTACTCTTCTCCCAGCAATGGCTTTTAGCACTTGCGTTGTGTCTCTTTGCGTCTGATGCCCTGATGTTTTTGTTTCAGCTCACCAAAGCATATCCCTGTCAGCGATGCTGAAATGGCAATAACATCATATCCAACACAAACTATGCCGAGTGCAAAGGATACAAACTGTGATTTAACATTGACTTTGAGTCTTCGTTGGAAAATGAATGAAAATGTCGCGCAAGTATTTTTCCAATCACATTTTGATGGTATCCTAATAATTGTAGCTGCTTCTGAAGCATGACTGACAAGTTAATTTTATATATTTATCAATAATTACATGCATGGCTTTTGAAAGTGTCTGTTTTTGGGATTGATGCAGCGAGACAGTTTATTTCTGTGTATTTTGCTTTCAAAAGAAAAAAAAGGGAAATATATATTGCAATTTCTTTTGAAATATCATCTGCTGTGATACAGAGGGCAGCTTGCATACTGCTGCTGTGCATAAACCAGCTCTAACATCTAAGAATAGACCATTAAAACCCTCCTCTGCTAAACCGGAAGCCTCTATATTTAACTCGTCTCAGTCTGGTTACCATGACAAATGAGGGACATGCATCCCATATTGCAGTATGAGAGCACCGTTATAGACTCCTATCTGGGCTGAAATTGGTTTGAAGATCAGATCAATCGATTTTTAGACCTGGGAAGGCCATCAATGTCGTTACAATCAAACAATGATGATGCTGTAAAGCTCTGGTGCGTTCGTCATACTTGGATGTTAGTTTCAGTGTCCAATCGGATTTATCTGCCTCGTGTCTGCTGTTGCAATTTCTGTTCTCCTTATAGGCCACTGTAATTCAGTATGGAAGGCACCACACTACAGAATATGAGGGGAAAAATATTTAATGTAATATTGAGCTCATCTTATTCAGTCACAAAGATCTTCCCCCTGCAACAAGATGCACGCAGCGGTCACATTATGTGTCTGTGAAATATTATTATTTCTATTGTTGGAAAGGCTATAATCATCCTGCTAATCATCCTCTCCAACCTCAGGCTCGTGAATGAATGCTAGCTGCTTCATCAAAGTGTTTTGTACTTCGTCATTTCTGCAAGACAATCTGAATCTAAACATATATTGTTTGAACATAATGTGCCTCTCATGAAAGGGGTGGAAGAAGTCTTCAGATCTAATACCATAATGTAGAAACTGCTACTGTGTAATACTATAAGTATGATCAGCGGTGGCGGCTGGTGGAACATGTTCGAGGTAGGGCCATCTTATCAATTTCAGCAAACATCCCAGTATGATTTAATGCAAAAAATATATAAGTATCAAACACACATTATTACTTGGCAGTTAAATATTTAACATGTATTCCAACACGAAAACAATCAGTAAATAACACTTATATAATATAATATAACATGTTCATTTATTGAGATGCCCCTATGGACCATGTTATAGGAGGTAAAGATCAGGAGAAGTAAACATGAAGTGTAATTATGAATACTGATGTTAAATTAAGCTATGATGAGTTTTCACTGTTAATTGAACATCTCTATTACATGTTGATGCCTCCATGACCAAGTTAAGCAGATGAGACTGAGGACAACTATGTAGAAGAAAAGATGTTCACTTTGTCTAATATGTAGCTTGACAGAGTTCTCATGTTTCCTTACCTCCTCATCCCTCACTCCCTACCCTGGTGTTCTCATGTTTCCTTACCTCCTCATCCCTCACTCCTGTAACTGTCCGTGCTGGATCCGTCCCAGTTGTTTTAAAAAGCTAAATAAGTGATTAGCATGACGTCATCCAGCTAGCCAAACCTGTCTGGTGTACAGCTAGTACAGAAGCTTCGCATGTACTGCTTCCCTTTCCCGTGAGTCTGCTGTCTGATTATCAGGCTGATCTGATATTAGCTCTTTGGCTGCAGAATCTCCGCCAAAGTTCTCCTCTCAAACGGGTCTTGGAGGAGGAGCGCTGGCGCTCGCGCGTAGAGACTTCTCCTGACGAGAACGCGCAGCTGTGGGCCTGATCGTTCTATTCGTTCTGAATCTATTTGAGGGCGCTGATTGGCTAAATTGCATGTCACTCATTTATATCTTGAATCAGCAATTGGCTAAACTGCTTCATAGACCCGCCCCTTTTGGGCCAAAACGATCAGGCCCCCCAAGCTGCGCGAAGACGAGCAGGAAAAGGAATATATTTTGCGCAGATATCATATTGTACACACATTACTGGGTACATTCCATAGTTCAAAAACACAAATATTGACAATTTGTATAATTTATGATTATTATAATTTCTTATTTTTTCCTTTTTTGTGTGGCTCATGGTGGGGCCATGCCCCATGGCCCTCTATTGACCAGCCGCCACTGAATTGATCAGTGTCAAATTTAAAAGAAATCATACTAGCACAGAAGTACTCGGGTAAAGTGCTAGGATCTCAAAAATGTAGTACAATAAGAATACTTGAGTCGATGCACAGTTCTGCTTACTTTCCTTATTTCTGAGAAATTTAATCACATAGAAAACAGTGAGCCTGCATACAAAAAAAAACCAACAGTTATCCATATAAGCTAACATCATTTTTCTTCCTTGCAATATGTCGTGAATGACGAAATTGATGAGGTTCATGAAGGCCTTAAAATCATCTGCCTGTTAATCTGAAACTGTGTCTGTGTGCTTTCACCCTCATTAGTGTCCCCATCAGAGTAGCTCTGCCTCACAGCAGCTCTGCACCACGTCTTCAATTCAAAACTCAAGAATCCACCATGAAATAGCATTGCTTGCTTATCTATAACAATATCTATGGTTTGTACAATAATTCCATATAGTCTGGGTGGGGGCTCCCTGTAAAGGTTGCACAGCTGTCATAATGGGATTTGCCTTATAGTGACACATTCAGTAAAAAAAACAAACACATGCTGTGCTGCCCTCATGCTTCGTGATAATATAAAACAGGCTTGATATGTTTATAACATCTGCATGAGTCTGTTGATGATGGACGGCTCGAGGAGCAAACTTGTTGCTGTGTGCGATGCAAGTATTTGTGTTTTGATGGTCTTACTTAGACGGTACACACAGGGAGAATAATGACAGTGATTTATTTATATGATGATTGTCTCAGAGAAGACCAAATGACATTTACTCCCCTCGATTCTATCTGGGGGAAAATCTTTACCGTCCTTGAGTTTTTGTACAGGCCTCCAAAGTTATCGCAATGAGATTAGAAGTGCTCCGCGTCTTCCTCCGATTCGGTTCAAACCCGGGGAGATAAAGAGCAGCGACTCAGATCATCATGCCGTCAGATAGGCGCCGCGGCGGGGAACGAATTCAAGACAACTCCATGGTGTGCAGGAGGGATGATAAAAATGCCACTGCAGGGGAAAGACAGCGTGTGGTGTGAGTGTGTGTGTGTGTCAGTGTTAAAATGAATAACACAAAGCACGTACTGGGAGTATATTGAATTGGTCACTTTAATGTAACAGTGTTTGTGTCGAAACGTCAGACATATTGGATCAAAAAGACATGTTTGACTGGGGGATTATAGTCGTGTTTTATCTTGTGATTTGTGCGTCATTGTACACAGTTTGCAACAATTCGAGATGACAACGATGTTCCAATGAGTCCATAACCAGAGTATATTGTTCATTTTGCGTCATATTCGATGTATTTTGGAGACAAAGTAATTGAGAGAAATCAGATTATGTTAGATCAACACAAAGGATTATATTGCTGGGTCAATTGCTGGGTGCTCGGTAATCCGTAACAGATTACATTTTTAAAAGGAGCCGGTACCACGCGCGGCTGGATGTGTGGTGGAGATTGGAACATTTTGGAAATGAAAGCCATGTCAGCGGGGCTGCATGATAAAAAATTGGTTCCGACTGTTTCTCACCTCCACCTCCTGCCTGTTGTCTGACACTATGAGTGCACAGGTGGGACACAGAGAGCAGAACAGAGCGAGCAGTTGAGAGGCAAACATGGTGCGAGAAAGAGAAAAGTCTGGAGGAGAGAGGAAGGCTTTTTAAAAGCATAATAGACACTAATTTACATCATTAACAGGCAATCATCTCATGTATTTATATATGTTTCATACTATGTTTGCTATTAAAAAAAAAGGGATCTCAAGATGGCCCATACCTCTGGTGTACAAATGAGTGCAACACCATGAATGCCTTCGAGGAAAGCCTCTCACTTCTATGACGACAGGCTTTTTGCAGCAGCGTCACTAAAAAAAAGCTCAACAGCAATCAACTTTTCCTCAGTGACAAATGAGAAAATGAGGCCAAAGTGCCTTCAGGTCTACGTTTGACTGTGACTGCACATTGATGGAAGCAAATTAAGAGGGAAGAGCAGTACATTATGTGCACCCTCAGGCTCGAATAAGGGCATCGGTAACCATGTGGGGCGGGGGGGAAAGTGTTTTATGCAGGTATTTTGCAGAGAGCGTTCTATCATTCTGTCATTCATTTCAATGAACACGCATGGTTCATAAAAGGTTGCGTCATCTGAAATAGAGCCGGGGAAGGCAGAGTGGGCTGCACGTCTGAATGGGTTTGTGCAAGCATGTATGCATGCGTGTTTTTTAAAAAAATTTTATGGCCGTCTCTCGTAATGCTAACGCAAGTTTGCAAAGATCGTGGGCGGTTTGTGACTTAATGTGCTTTTCACATTTGATTACAATCATGTCACACTGCCCCTTCAAGGGTAATACATGCTCTGCATCTCCCTCACACACACACACACACACACACACACACACACACACACACACACACACACACATTCAGAGGTACTGTAAGTCCATCAAGTAAATAAATCAGTAGTCTACACATCCCATGCTAAAATGTAACAAGACAAAGTATTAAAAAACATGTATAATACCTGAGCGGGTGTGACTGGATCCAAGCATATCATCAGCTTGAAATAGGACTATTGTTAATATTTCTATAGATAAGTCTTTGAGTCATTTCAGTTCATTTTGGAGTTAGTTTCCATAACTCTACATTGATTATTATTGTATTGATGCTTTTCAAACACAGCTGCTTGTTAATTGATGGTCACTTCATGGTGCTGCTGCCAGTGTTGGTCTTTTTTTATTTGCGTTTGTTTGGGTCTGTTTGGGGTCAGCAGGTCCGGCTGTGCTCTTCTTGTCCTCTACAGTTCAGGTCTCTCTATTTTTAAAAATGAGTTCATGCAATTTTTGGTTGGGGAGATTCCCACGGGATTTTGGACCAATGACTGCACTTTGTCTACATGTTTGTCATCCATAATTCTATATGTGACTGATATTATCAATTTTCTTTTGTGAAGGAGGATTGTTCTTCCTCCTATTCTCATCCTCTCTCTGTGGCGATGCTCATACAGTCTGGTAGATGCAACTGTCATTTCTTATTTGTGTGCTCGAGGATGATAACAATACTGGGTTCAGACACTGTTACATCTGAGTTGCTCCCACTCACGTAAGTGCATGCAGCATCAGCTGTGTGCTTTACTGTAAGATTTTTCCATTTTTCTATTTCTGTCCATATTTATATATTTGTGGGATTGTACTTTGTGTGTGTGTGTGTGTGTGTGTGTGTGTGTCGGGGGATTATGCAAACAAAGAAGCTGCACAAGCATATTCACGCTCCCCAGTTGCTGCTCGTTACAATGCATGCGTTGCTAATCATATACCACACTGCACACATAATTGATAAATGCATAGCAGATTAGTAGATGACTTTTTAAGGATTTTAATGTGGAAACTATTCTTTTTGGGGGTGAGAAAATATTGAACACACATTATTGTTCCAAGCAGAGTATTTATACGTGTCTTTAAACATGTCTGGGGGGGGATTTGCTTTTCTTTTCATATAATTGTAAATTGAATATCTTTGAGTTCTGGAATATTTCTTGGAAGAAACGAGTTATTAGAAGACTCCTGATGGCATTGTTTCTTTTTAACCAATGAGATTATCTTCTGAAATTAAAACACTCATTAGTGGAGCAACCCTATAGTTCCATTTGAATGCCTCAGAGAGTCAAACATTTCCCAAATATTCAGTGTGTTTTGAGCTACAATCAAATGGTGTGTATTTTTTGCCTTTGTCTGTTTTCTACTCATTCTCGGTGTCAAATATCGCCAGTGTTGACACCAGGCTCTAAGTCCTTCACCCTGGCTCCGTCTCTTCCTCTGTAACATACAAAGTAATTACATTTCTTTCCACTCCACACCCCTCCCGCTCTCACACACACACACACACACACACACCACACCACACCCTCGTCTCCAGGCTCCAAATGTCAGCCTCATCAGCTCAATTATCTTCTGACTTCAACAACATCCTTACATAACCCATTTACCTCCGTGCTGTCTGAGAGCGCTCGGTGATGACAAACCTCCGCTGCCATCCGCACGCCCAAATTATTGTTTCTACCTTTAACTCACCTGCAAGGGAGGGCCATTTTTAATAGGTGGTGTTAAATTAAATACATACACTTTAGCCATGTGCCTATTTACTTCCACTCTACTTATGTTGTGCATCCTACCATCCTTATGGAGCCTGTTTCATTCCTGTGAATACATAACTGGCTTATTCGTGAACTTCCCCAAATAGCTCCTTCAGGGTCCTGTCACTCAAGTGTTTTCATTCAGATTCCGCCCCCCCACTCTCTTTATTTCCTGTTCTCCACCGAGCATTTTATTTATGGATCAGCATTTACGGAGAATAGATTCACTTTGAAGAAGCAAAGCTCCTCCACTGGAGGAGACTTGTGATCTATTTTTGCGCAACAGCACACGGGACTCATGTGCCTGGTAATAAAACGCCGTTGATGTGCGCTTTGTCTTGCAGAGGGAGAAACAGCCGCACATGCATACATAATGTTGGGTAGGAACTATTTGGAGATGACTTTTTTTTTTTTCTTCTCTTTTTGACTGTGCGATTCATTTGCCGGCTGGTGGAAAATAGATGTGAATCAGTCACCGTGGCTGCTCTCCAACATCCATTCACTCTCTTCTCTTCTGTCCTGATTTACTCTGTCCCTCTGTCTTTCAGTCATTCTGACTCTCCTCCTTTGCTCCCTGTTTTCATCTCCTTATTGGACCCTTTTATTTCTTCCAAATGTCATCCTTTTTTCCACAAACGACAAGAGCTTACCTGTATACTTGTATAGCCTATAAGATGTACTTCTAGATTCTGGGTGTTTTTCCAGCTCTGTCCATGTTTCCAGATACCCTCACCTTCCTCTCCTCTCTGAGGGCACCCCAAGTGTGATGTAATTGTGTATGAGAGTCATGTCGCCGGGGCTGAGCGGGAGATTATAGATAGAAATGGAGCGCAGTGCCGACAGGGAAGTGTGGGGCAAGAAAAGGGTTCTCACCATTGCCTGGAACAGTTTTAGAGCTTCATGTCATCCTCTTTCCATCACTTTTCAAACCAGGCTGTCCATTATTAATCATTGATGTGTGAAACCTGTGCGTGCTCCGTCTCTGACATACTTTTTGCTGCTGCAGGGCTGTGAAAAGGTGTCTTTATAAAGGGTTACAGAATGGCAAAATGGAAGCGTTTGATCCGGGGCAAACCACTACAACAAGGACCCCCTTCAAAATAAATAGTTTGACATTCAGTTAGAGGGTATGTTTATCCAGTTAGGGAGCTTTTGAGGTGCAGGTGGCTAGATTTTATTGTTTCCGGACAGAGCCAGACCCGCTGTTTGGCTATGTTTACAGTCTTAACGCTAAACTAAGCTCAGCTAATCTGGCTGTTAAGCACAGAGAGGCGACAGTGATATCGATCTTCTCCTTTAAATCTCGGCAAAAAGAACTAGTAAGCAAACTTCCCAAAATGTAAGTCTATTCCTCTAAAACATGAAATGGCCTATCACTACAGCCTCTATGTGCCCAACTGTCCCCATTTAATTCATGGCAGAATCAACACTTTTAGATTTCTGCTGTTTACTTCGTTTTTCAGTCATTTTTTCCCGAAAGTTATTATTTCTTTAGTGTAATCATCAACACATGTGTCGAATGTAATGCATATAATATCAATTTGCGTATTATATTAAAATGTTTTTTTAGCAATCGATAGCTTTAGTTTCCCAATATTGTTTCTTTCCCTCTTGGACAGTGCACCTGTCTCAATACAAAATCACAGAATGACTAAAACGCAGAACAGAAAGTACTGCAATAAACAGCTTTGTGAAAGAATGTGTAACACATTTTTACAACAGAGGAAACCATATGGGCACGCTGTGACAGAGGATGTAAATGGACATTGCCTCGCGTCATATATGTCGTCCTTCTCCTTTCCCGTCCCAGCTTCCAACTGGCTACTGTGGCGCCTCCTTTAGCCTGAGCGTCTTCAGCCATGCCAGCTCTCATCCTCTGTCGCGTCCTGCTCATGAAACCAGTTCGGGTTAAGGAGCTTTAGCTAATCGCTGCATTTTGTTAGGTTTTACTTCTCCCTCCGTCTTCCTGGAGCTCTCTCGCTCCCATTCCCATGCTCGGTTTATTGCCCATTTCAGCTAAATCCACACAGCTCTCTGTGTTATTGTCGACAACACGGCCTTGCCTCTGAGTCTCGGGGATCTGTCATTGCAGCATTATAGAATACATATAATGTGACATGACATGAACCGTGACACTTCTAGTTGGCATCTTAAAAGTAGGGCAAATATGAAACGGTTTGTTCGCTGGATGAAAGGGAGATAATGTCTTGGGTTCTTTACTGTAGTAGCTGTTTGGAGTGTCATGTGTGTATCGACAGTGTCTGCTCCCGTCGTCACTAAATCCTCTGCAGACGGTGTGTGTTTTAGCTTTTAGGAGAAGAGGGAATCGAGGCAGCGGGCATCACGAGTTTTCAAGCATTTCCATGACTTATCCACAGTGCAGCGATGGTGCAAGGGATTATCGCTGCGGAGATGTACCGAGCAAGCTGCAGACTGACGGTGTTGCTGGCTGGAAGCCTCTTTAACCCTATTAGACTGCAGATAGCATCTCTCAGATAACCTAAAAAGACAGAGGGAGGGAAGGAGTGAGTAGGAGGGATAAAAAGAGGACTTGTGTGAGAAAGGAAGGACAGAGTAGCGAGGAGTTTGTTCCAGAATGGTTCTTCCTAAGGTGATGGAAAGCTTGTGTAGGTCAGTGAATGACAGATGGACTGAGAGCCAAACAGTGTGCTATACAGCCTGTCCATTATGTTGAAATGTTGTTTGTGTTTCCCTTTTTAAACCCTCACGCTCCTATCTTTATTTTCTCGTACTCTTGCCCTTTCAGTCCGGCTGTCGATCTATCTGTCGTATCTGTCTGTGTGTCTCCGTCTCTCTCTCCTTCGCACACCTCATCTGTCTCTGCGCTGCGCTGATAAGAAAGTGGCCGCCCTGTCTCGGAGGAGAAACCATGGAAACGTACTAGCCACGTGTTGACATCACGGCACGTTAAATATAACCGTCTCCCGAGCCACACAACTAGTTGTTCTGCCGTTGATCCTCGACTGGCTATATATACATATCGTTTCCTTCCCATAATTGCAGCTCCGACTGTTTGGATGGAGGGAGAAATAGGCCAGAGAGAAAGAAAGTGTGTGTGTGTGTGTTTGTGTTTGTTTATGGCCTCATTTGCCTCCTTTTTTTTTCTTGTTTCAGTCAAAGGAGATTTTACTGCAAAACTCTTTGATTTTGGCGAAACACACTACAAAGTGACCATGTATAAGAAAGAGTATCCAAATAGTATTCTAAGTGCCCTCTCACAAAATGATAAAATCACGTACAAGTTGCTTGTTATAAGCTGGGTTCCACACATTTTGTCAATAACAACACAGTTTGATGCTCATTACGTTAATGATGACACGAACATGGGTTTATAATTTAGACTCTCCACCTTGACCGTCTCAGTAAATAAGCATATTTCCCAAAATGTCAAACTATTCCTTTCAGGGCTTGTCAGGCAGATTGGTTGGCGAGGGTGAGAGCACGGTCTAAAAACAGTCTTTTGGAAAGAACTCCATCTTTTGAGGAAGCCAAACTCATTTGGGCAGGTAGAGATCATGTTAATTAAAGGAGTTATTCATCTGTGTGTTGTCAAAACTGATGAGGAAACACGAAGCAACTGTCCCTTTACCGATTCAGCCAAATTGAATGAACATACCTTCTAACTGAAGTTGACAGTCTGGATTTGAAAGTCGTCTCACATCCACATGAATAAGAGCACTGAGCCAATACACTAACCAGTCTGTCACTACCAGTTCTTTATGACGTTTGTAGTTTGGTTACACTGTTTCCTTTTGATTCAGATCTACATAATATGCACCTAAATGAACTATAAATGTTTAAACCGACACAATAAGTCCTTAAAGTGCTCAGAAAAATGGAAATTGCTGAGAGAGGTGTTGTGGCATAACAGAGGTCATGCAATCAAAAGCTCAAAGAACAGCTACTGACTATTGCGGTGAGATTGTTTTCTTATCTATCATTTCCGAAGTCAAGCATGAACCGTCAATCTCTTCAGCTGAGTATTGCGCACGATTGCAGTTATTGCCAGTGATTAGCTGAGAGGTGATTGATCTACTGTTGCGCCATCAATCCTGGATGGATTTCTGGTCTTTTCATGCCTCAGGATGATCTTTTAGACATATTTTAAAAGCAGTTAATCATTCGGCAACTACGAGGGCCGACACAAGTGAAACACATTTTCCGAAAGCATGTTTAAAGCAACACCGCAGAAAGATAAATCCTAAATTAGATTGGAAATGAGAGCAAAGATGTTTGTCCTGAGTCTGTCTGCCTGCCTTCGTGTAACTGTGACCAGTGTGCATGGGAGATGTTGTGAGCAGAGAGCATTGCATGTTGTGACTCAGTCTCTTAGCAGCCGCCTCATCTTCACAACCCCGCGGGTCCCAAGAGGCCGGTGCAGTGCCGACCGATCGGAGGTAGAAGCCACAATGTCCAAAAGGCCGCTGCTGGTCTGTCGCCAGCCGAGAAAGTGTTTCAGTCGAGGAAATGGATGTTTTTTTGCCTAACAGCATGGTTCCAAAAGTACTTCAAAAGTAGTTGTAATAATTTTTGCTGTCTTATTCCTCTTAACTATAAAATTATTGAAAATGGGCTGCTTCACATTGGGGATAATTTTGAATTTCAAAGCAGTGTTCTACTTGAAAACTAATGACTATACACGGCCAGGGACCCTATTCAGCTAACTCAGGTACAGAGATAGAATTAATGATGGTGGTTCCATTGATGGATAAATGTAGTTCACGAGAGGCTTAATCTGTCCTTCATGCTGACCTCATTCACAAGCACGAGTTAAAATAGAATCGGCTAATTTTCATCAGTTGGTTTGGATGATACCCAGTTGATTTGTCTCAGTTAAACAGCTGAAGTCTCATATTAACTGTAGATAAACATTGAAATATTTGTTTTGACACAGAACGAGGACTATGGTTTTGACTTGAAAAATTGTGAATTTATTCTTTCAGTCAGTATGATTCATCCTCTGGGTACCATCAATGTCTCGACAAAATCATTGCAAGTCAGTCTGGAAAAGTGGTGGACAGTCCGGCAGGCCGCCGGTTCCGTCCGTTGAGCAGTGGCGCTGGTTTTGCTAAAATGTTGGAACAATTGCAAGACTAAAACATTTTTTTTCAACACTGAATGATAAGGTCAAATTTGCCACAATATGCCATTACCGTTCATCATCTCCCAAACACTGTAGTACCTCCTTTAATATACTGAAATGAACCTTTTCAGAGCTTTTAGACGCAGCACTCCAAAAGGTCACAGTGCTGATTATCAGAAATAGTGTCCATATGAGTCGACTGTGTGTCTTTGTTTTCCTCCTTATATTCCCAGTGTCCTGTGGAAATCTGTCTAATTACGGCTACTTACAATACAATATACTGGCTGCCAAACTTGGATCGTACTCTGGACATAATAAACACATAAATAGGTCTTTCGTGCTTTGATTTATGCCTGCTGACCTCTTTTATAATTTCCTACGGCCTGCACTCACGCCTCTCTATGGCGAGAGAGATAAAGCAACTTCAGAGTCCAAATGTAGGTCAGAGAAGAAGGAAAACAGCGTGAGGGTCAAAGGTGAGGAGCAGGTTTATCTCCCGTGTGAGTTGCTTGAATTCCTGCCTGCTGAATATAAACCCCCGTTTGAGCCAAGGCGACTTTGAGAATAAGCTGTGTGGTGCTTTATTTAGCAGCCGTGACCTGCTTGAGGGATGGCCGAGGAGTCGGGCAATGGGAGCGTGAGGAGTAAGGCTGAAGGGAGATGGATAGATGTTAACCCTTCCGCTGCAGGCACGCACACACTCCATTCGTTTTTACTGAACATGAGCCATTAAGTTTGGCAATCACAACTCATTAAGCCAACATACCTTGCTTCGCCCACACAGGCACACTTTCACCTCCACGTCAAATCTAGTCTGCAGCATCCTGCGCACATCTCTGACTCTGCAGGTCTATGCATTCATACCTTATATAGCCCAGGGGATAATTGCTTCCAGCACTAACTCCAGCAAGACATTACCTACCCAGCTTTCACTTATTGTGGCTTGTAAATTAGATGGTGAAATTGCCTTTGGGGGAAATCTCCTATGTAAGCCCTAATTTATTCCATTGATATTGTATGTGAATAACACCAAGTCTAGGTTCCACTTTGATGTAAGAAGGACTGCACAATATATCGCCATTTCCTCCGGGACCGAGTTCGTGCAAGGCGTACACTATAACACGCAGATCGGCAGAGATCTTTTCCAGACGTGGTTCGTGTGCGAGTAATTGCAGAATTGCGGCAGTGTATGGTTGATTGCGTGCAGGGTAATGTCTCAGGGAGACATCAATTATTGTTTCAATGTATGTTTTAAATCTCCTTTACTTTTTACTACTGAATTTTATTTCTTACACTGTTTCTTTAATTGTTTTTAAATCTCCTTTTCTTTTGCCTTATCTTTTGATGCTTTTAATGGTTTTATGTGAAGCACTTTGAATTACCTTGTTGTTGAAATGTGCTATACAAATAAACTTGCCTTGCCTTTGATCATATGAATAAATACTAAGAGTGAGTGTGTGTGCATTCTGCATAGTAATTCTCTTTGCCTTTTCTGTGAGCAGTGTGGAGATATTCATAACGTCACGGATTTGCACATGAATGGAGACTGTATTTGTCAAGTTTCTTTTTAGCAGTGCAGCACACAAATGTATTTTGGTGCACTCAATACTGGCAAAGTGTGTCTGTCTGTGTGTGTGTAGAAACGGAGTGTTCAATGACCCATGACCTCCACAGTCATTCACTGTATTCACATCCATCTTCTTTGAAGCATCAGCATGTGAACTCCTGCCACCAAAACATTCGTTAGATTTGACTGAGGAGTCATTTTGTACCATTTGACCCAGTCTGAGCTTCTCTCTACCTCCTGCATGCTTTCCTACAAAATGCACGAGAGTGGTTATTGAGAGTTTAGAAGCACAGAAGATGATGGGTGGGTTTGAGCTTGTGTTGGATTTGTGAAATGACGAGGATGAAGAGAAGTATTTCTCAACATAAATAACGTTGTGCATTAGGAAGGCAGTCTTGGCAACATAGCTTATTTTAACTGCTAGTACTAGTTCTGTTGGGTTGGATCTCAGTATAGGTTATACAAGTATTTTCACAATGGTACAAGTTGTGTTCTGGTAAAGAGGTAGTTTTGAGAAACACGAGGCGTGTCCAAATGCCATTCGTTTATGTAAATATATAAAGTATTTACAATACACCAATCCTTATAGTATATTGTTTTTGCCGTTTGTATTTGTCTAATCTTGTCTAATCTTTGTTTTCTGAGATAGCTCTGTAGCTGTCTCACCCTCATCTGTAATGAAATCTAAAATGATCAAATCCGATAAGCAGCGGTGTACATTTATGCATATTTTTCTGAGTTTGGGAACTACTCAACTCCCAAAACCTGCTGAGAATTAGTACATGTACATATATTATGCATACAAATGCTGACTTTTTCATTGCAACTATACCCTACACACATGGCTGTTGTGTTAATAGTGTCATTGTCATTCCACTCAGGACTGCTGGTGGCACTATGAAGGAAGAATCGTCAGCCTTGACGCCAGCCTTGCAAAACCAGTTCCACTTAGGATTTGCTCGAGACACATTCCATTTCAACTGGGCTGTACAGTAAGGATGACAGTTGTCTTATTCACTCAGATGCCAACAGAAACCCTTACTACACCAGCTTGGATAAATAAACCAATTGCTGGCCCACCACGAATAACCACACACTGAAAAACTTCCGGAAAGCCAGAGAAATGGACCTTTTTTTGGCAACGCAGTACGTAAAGTGGGGAGAAATGTGGAAGCGTTTGACAGCTGCACCAACCGAGTGCCAACATTTACAGTTGGACAGTTTGATTGTTAACCGTGCTGTCACACGCATATCTGCCTGAAACCTTGTGACTAAAGCGTCTGAGCATTTGACTGCACCCAAAAGGTGAAATCGTTACACAACTCAACCATGTGATGTCTTTTTTTTCTTTTTTCTTACAACAGCGGTGGGGTCACCCACACACACGCTCAAAATATCCATCGGTTGGGGGATGAAGGTATGTGGGGGAGTGTGAGGAGTGAAGCGGTGGTCGGCTGTCAAACAAAAAGACATTTGTAGCATAGGGTTTCCCCTCGGCTCACCCTTCCACCTAACCTTTCTGTAATTCCCCCCTCCTCACTTCCTCTCTTTGTCTTTTTACATGACATGGGGGGACTAGCAGGGTTTTACCTCTTCTACAGCAGGATCTCCCCTCTATTCAAGAGCCAAAGTGAAACTGGAACCTCCACATTGTTTTCCATAAGTAGGATTATGCTTAAATTAGACATTTAACGATCCATCTCTACAACATGGCCTTGCTCAACAGTATGTCATGTGGTGTACTCCATTGTCCCTATGGGGATGGTACATTTCCGAAAGATAATTGATTGATGGTCAACGCCAGGGAAACATTTCACAGATGAAAGTCACCCTTATTGTTATAGAAGCTAGTGGCATCAAGACTTTAGCTCTCGATTAACTTGGTATGACAAAATGATTGTGGGCTTCATCTCCCCTAAGGGACGTTTCGTAGCGCTATAAGGGAAGAGGACCTGTTGCATCCAATGAGGGAAGGAAGAAGGAGAATGGCCTCTATTTTGGACAGTACATAACTGAAAATGTCCCGTTGAAAACCCCTGCTGGCTTAATGACATAATGAATTTAGCTCAATTGCAAAGGGCATGTTTATATTTCCGAGTGAGTGACAGTGGAGGGCAGAGACTGAAAGAGAGAAGATGGAGAGACGTTTCCATGGAGACATATATCATCACGACCAGTGTGGCGTCTTGGCGGGCTATTTTTAACTGCCCGGCGACAACCAGTGCCAGTTTAGTTTGTTGGACTGGGGGGGGCTAACGGCAAGCGGCTGGGCGAAGTTCTGTGGACGTTTAGGGGCTTCCAGAGTGGGGCTTCCCAGTTGTAGCGATATCATGCCAGGGTGTCCTAGCAGGAATGTGACTCATCCATCCACATGATCTGTTCATGGAACATTATGTCAGCCAGCGTTGGACATCCTGGAAAGTCCTTCAAGACGTAGTCCTAATAATAGGAGCTTGGGGATTTTAGCCAGCTAAAAATGCTGTCTGGGTACACCTGGTTTAGCTTGTGTGTGTGTGTGTGTGTGTGTTTCCATTTCCTCTGACAAAGCAGGTGCTAATGTTTAGGCCGCAGTGGCAAAAGCCTGTGTGTTATATTCGTCTGCCTTTTTGTAAGTGCCTGCTTGTAGAAGTGTATGTGTTGCGTTCATTTAAGGCTTTTAGTGTCTTGTATGTGAAATAGTTTCCATGTGTTGTGGCTTTCCAGAATACACACCTTTTGGCAACCCACGTGGAGACATTAGCCCAAATAATATTCTGCATTGCGTTAGAGGAGGCACATAATGTGTCTGTCCAGTGGAAACTTAGATCCTCGTGTTTATCGGTTCCTACCTCTTGAGGTCGAGACCGACAGAGTGAAACTTTGTTTTCTTGTCAGTGTTTGTCTCTTCGGGGGCTGTTGTGTATGTGAACATTTGTGAAGACCTGCATTCATGGCGCTTATTGTTACGTCATGTTTGCACTGTTACTAGTACATGTTTAAGTGGTATTTGCAAATATTTTGTAACAATTTGTTTTCATCCAACTAAAGGTTCCCGACAAGTGGGGTTTTCCATCCAACTGATAAACACTGTCAGTAAATATTTCTGTGATTCTCAACCTGTTGTTTATGCGGGATAATGTCAGCCAGAATTCAAATTAAGAGAAAAAATGATAAACAGTTTTTTTTAATGTATTATTAGTATTAAGTAATATAGTACCAGAAATACAAGAGGGAGGGAGGATAAAGCAAGAGATAAGAAACTTGTAAGTTATTTTCCTTTTCCATTATATAATTCAATGTAAGATTTTGCATTTAATATTTTGAATTGAGCATTACCTTGAAGCTTTCAGGGTTTTGAATTTAACTCTCATAATTTTGATTTAGCCATTTCACAATATCCAATTTCCTTTTTCAGCTTTATTTTTCCTTTATCCTCAGATCTAAAATGATAGTAGTTTATTCCAATGTATTAGTTACATTTTGCACCATATAGTTTTTAGTGCTGAAACAATTAGTGAATTATTAGATGAATCAGTTTTAGATTATCTCAACAACTTTAAGTCATTGATGGTGATCTGCTGCTTTTATTTCATTATAGTATCCTTGGCTCTGAGAAAATTGTGGTTGACATTTGTCTTGCCTTTAAGAGGTTGTAGAGTAATATGCAGACGAGAAACATGGGGAGAGAGATGAAGGGGGACTTCATGCCACAAAGGTACCAGTCAGAATGGAAAATTTGCACAAATCCCCAGGCTTAAGTCTATTTTCTTCTCTCTTATTGTGTGTTGGGCTCTGAGCGCTGCCAAATGTGGATGAACTACATGCAAAACTTTGCCTGAACACATCCTGTGTCGCTTCTGCTCTGCTGAAATGCTGCTTTCGCTTTCTACACGCACCTTTCATTTTAAACAAATGCTGAAAATAATATATATTGTCTATTGTATAGTTTGCTGAAGAAGCCTGGGGCACGATTTGTGAAATTGCCACCCCGTTAATGTAGTCAAGAGATGCCTGTGTTCGATCATATCAATGAACGTCAAACAGCTCGGACATATAAGCAAGCAAACGAAGGATGGGTTTTCAGACCAGACGGAAACTTCCACTGTCTATCTTTGGCCGCTGTGCAGAGGTTTCATGATGTTATGGAGTCAATGCTGAGAGCATCAACACTCTCTCTCTCTCTCACACACACACGCACACACGCTCTGACATACTTTGCCCCTTTTCATTCTCTTTTTATCTTATCTCTCGCTCTCTGAGAGTACCGTATGTCAGCACCGATCCACAGGTCATGAACTTTCACAACAAAAAGATGGAGAGTGAGCCGCAGGCAGAATGACAGTTTTGTTCTGCTGATGCAGATGCTTTTGGAGCATTCCTCCTGCACCCAAGGGATTTTAGTATACTTTTAGTTTCTTAAATCATATGCTGTTTATATAAGTTTCAAACAAAGATCTTTGACATCACTATGGTGATGTCACAGCAAAAAGCTCAAAGCGGCTTCGGCAGGGCAGCGTGGAGGAGAAGGGGATGCTAGAGGTGACATAGCAAATCCACAATAAGAGGAAAGATGAGCACATTCATACCTAAAGGCACACATTAACTCTTGTTGAACACTCTCCCATCCATCACACTCTGTAGTCACTTTCTCCCCTCGACAATAGACCCAGAGGGATTAGGACACACACACGTACAGCAGGATGCCGGCGGGAAATCGCCTCGCTGCAAAAGTCGTGATCAGATCAGCACGGCTGCGCTCCCGAGATGACGATAGGAGGTCACGTGATTGAGTGTGATGCAGACCAGTCAGAGACTAGCCATGATGTAATGGTCACTTGCATGCAATGGCACAGCCTTATGCAGCACAACATGACCATGGACCCGCAGGCAGGCATTCGTCCTTGTGCACCGCGGCAGCTGCCATCGCATTGGCTGAATAATCATTCACGGAGGGATTTCAGAGATTTGGGTAAACGACTGAGGTGCTCGACTATTGGATGGAGTGGCGTTTTACTCCCATCATATTAACTATTTTCCTATTGGTCAAAACAATTCATGTTTGGAGGGATTTAAAGAAGCTTTAGCTACTGGATGAAACTATTTGAGTGCTCTACTCCCCTGCAGTATTAGCAGAAGTCTTCTTCAGGGACATGTCGAATATTGACGTTAAATGAAGTCTTTGCTTTCATGGAAAGACCTGAAAACTATTTCCTGGTACCAAAAAGAGTGGTGCAGCTGATAGGGCAGCCCTTTGCAGCTCTACATGACCCAATCACCAACATAAAGAAGTTCCCAGAAAGGCAGAAAATGATCTCTGTACAAGTTGAACAATGGGGATCAGAGACAGCCGTCAGTGTCTGGTTATTGGTGTTTATGTAAGCAGGCATGTAAGCATCCCCAGAAATTGTTCACTGCACTACAATGAGCAGCACCGGCATTGTTCTCATGTATATTCATATCCCCTTTGATTTCCAGCTTTGGAGCGGTGTCAATAGACAAATGCCCTCTTTGCAATTGGCTGGAGTGGAGTTGAAGTTGTGTTCATTCGGGTAAACAAGCTGTGCTCCAGAGATAGCACTGAGGCCATTCACCCCACCCTGGCAATGAGCTGATGGTAATACCAGCCTGCACACCGACACACTAGCATCATCCAACTCTTCTGTTTCCTGTGTACTTCAATGCATCTCGCACCACCAGCGTGGTAACACGATTCAAAACGGAAACAATTCAAACGGCCCGACAACCTCCCCGGACAGGATCGCCCGAGCTCAAAGCCCGAGCCCATTGCTGTCATTCTTATTCACACTCAGTGAGTTTTTACTGATGTGTCCAGTGTCCCTCTCTCTGCTTGTGGCCCGCCCCAAGTAATGACCTCATCTGACTGCACAGCTGCCAGTAGGCAGCAGACTGCTTATGAAACCAGGCCATTCTATCCCTAAAATTTAGAGGTTGTGCAACTGGAGTGGGAGCACAGAGTGCGTCTGTGTGTAAGTATGTGTGTGTGCGGTAGGACGATAACGGTGTGATTATGCAACAGCTTCCAATAAAATTCGAGGGAATTTTTAGACATGTTGTGCTGTTGAAGGGCAATTTCAACAGTGTGCGCACAACTTCCACTTGTGAATAATAGATACAGAAGTGGTGTGTCAAAGTCCTTGGAGTGGCCTGGAAACAGAGAGCGGATTAAATGTGCACCAACTGTGACCTCAGCCAGACCGTGTTACACACCCTCACACGCACAGACAAACACGGTCTGCAGTGACGACAACACTCTCCCACTGACCAATGAGATAAGCGCCAGTTACCAGCAGCTTCATAACAGGAAATGGTGATTGTGTGCGTTTTTTAAGTCCAGATCCTGCGATCAGGTTGCTTTCATTGTTTGATAAGGCGGCAGAACTAGCACAGGTGGTGCTAAGGGACGATAAATGGTAGGGCTAATCAGAAGTCCGAGCAAAAATCCACCAGCTGCTAAAATCATATTTATCCTACGCACTCTTCCTTTACAAGAAACGGAAGTGATCGGTTCAGTATTGCCCTAAATATAGTGATAAGGTGGTGCCCCCATAGTGTAAAGGTTCAGATCACTCTACACATGAATTGCTTTGTGCTGACTTGAGCCATCATTTTGTTATTATTTGACGATGACACCAATAATTCCAGTAGTGCTAATTGATGCATATCTTGATGCTGTGCTCAAAGGAAACATGTTTAAATATGCAAACATTGATATTTTTTCCTCAGGAGTCTCTTGCGATTAGGAGTTGAAGTACGATTGGATTGTCACAAAGGCTTGAACCGTCAGACATCTCTTTTCTTTTCTCTCAAGTCTTAATTCTATACGTATTCATAATATACAACTGTCCTCACTGCTGCGATCAGAGATGCACCTGAAGATCTGGCCGTTCTGGGCCAATCCTGCCAGCCTGTTGCACCAGGAGGAACTCGTGTTCACGTTTCTGCCGCTTCTCAGCTTTTCGGCCGAGGGCAAACGTGACCTGCTTGTTGATAATTGGACTCTTGAACATCCTCTGCTTTCCAATCCCGTCAAACTTCTCCTCCTCCTTTTTAAAGAAGCCATCATTTGTACGGGTAACAATGTTGGCATGTCAAGCCAAGGCATCTGATCCTCTCTTCCAATGACATGATGGAATATGTTGGCCGGTGTTAGCTTTCACCAGGTAAGGCTGCAATATTGATGAAGAGGTTGAGGTGTTTTTTCCACTGCCTCAACTCCCAGTGGCTCCTCCTCCTCGGTGGCTTGTCCCAATCATTTGATACGACGTTGTCCCGGGGCAGCGACAGGGCCGATGGGTAGATGGTCGGGCAAGTCGGACGAAGCGGAGTGGAGAAGGGAAAGAGAGGAGCAGAGCGGCACATTTTCCATCTGTCATGAAAGTGGAGCAGCTCATTATCGCAGAGTGCTCTCTACTGAGCTGACCTGAAAAGACGAGAGTGTGTGGGTGTAGGTGCAGGTTTGAGAGAATGTACATATTGTCCCAGTCATACCTTTCAGAAAGAAACAAAAGCTACCGTTCTTCTACATCTATGTCTGATGGTCAGTGGGTTTGATTCATACACCTTTTATTTTTGGAATCGAGAGCCATTATTTTAGCATTTTAAATGCTTTTTAAATGCATTTTAAATGCATTTTTCCTGCATCCATCATCCAGCACCAAATTAAGGCATCAAACTGACTTGTTTTTGCATTTGAGAGGACATGTTTTTAATCAAAGCAAGGGCTAATTATCTTGAAGTAATGCTTTTCCTTTGAGTTTTTTCTGCATATACTTAGAATCTGAAACCCCGGTTGTCCTCTGTCTTTTGGTGTCAGGAGGGGAAAAAAAAGTTTTCCTCGCAGATTTAAGATGCAGGACTTTTATCCTTTGTGCGGAAATCCACCTGTTGCACCATGTGATGAACATAAACAATTTCCAAAGGTAGAGGATATAAAAGAGCTTTCCCTGTCCGGTTGATCCCTGGGGTTTAAGGTCCCAGTTGAGAATTCACCATGTCAATTCGTGACTGTGCTTCAGGGCACAACAGAGGCTGTGGCTCTGGTACAGGAGGACAGACGGAGTAAAAGAATAGTGGAGAGAGAGAGGATAGAGGCACAGCAGGGAGAGCAGGGGAGAGAATAGCAAAATAAATCTGGAGGGACCTTGCGGATTGGTAATAAAGCCTCTGAGCCCAGATGTCCATCTCCATAAAATGCTATTTCCAGTCGTCACTTTTCTCTTCCTTATACCAACAGCCACTAACAGACCAGAGGAGCTTTGTCAGATAAAATCTTGAAAAATCGCTGCTGAGCAATTTGTACTGAATTTGAAAAACAAATTGTCCTTATTGCTGCAGAATCTAAGGTGTGAGGCCACAAACCTCGGTGGAACTTGGTAGCTCACTGTGAATCCTTCAGCTGGCACTTACTGTATGCCTTGACTGGAATTAACTTCCCTTCCTCGCGCAACCATGATGATTGATTTCAAGGTCTGGCTGCAAACCTGTCCAAACTCTACTTGGCAAAAGAATCTGTTCTCAATAGCTGTTTCATAATTTGTACCCCCACAGTTTGACAGAAAGGATACCATAGAGGGCATAATTAATGATCTGCTGTGTCTACAGCCTTGGAGCTGCAGGGCCCCGGATGGTGTGTCACACGACTGCTGTGCTTAATCAGGAAACAGGCCGTAACCTGTTTGATGTTTTAAGCTTGATCAAAAAATGGAAAGCGGGAGGGCAGCGAATATCGGAGCTACTTTGTGTAATAATTTATCTCACAGCGGCAGCTTAAACATTAATGTTAAGCTCATCAGCAAACATGCTCACGTTGTGCTGAATATTAACATGGGGGTTGACTGTGACTTTATATTGTCTGCTGGAGACTGTCCTCCCAAATTAAACTGGAGTATTGTTGCTTCAAGCAGTAGTAGAAGGAGTGGGATGTTCTCATGAGAGGGACAATTTTCGTAGAGGCCGCTGTTCGTTTAACCGTGACGCCGATTGTCCCCTAACGGTCGTATTATTGTGTCCATGTTGTCGAAGGTCCCCTAACCTTAATGGGGAAAAAAGCGATTTTAACCCAAACTTCAATCTTTCCATGAACCTTTTATGACTACATCTTACCAAACCTCAACCGTGGCATTGCTACATCATAGAACTATTTTATTTTTGATTAAGACGTCCTCTTTCGGCTCCTCAATCCTGGCTTCTCTGGCCATTTCTTAATCAATACTGCCTCACTTTTTATGGTTTTACAATGGAAAGTAATTAATTATTGCTCTATGGCCAAAAGATAAGTCTCTCTGATCCATTTCCCTCATTATATATCTAATTTTTTCAAATATCTCCTTCCTACCCTAGGAATAAACATGCATTACCCTTCCAATTTGCACTATCAACCCTTCATCAAGGGGCAGGGAAAGTGTCAACTAAGCATGACACTGTTCCAACCTGTTTGGCCCATCTTGTGCTTATGAAAGACCAAAGGTGGAAGGACAGTGACTGTGGCTCAGGGCAAAGTTTGTTTTCTTTTAGATAGGACAGAGGGTTCACTTTTTGCTCACAGTTTTGTTTCTTCTCTCCAATGACTATCACAGGGTTTCTCCTCATTTCACTATTAAATATCAATTTTATTACCGTTTGTGTTGCACTCATTTTTGATGGTGTAGACAAATTGGCTATGAAGGAGATGAGATGGAGTCTGATTAGATATGTCTGCTCACTAAATTGACTCCAGATACTTGACCGTGTGCACTCCCTCTCAAACCCCTGAGATCAGACATCTATCTGTTGTTGGTTTATTGAAGATACTTATATGCTCTATGGCCCTTTGAACTTTGATGAGCGTTGTGGGGGTGTATGAGTTCAGCCTAAGCCTAAGAGCTAAATAACCTTGTTGTGCTAATACAGTATGTCTATAAGCCTTTAAAAGCTCAAGCTTTAATCTTCGTAACTTATGAAGCATTAAATATCGTCAATAAGCAAAAGATTCCCCTGCTGCGGCAAGTTAGCGTCAGTTATGTTTTAATCTGTGAGTGAGTGTGTTTAAGTCTGCAAAACGTTAACCCCAATCAGTATGGAAATAATTCTATGGTGAATTGACTAGACGGCTACAGTATGTCCTCGGCTGACCTAGTTAACCATGTGCATAATATCCCTCTGCTCCGATTGCTGTTGACTCATAGCAGGATGACGATGCCTCCTGTATGTGAGGTAAGGGAGAAGCTGAGTCTTAATATGTGACTGAACACCATGAACTCATTTGACTTTTCCAAACATCATTTCATTTGGCAGGAGATCCATTTTACATCAGTAGAAGTTCGATCAAAGTGCCCTCTTTGACTTGGGAGGCAGAATATTTGACCCTCATTTTGTAGCATTTCATTTTAAAGCTATGAAATCAATCATCAATAATCTTTGGTAAAGTTATAAAATGGACCTCTCCAGAAGTTATTTATGGTACTCACCCTTTACTTAAGTATTTTATGTTTATGGTAAATAGTATTTCACTTTTTTATGTACTATGACTTGTTATTTGTTACAATCGATTACACTCTTTTTCCATCTAGTGTTCACTCATCTATTATCTGACAGGGTTTTTTAAAGCAGTACTGTATAGTGACAATAAAGTTCAATTGAATACAATTTTGAGCCCATATATTTATATGGTATGGAATTTAGGTTCAAGTATATGAATTCGTCACAGATCTAGCATTGTGTAATATAAAGCCATAATATATTTACATGTAATGTAATATGCACGTGTGAAGCAATGTGTTTCTGCTTCGCCAACAACAAACTCTGGATAAAACAAGACCAGAATCTACAGCCATGCTAGCAGTTCTATGAGGCTGTACAGTGACGCTTTGAGCTAAATGCTAACTTCAGCATGCTAACATTGTCACAGTAAAAATGCTGATTCAGCAAGTATAATTTATCATGTTTAACATCTTGGTTTAGCTTGTGCTAAAATTTGCTAATTAGCACTAAACACAAAGTACGGCTGAGGCCGATGGGAATGTCATTCATTTTGCGAATAGTGTGAAACAGAAATGAGTCGGCACTTTTGCACTTCCGATGTCCTCATCTTAATGTTTTATTTTAAATGGGCTTTGGTTAGATGCCTGAAATATGTAGAACTCTATATCGTAGTATGAAGTAATTAACCGGCTGCGTCCCAGGGGACAGGGTTAGCATGCATGTGTGTTTGTTAGTTGGGTAGTAAGAGTGTGCGTGTCGATGTAGTGGTGTATGTGCTGCGTTATCGTATAGGTGGGCAGATTGAACTTTGCTGTCTTTTCCTTCTCGTTGTCTTGACTGCACGTGAACTCATGTGCTCACTGGTTACCTCTCTGGCTGAAGAATTAGCTCCAACTCTCAAACCAACACAGACGCACACCCCTGGTCCCTGGTAGAATCTCCACTTCTTTCCCTGATTGCCCCGGGGGCTTACTGGACCTTGGCATTCCACTCACATGGCAACACGTTAACACTTGTGCCGCCCCTACAAGCACAGCATGGTGAGCCATGGCACTGAGACAGGTAATGATGTAAGCTTCCCCGCAGTCACTCCCGCCGCTGCTCCTTGTTGTGATATAATTGTCCCTCTCTGTATTCATGGATATGTGGTCAGTATCAGTATAGCAATGTTAGCAACTTGACCCAGGGGATGATTTTAGCAAGTTGAAAAGAGGAGGATACAACTTTCTTTGTGCTAGAAGATTTCTAAGGGAAATGTACCGGTATATAGAAGCAGCAATTCAACTACAGCTCACTGGGTTTGTCATACTTGCAAATTATCTGGCTGTACCCAAGTATAGTAGCTCTAGTGAAGTGCTTTTTATTCCTTCTTATATTGAAGTAATGGAGTAGAAACCTATTCACAGACTTTGCACTGTTGCTCTAATATTAAGTGCAAGTCTGTGCACTTAATAGCATAATGTTATCGTTGCATTCACTGTATGAAACTATGTACGCTTATGCATGAATGTATCCATATCTGTACATATCCATATATGTACAAAACTCTACAAGTTGAACACAAACGGATCAAAGCAGTAAAGCATCGAGTAGCCTACACTTTCCCTTTAGCATCACGAAACTAAACTTCTCGCCAAAGACATTTCAATGAAGAAGTTGATGACTTCTTCTGTGACTTAAGGTGTGCAATGTTTCAAAGCCTTTTCCAGCATCCCAGCTGTTTCAGTAGAGCAGCTTAGTAGCCAGCAGTGGACCGTGGTTGTACTTGGCAACGCTCAGGTGTGATTGCGTGAAATTGTGTGAGCATGAAGCGCTGTGCAGCTGAAAACCGAGGACCGTTTGTCCTTGAATAAATCAAACATTTCTTTCACTGGCACCATGCCGTCTGTTTGAATGGTTGCCTTTGTTGATTCGTGGTACTTAACCTGGACCCCTGTGTTCATGCTGCTGTTTAAGCGGCATGGATGCCAAACCTAACCTCTTGAGCTACGAATGAGTCTACAGCATGTAGCTTACAGATGGGAACAGGAACTCTGTGTTTACAGCAGGTAGTTAGGTGTCATCTCTTTTGATCATCAGTCATGTGAATCCCCATCAAACAAACAATTATGTGCTCCGGATTTTATATATAATATTTAAATTAATTCATGCATTATGTGTGGTTTCATGGCAAGAAACATGACAGTGTGTGCGTGTGTGCATTTGTTGTGTTGCACTAAAGAGATGACATCATGGTTTGATACTCATGATTCTCATGATGCCATGTCAAAAACCGTGTGTGTGTGTGTGTGTGTGTGTGTGTGTGTGTGTGTGTGTGTGTGTGTGTGTGTGTGTGTGTGTGTGTGTGTGTGTGTGTGTGTGTGTGTGTGTGTGTGTGTGTGTGTGTGTGTGTGTGTGTGTGTGTGAGAGAGAAAGAGGGAGGGGGGGAGAGAGTGTGACGGGAGCCTAATCCTGGTGTGTCTGATGGTGGAGGACTTGTGTGTGTGTGTGTGTGTTTGCATGTGTAGTATTCCATACCATGACTGAGTGCAATACTCACAGATGCATGTGCGCTCTCTTTCACACACACACACACGCACGCACACACACACACACACGGAAGGATCAAACCACCTGCAGTCCACTATCATCCCATTCTACTATCATCCCCTTCCCTGGCATGGCGCACAGCTTAGCAAACAAGTCTAGTTTGTTTATTTGTGTGTGTGCTCCTCACATGGTCCTCCCCACCATCTTTTCCCTCGTTCATCACCTCTCTTTCTCTTCTTCCACTTTTCTCACCTCCCTTCATCTTCTCTCCCTTCTCCTCTGGCTCTTCTTCTCCAGTGTGTGTGCTCTTTAACAACAGGCTACATGGAGTACACAATGACCTTGCAGACAAACTGAAGGCTTGTCAAGCTAAGAGCAAGAGAGACGGCATGATAGCCGAGTTAAATTGATACAATCCTCTGGAAAATTGGCAGAATCTTGTCGAACATGGATGCGTCCAGCTAGGTGCCCTGTCTCAGACACGTGGACATCACTGACCAGATGACCTTATTAAACCAGAGACATTATTCTATGCCTTGGTACATAACTCACACTTCAATATTTTAAACTCCTGCTGTTCTACAGAAACGTCTGCATATCTGAAAGGTCAACTTTCATGCATGTAGAGAAAAACAAGTGGCGGTTTAGGCGTCACACCCACAGTTCGCTCCTCGCTTACTCGCTCACACACTCACACGCTCACACACTCACTCAAGCGTCAGTACACTTCAGACTGAGAAGTAAATACAAGCCTCAATGTTGATGGAAAAAAAACTACGTTTGTCATTGTTTTATTTTGGAAAATTTCTCATAGCAAATGTGTTGCAGCCGTAGGGCACCGAAATGAAGAAAAGCTTTATTTTTACACACATCCGTAACAATTTAAGACTTTTGTTTCATTCTTTCCTTTTTCCTAAAACGGATCTTAATTGGAATTTACGTGTTTTTTTTCTTTTCCAGGATGTGCTTTGGTAAAAGAATTACACACACAGTCTTGACATCTGGCCAGTGGTTTGCTATGTTCTGGCAAACCTTGTAAGCTGTGTGGGTTTGACGGAAAGAGAAAGAAAGAGGGGACAGTCAGGGAGGAATATCACAAAAAAAGAAGAAAAATTCAGAGATGGAAATGAAAAGAGATGAGGGGAGATAAATATGCTGAGCCTAAATGACAGGAACACGGGTAAACAAATATGATATGCATGATAGAGAAACAAAGATATGGGAGGCAGCTGGAGAGGGAGGCAAATGACATCACTGTAGTTGGTTTGTGCACGTGTTGTACTTTGAGTGTACTAGAGCATGTGCTGGGCAGAAGGGAGGGCTGAGAGCGAAGCAGTGACGTATTGTAATCTGGGATACTGAGAAGCCCAGCTGTGCAGAATCTGGGCAAAGCGAGGGCTTATGTTACGTCACACAAACACACACACATAGCCTGTCATGAGTCCTGAAGGAACACAACTGTCGCTAGGGAGAAAGGTCAGGAGCGCACATGTGTACGCTGTTTGCCGTTTTCTAGTAGTCCCTGTATTTATGTCCTCTTCACTACCAAATACCAGTAAATATTGCCTCCACCCATCATTTCTACGTTTCCTCCTCTTCTTCTGTGCTGACGTGCACCCTGGGAAGGAAGTAGTAATGCCAGATGGAGACGTGGTCAGCCTCATGTTGAGAGCCACAGTGCAGGATTTGGACCCCACTCTCTGGCAGCAATTTGCTCAGAGCAAAAATAACTCTCTTGAACTGGAAATACACTACGATTCTAATGCACCACCACCCAAACAACTAATGGCACAACCTCTGCAAAGAGCAGAGGAAAATACCTATTCCTAGCTCCACAACCATATTTGGCAATGACTTCAGGAAAAGGGAATAACTCTAACCATGTCAACCTCCCAAGCTCCTCTGCACTCCTTTTGATAATCATGAAATTGCTTTTTTACTACTTTTTTTTAACTCTAAGAGTCTAAGGCATCCATGCTTCTGTGAGTGTGACGATGCAGTCGTGTACATGAATGCATCCCCGGTGGTTAGCTCATTCTGCAAGTTGAGGCTATGAAAAATGTTTATTCACAACCTGCGCGAGGGCATGTTTACCCTCGGGGTCGTTGATAGTTGCATAATTATTTGTACGCACCACACACTCGGCACGGGTCTATTAATAGATCACATGTATAAATCCTCTGTTGCATTATGTGTCAACCTGATTTATTCATCCCATCCCCATACACCTGAGGATCATTTATAAGAGCTGACAAAAGGGTGGGAGAGGAGCTCAATCATTTGAAACACAGGCCTTTTGATGGATGTCTCAGAGAATATTGAGGCCACCAACAGTCTGCTCATTTTCTTTTCTTTGCCATAAAATGATATGTCCAGGGCCATTGTGTTGGGACAGCTGATTTACATGTTTCAGGCAGCTGTTACGTTTCTAGCCACACCAGCAGAATGGCTCAGGATGACAAAGGTTTAGTCAGTTTGACGATCCCATTTTGTGCCAAATGTTTGTGTCAACTATATCCTTAAAGATCTCTAAAACAGTTTGCAACGAAATTTGGTTCACTCTTTTGTGGTGCCAAGAGGATGAACCTTAATGACTTTGGTGATCTTTTGTCTAGTGCCATGAACAAACCACTTCAAATTTCCACTTTTCGAACACAGTTCATAAGACAAATGACAGAGTCCGATATTGTAGAGCTAAAGCAAACAAGATGACTGTAAATAGTGCTAAAAATGTCAATGTATAGATTTGAATTTGGCGACAACCAGGCTTTCCACTGGTACGGGCTTTCATTTGAATGAGGCCAGTCAGGCGGTGCAGTAGGGATGCCGACGAAGGGTTGTCTGGGGAAAGACTTGACTCTTCCACAACGCAACGCAACATCATCCGGGAAGGCGCTGCGTTGGCTAATTGCGTTCATGCAAGCCCATATTCCTTGTAAGTTTGAGACATAATTACGGAAATGCGCACACTGTAATGGAACTTTTTTTAGCCAACGCCTAATAAAATGTTCATGCAAGCTTGAGCGATCACCACATTGGGTTTTTTGTACGCGTGTGTGTTAATTACTGACCACCCGTTAAAACAGTCAACACACTTCAGAGGACCTAAGTGGGCACTGAGTGGTTGGCATGGTGCCGGCCTCGTGTCACTGCATCCTGCCTGTTTTCTGCTGCCACCTCCTCCCCATGAGTGGGCACACTGCTGGGAAAGGCCAGATGAGTAGGTTGGTGTTGGAGATAAAGGGGCGCTGTGCCGTCTTCACTTCACGCCTGACTGACACTGCTGTGCTTTCATATTGTGCTGCTGCGGCGACTGGTTTCGCTACTTTAGGAAAGCAGTGCTTTTTCTTACAAAGTACATTTGACTAGTAGCTGTTTAGCTTCCACATTTGTGCATTAGTGTAACTGCCGAATCAGCTAAAATTCTCACCAAATATTATGAAATCCATAGTAAAGGGAAGTGATGCAACAGAAAAACGATTACAGTTGGAAAAATGATATGATTGTGATTTGTTCACAGTACAAATGTTAACATGCCGATGTTGACCATGAGCAGGGAGGCTAATGTTTAGTGTCCATTCATCAAATCGATGCCAAGTCATTTTACTGAATAAGTAAAAATGTTTGCCTGATGATGGCACTATAGGAAAAGTCACACAGTTGCTGAGGTATTTCAGTCTGGACTAAAGTGGTGGACTGACCGGGCGATCATTAGAAGGACCAGCTGACTTTAGCCTGAAGCCGCACCACTAGAGCACTTACTGAAGAACAATTAAATGGTTCCGTCAGGCAATAGCCGGGTCTCCACTCTGACGTTATCTCCTCTACATCCGCAGTGAATCCTTTGTTGTTTCATGACCAAATGCAAAGCCCCAACCTGTCCCATGAGACCATTAAACAGCACAGTACACTG
Source organism: Melanostigma gelatinosum (assembly GCF_949748355.1). NCBI lineage: Eukaryota > Metazoa > Chordata > Actinopteri > Perciformes > Zoarcidae > Melanostigma > Melanostigma gelatinosum. The sequence goes on from NC_136655.1 coordinate 6,715,689, forward strand.
AGTTCCTGGGCCCTTAAATTGTCTTAGATGATCTTTTTGAAAGTTTGTGTGTGAACAGGAAGAGACGGGGATGAATACTGGAGAGTAGGTCAATGTGATTCTGTGGAAGAAGACTGCATTAGTGGTCGTCGATTATCATAGAGGGTCCTCAAATACTCAATCTCTCTCCTAGAAAGACCACTTTGCCCCCGAGAACTAACGGCACAAAAAGGTTGTTTGTGTGTTTGTGTGTGCGCTTCCTTTGAGTCAATCGCTTACCATTCGTCAAACCTAGTTGCTGACGTCAGCGTGTTCTGTGTTGCATTTCTCCTCGAGTCTTCAGCAGGCAATAAACATCTGAAGTTGGGAGTGTTTTCCGAAATCCAGCCTTTCCAGTGCAGTGCGTGACTTTTTCCTGTGCATTATCAGCACTTCCTGTCATTAGCAGGAAGTCTGTGTGCGATTGAAATAGATGGACACCGGAGTGCTATTGACATAGACGGAGACAGTAAGGTCATTATTGCTTTGCCCAGAGGAGAAAGACCTCTCCCAGGTCTCTTAAGTGCTTCTCCTTCTACTTCACCATCATCTGAATCCTCTTGTCCCTGCTGGCTGTCTGGAAGACAGGCTCCATCAAAATGAGAGTAGTATTGAGATGTGTCAAAGTCGCAGCAGGAGATGCCTGTCATGGTTAGAGAGTTTTGATAGGTTGGTGTCATAGAGAATCACATTCACTGTTCTTGTCAAGTATAAGGGGATGTGAGCAGTTTATCTTTAGTATCTGCCAGGATTCCTTTTCCTTCGTCCAAGACTGCGAGGTAGGCAGACACTTAGTTTCAAAAAGTTTCGAGGCTCCTCTCACGCCTTCATCTTAGCAGGGACATTAGCACCGGTGCTTGCTGCCTGTTGCTGGAGTTTCATAACTTACACATTGCCATACGGACGCGGCGTTTTGAACCCACAGTAGTCATGCTTGACTGTGTTTGTGCTCACATACCATAATTAGCGTAATGAGTTATTTATAGCCAGCTGTGGAATTAGCTGTGGAATTGCCAGGCAGCCTCAGGGCTGATTAAGCCACTTGCCAATCAATTATTTATGGCTTCCTGGAGAAGAGTAGCTTGTCCTCCTTTGTATGCAGCACCATGGCAACACAACAGGAAGCAGCAAGCCTGTGGCGAGGAAGTAGACCCTGTGATAGAATCCTCTGTGCCATCCCCGTCTGCACCATCCCACCCCACAGCGCTCTAATCTAAACCATACTTTTATTGGTAGCCCTCTCTGAACTCCCTAAATGTAATACAAGGTGTTAATGTTCAGTATTTGAGGGGAAATAAATGAACTGGAAGAATGAAATTAGATTATTCCCAGTTGGAGAGATGGAGGAACTAACGAAACGCGCCATAGAAAGTCTGCTTTTTATCCCGTCACTGTGAGATCAGGTAAACTACCTTTGGGTCATAACAAACACAGTTAATGAGGTTCTCAGGGTCACAGGAACCTCTGTTTCACACTCTAATTGAAAAGTCCCATGAGGTAGCGTGTTGCAAGCATTTGTGGTCACGAAAAGAGAGTTTTCTGTGTTCTTCTGGAGAAATGTATGGCTTCAACAACAGAATATCTGCCATTGCAAAATTGTTATTCCATGTGAAACTATTTCCTGTCATACTTGCCACATCCTCCCCATGAGTAAGGGTGAATCACTGGCTTTCAAACTGGCAGCCAAAAGCAGCTGAGTATTTTTTTATTTCTTTTTTTTAAACGGAACAGACCTGCTTTAAACACTGCTTTTACCTGTTCTTACCATTATTGGTATCCTCTGGAATACTCTTCTCTTTCTGTATGTTCCTCTGCATGTCTCTCACTTTCCTTACTACCACGTGGACATTCACTCCCACAGATCAAGGCAGAAACATCAACCGGTCAGTTAAATAACGGTACACAACGGTCTAATCAAAGTGAACGCAGCCGGTGCTTTTCACCTCGTGAAGTAATCCGACGAAGTCTACCCTCTGCATGTCAGCGAGTGCAGAGCGGCGCTTTGAGAAGAATTTCAATCAGTCTGTCTCACTCCTACACAGCTAGTTGGCTTCTGGCTGTGTGGGAGGCCCACAGGACATTGCCATGGGCTGTATCTTCACAGATCTGGCACCCAAATTGAATCTCAAATGTAAAATATTCTGCAGTTGTTCCTTATCCACTTTTCCTTTCCTATATGAACTGTGTTTACAAACTAAATCTCTGCAAAGTTCCACAGAAAGCAAACAGCAAAAGCAACATGCCCAAAATCTGAAACAGGAGATGTTTATTATTATCAGCAGAGACGGCCTTTTTTAACCTACTGTACAAAAGACTATAGAGCGTGTAAAGTGTGTAAAGGGGTCAGAACATTAGCTGGTTCCGTTATTTTAACGTCTTTAGGTCCGGGTAAATTGAGATTTCTCTGTATTTTCTATCCAAGCAATCAACTATTTCTTTTTGCAAGTTAAAAAAAACGGTGGTGTACCATCTAGATGCAACCCCTCGCTGAGGGCATATGTGCAGGGCTATTTCTATCTAAAGGAGAAAAGGAAACACTAGCTAACCAGCTGCTGCTGTAGCTTCATACTTATTGTGTGCATATTGAAAGCACATACCAAAATGTTGAACTATTCTTTTAACATTTTATACAAAATGGGATGAACAAAGATGCCCCAAAGGCCTGATTCCTCCTGCATTCAACAGACGTAAACTCGTACTTTGCAATGTGAAACACATTGTCATTGCAATACTCCCATGTGTATTTCTTTCTCACTTCCTGACTCCTTTTCTCACTTTCTTTCTCACATTTTTCCTCACTAAGCAGTATATTCTTTGACACAGTTGCTCTCTGAGGACATCCATTTGCCCAAGGACTCATCAATCCCAGCATGCCTGGCTGGTTGCCCAGCTCTTTTTCCTAACTGCCGTCTACTCGTTTGCTGACCAGTCATCACTTTCTCATTTACAGCATCAAGGGAGAGGAGCTGATAAGCGGATGAACATGTACTTCCCATGTGATGACACAGACACATATTAATACATTTAAACACATTGATATTGTTTGTATCGAAACTCACTCACAATGTTTTTTTCAGTCTAAAGAAATACACTTACACATACAATGCAAATGCAAGTTCAGGTTTGAGATTGCAGTTTGTCTGCCAACATTCAAGTCCTTTTGAACGTCTGTACTTCAGTCAATATTATTTTCAAGAACACAGTTTCACAGTGTTTTGCTTGTATTGACGGTGACTCTTCAATGTCGACCCTTTTTGGGAGAAACATTGTAACATTTGGGATATTTTGAATGTAGTCCTGGCATTATGCATTCTTAGGAGCTAACTGTTGGTCAGGCACCTGTCCCATTGCTCCCTGAAGCCTACATAACCAACACACAGTAGGCCCGCACCTGTTAGTCTCATCGATGGGTGCCATGATGCTCTGCAGCTGCTCTGTTTACTTTTTGTATTTTTTTTGTATTGAGGACCTTACAAGTCCCGTTTGCTCTCGTCTGTCTCGTCTTTTGTTATTTCCATCTCTTCCCGCCTTTTTCCACAGTCTTATTGTTTTGTGGAGGCGTATTTGACAGTGAGTTTTGTTATTGTCTTATTTAAAATGAATGTGTGACAAAAATGAATTCATTATTATACTAGCATAATCTAACTTCTGTGATTAAGCAGTCACTAAGGTATTAACTTCCAGTTCAGTGGATTGACTTTCTTGTTTATTCGATGTTTAACAGCTTATATTTGCAAGCATTTCATTTGTATTTACTTTTTTCCCCAACTACACATAAGCGTCTCGCAGAGCTCCACAGGCAATTTCTATCAATTTAGCATCCATTAATTACAGATCAATAACCACCCGAACAGCTTTAAAAGAGGCGACTTACGACAAACGACTTACAATTCAGATTCTACACCGTAGGCACAGCTACAGGAGCAATTTTGGGATTAAGTGTCTTGCTCAAGGACGCATCGACATGCGACTATAGTGGAGCCTGAGCCGGGGATCGAACCGCCGATCTTCTGATTGGAGGACCCTGCGATCCACTTCGCCACAGTCGCCCCACACACACTCGCTCTCTCACACATGCACACATAGATAGACACACACACACAAACGTACTTACGGCTTCTCACTCATTTGAGACTTGGTTAAAAATGTGGGAAATGCCCGATGTCAGCACAGCGGCTTGTAAGAGGTCCTCTGAATTCCTGCATCAGCAGCTGTCAGGCATGCACACAGGGAGGACGGGGGCAGGCGCAGAAATGTATTCCACATTATCTGTACTGTGTAGGCTATTTCAGAAGCTACAACATGATTATATTTGCTTGTCTGGTTTATTTGTTTTCTCTCCTGCACTGAGGCACTGTGAATCGACCAGCTTCTGTTGATACAGACTTCTTTTTAGCCCCCCCCCCCCCATTAGACGGTCATGCACACACACAAATATCTATCAACCCTGACTTGTTGACATAAGGGTTAGTTTAACAACCCAACCGCTGCAGACCTGTGCTCATACACGCAAAAGCACACTCCGATACAAACCACAGACAGATACTACCACTCACATGTAATGTATGTAAATGTGCAGCAGCCAATACAGCACACACACACACACACACACACACACACACACACACACACACACACACACACACACACACACATCTTGTAATGCATTTGAGGTGGAAAGTGAGTGGCCCTGTTCATTGCCTTGGAAACGGCAGGCTGGCCAGTGGAGGTAGTAGCTCTGCAGCGTAATGATGTTATCACTGGACCCGGGTCAGTTCAGGACAGACCCCTACAGACCTACTGTACACACACCCACACACACACACAGTCATGCTGGCTGGTAATCGGCATTCTCCAAGGATGGAAAAAAAAGGTTTAAGTCAGAAAATTTGAAGTTTCCCAAAAATAATGTGTGACTGCGGTGTGAATTCTTGCTGCAGTATCAGCAGTATGCTGTAACTGTCGGGATGTAGAGGAATCTCACAAATCTATGAAGAAATATTTAAAGAGCTTCTTCTATTAGTTCCCCTGTAAAGTCTTTATTTAAACTCCCACACATTAAAACATTAACCACATTCAAAATGTCTTCGTTCATTCAAGAAAATCCTCTCATGGATTTCCCCCCAAAAATGTGTAGTAATTGAAAAAATATATTCAGCCCACACTTGTATGCAAATTGCATTTAAAGACAAAGCAACTTATATATTAAGTTGTCTTTCTTTTCATAGCGGATTAATTCCCCACTCACACTTTTTAGAAACATTTTTTTTTTTTAATAGACCAAATAGTTGATCAATTCATAAAAATAAAAAAACACCATCTGGAGATGGAGTTGTCATTTTTGCATCTATTACACTCTTGATTTACAACACGTGTTGTCTTTAGAGGTCTGTAATATCTAGTATCTCCGATTCCTGCTGTAAGGAAATGTCTTAAAAATGTCTTCAGTCGATGAGTAAAATACACTCAGACGAGCATTATTATACGTATTCATTCCACAACTCAGGTAGAAAGCAAAAGATGATTGTTACTTTCACTTCCGTGGACGTCTTTTTGTCAGTCTGTCAACGGTTGAAGTGGAAGAAACTTGTCTTCTGCATTATTACCCACATTACACCTCCACCTCCACAGTGGCCTCTGCTCTGTTTATTTTGCTGGTCACGGGGGCATTTATTTGACATTGTAGGGCCACAAACCGATCCCCATTCCAGCCCCTCATCCTTGCAATTCTGCATTCTTCCAACCCTTTTTCTCCTCCATCATTTCTTCAGTCACAGTGGCTGAGTTACACTAACCGAGACACTTCTCTCTCTCTCTTTCTCACTCACCACTCATTTTCTCTTTCTTCCTCTTTCTCTCCCTCCCCCCCTTATTAGTGGCCTTCTTCTCATTATTGTACAAAGTGTCCATCTCTTTTACATTGCAGCTATGTGAATGGTTGTTGTTCAGAAAACGGCATCTATACCTTGTGCTGATTGTTTTGTTTTTTTAAGGAATGGTGATGTTTGTATATGAGAACAAACATATCGACAATTAATAAAGACATGCTCGCCATTTGCATCTCTGTCTACCCAAAGTTACGAGAAGGAAAGTCTCTATCGGGTCCAAGTAGATATTGATTATCAGCCATTTTAGAGTCATGAGCCAATATCTGTTTTAATTAGCCACTTCAGCTTGGCTTTATGGAGGGCAATTTCGTCGCTAACATGTTAACATGGTCATTGTGGACATGTTAGCATGCTGAACTGTTTTTGTCCCGATCCAAGTGTCTTAATAATAGATCAACCTATTTTTGTGCTCTGATCCAGTTTTTAATAATTTTCAACATTCTGGCTTTCTATAATGTTCTGCATGTCTTTGGAAAGTGGATTGTTAGTTTGAAACCTGTGGCCACAGACACTGTATAAATAAACAGTTTCTCTTTCTGTAGCTGCTCCTTATTTCACACGTTGACAGTCATTAATATCGTGTGTGTGTGTGTATACCAGCATGTGTGTACATACTTGTGTGTGTTGGAATGTTAATGAGCCATGGGCATGTGTCTCTTAGTTATTTATAAAGTGTTTTGTGCTCAAGGGTAGGCACAACATCCCCCCCCCCCCTTTATCCTGTTACGTCCGTGTCCCAATGAGGACACAGCAGCGCTCCTGTTGCTTTCTAGGGTTGTCCTGAGTCTGTCAAAAAACCTGCATTCAGACACGTAAACATGTGAATGTGGAGATTACTTGTGTGTGTGTGTCAGCTGGGCTGTGAGAGTTGTGGAGTTGTGAGTGAGTGACGCTCCCTTTGATTCTATCACAGGGGTCACATCCTCTCTACAGGGGCACTGCTTCCTGTTGTGTTTCCATGGTGACGCTGCATACAATAAAAGGACAAGCTACTCTCTCATCCTTGAAGCCGTGTTTGCCTTACACGGCACCACATGGAAACAAACGCACTGAGACAAACGCACACACACACACACACACATGCTCAGGAGTACAGCGATCGTGCACACGTTTGCTCTGCAGCACATATTACATTATTCGCAACACAAGAGATTCGTCGAGTTACGAGTTTGTATGATCAATTAAGCCACGTCGGGCATGCCAGCCGTGTTAACTTACTAGAAAATAGGTCACTACATATATTGAGATATTCACCAATCACATCACTGTGGATTACCAGATGCAGCCACAGCATATCGGGACATTAGATGTTGAAAATTAACCGAGGGGATTTATAACAATAAAATTGTTTCTCATGATGTGTCTTATGTGACCAGATCAGAAGCTGCAGTGTTTTCACGCATTAGGGTGTAATTGTGTTGGACACAAAAAAATGCTGTCGTTGCTTTTGGTCTTTTCGAAACCTGTGAGCAAGAATTCACAGGCAATCTGTTTCGCTCATTTCCCGAAACTTTCAGTTTGTGTCGATGAATGTGAAAGATTGCAAAGAGCAAGATCAAATATTTCACGCAGAATAATGAATGAATTGTTGTGCTGCTAATCATAATCATTCCAGAATGTCAGCGCACACACACAGACGAGCACTGAAAGCCCTTTATAATCTTCAAATATCACAGAATTGCTTCGGCGGTGCTTATCGGCGTCCAGCAGTGCAAGATTTTGGTTGTAATGGATGCATTCAACTCACACTCGTATACTATAGTATTTATATTGTACTCCATTGCTATTTTATCAAATCCGTGTGTGTTGGGGGAGGTGGCTGCTGTATTGAGATGGCTGTGCAGGGAGCTGTTAAGCTCGGGGATGTAAAGCTGACTCTTACGACTAAAATGAGATGACCAGCAGCGTGTCTGTGTATTTCAGTGTGCATGTTCAACTGAGTGGATATCTGCAGGTGCTACATAAGTATGCTCATTTCTAACATGAGAACAGCTGTCATTTTCCTTAAATACGTTGAAATTAAGACATAGATTCAAACTAAAATATTGTCACCCCTGACGCCCCATTCACGTCTACCCACAAGTCAGCTGGTGTTTCATCTGAGGAGGAATCGACCCACGGGTGACTCTGCCTGTGATGACTCATCAATCACTGTCAGTAGTTAAACATCCAATCAGAGGGACCTTGCCAGTGTCACGTCCAATCCGATTGATGGGAGATTTTTCATCTTCCCGGTTTAATCAGACTGAAGATGTCAAATATCTCTCCAACCGAAATATTTCAATCTGTTCAGGGCCAAATAAGGACTTTAACGATGGAAGAGTTTGTCTTAGGTAGGTTCATGTAGAACAGGTTATAGATATTTTCAAACGCGTTGATGGTTTTCATACTGCACACAAATTACAGATCCAGACTTTGCTGTAGAGGGACTGACAAAGGAAACAGTAGTAGTATGGAGCAAATCAGATGCTCTCCTGTCAGCGCACACTCACACATATGGAAAAAGAAATGTCGATATTTTTCAAGTAAAAATGCCAAACATTGTATCCCACAAAATGTGATGATTTGCTGCTATTTCTTAGCTGACTGTAAATTAAATTTCTTTGGTTTTTGAGCTGTTTGTTGGACAAAACAAGCAAATTGACGACATCATTTTGGACTCTGAGACATGATGAATGGCATTTTATAGACAAAACAATCAATTGATAAACCAAGAATATAATCTGCAGAGTAACAGATAATGAAAAGAATGGTTAGCTGCAGCTCTTCATGTAAACAAATGCAATCATTTAAAATACCACATTCTGCTGCAGTTTTAATGATTCAGGAGGTAGATGTGCAGAGTGCCCGCTCTGCTTTTAAATTTTCACTGATGGAAACTGGTTCACTAGAGTAAAGGCCAGCAATGATTCAAATCTAAGGGCCCCAAGTACTCAAATCTGCTTTCAAAATGACAATAGATTGAGCATTATCCATTATGGTTTTTGCATTACTGTACTATGCAACAGTACCAATTTTGTAAAGTACTAATGAATTGCATCACGAGAGGGCCTTGGGGTTGCAGCCACACAATGTGTCAAGACTTGGAGAATGGACTGACATGACACTGGCTTTGCAATCTGAGGGTGTTAAATGGAAGTGTGATTTCACGGCCTTGCATTATCAGTGCCAAAAATTGAAGAGGGATTCTTTTGTTGTTGCAGGGAAGAATAAATGGTTGATGTACACACAAACAGGGAGAAGGCTTTGCATACTGTTGGATTCTAAGTACCGGTATAGTGCTGTCGCTGTTCCATACCTATACAGTTTGTTGACCTTTTCTTGAATTTAAGTGTCCTACATGCACAGGGAATCACACATGGCCTTTAAGCCCTCGCGCATGGTCGAATGGCAGAAAGCGAGGAACACTTAATAATAGTCACACTGTGGCACACAGGTTTATAAGGCGCTGTCTGCAATCTGAGGACTGCCATGTTACTGGTTATAATTTCTGTTTGGATCGCAATTACATAGAAAAGTAGAGCTGTAGGAGTTGGGAATCAAACAGTTCTCTGGCTGTGGTAGACATTAATACTTAAGTTGCCAATTCTACCAACTACACTGCGTTTTTGTAAAGCTTTCAACCCATTAATTAGAATAGAACAGTTGTCATTTTTGTGGACAGTTCAGGTGCCTGCTAAAACATCTGCTAAATTCTCACGTACAAGATAATGCATAAGGCACGTCACACATTAGCTTTTTATGTGGGAACAAAACATTAATGTGGTGAATCTTTTCGTTCGTCAATTACAAGCCGAAGATGTCGCAGTCCTCCTCCACAGCTTTCTCTGTTAGGTTGCTTTTTATCTACTGAGCCGTGAATGTATCCGCTTGTTCTCCCAATCTCTTTCTCATTTTCCCTGATAGTCACACTCACTATGTACCAACACCTATTTCTCTCAGACTGACTCACGATTCGCATGCTCACATGGTATTGTGCTGCCAGTGCATGATCGATTTTCTGGCACATTTGTGCCTACACACACACACACACACACACACAGCCCGAAGCTTTGCTATGTAATCGCACAAAGTATGTTGGAAATCTTTTTTTACTTTCACACCTAAAGGTTCATCCGCTCTTGCCCCACTCACCGATGACATTACCTCCAGTTTTGTGCACCGGCAGAAATCAATCGGCAGCCACTTAGAAGTGAGGGGGCTCTAATTAAATAAATGGAGTGCATCGTTGCAGGAGCTGAGGAAGGGGATGAGGAACGATTAAGAGTGCAGAGGGCAGTACAATCTGTCTTTTTGGGGAGCCCACCCTCGGTGCAGCCGTGAGTCAATCGCCCACTGAAACACCCTCTGATATACGCTTTTTCCTCACAGTCCATCAGGTGTGTGACTAAGCATGCTATTGTCAGTGTGACTGAGGGTGAGCCTCACTACTTCACCAGTCCCCCCCCCCCCTCCCAGCCACCCACCGTCCCTCCTACACACACACACACAGAGCCGTCCCTGTTCCCATCTGTCACCCGCTACTCAGCAGGCAGCAGTGTCGCCTGTCAAAAGTGCCGGTCATTGATTGCTACTGTAAGGTGGGATGGGCCCTGTGGTGTTGAATTTCGAATGACTGCAGTGAATTGTGGGTGCTGGTGTGGGCAGTGGCAGCTGTTTGGGTACAGTGCTCCCTTTGTAGGGGCCAGCTGACTCAAAGATCTCATCACGGACAGTTAATACTTAGCTGGTGGATCACAGGCTGATTCGTCCCAGCCAAATATAAGGTATGAACAGTAAATTGGCCAAATTGAAGGCTGCCCTAAAGATTTACTACTGCACTTCCAGCTCTGGGGACCCACAAGAGACGGATTGAAACAATAATAGTCGGAAATGAGGCAGCAGACTTATTTTGAATCCCTAGAGCTCCAAAAATACTGGATACACTTTTTTTATGAGGCTGTAAATAATCACTTCATACAAACATTTAATTTCCTCATGGACTGTACATCAGAAGCTGAACGATGAGATTTTCAATTAACTGATTTTGGGCACTGATATTTTTTTTTGGGGGGGGGGGGGGATTTATTGTTTCCATTCACTTCTTCGCTTTCCCATTGTGCATAGCTACTTGTGCAAACGCCTTAATCAGTTCACAGCAGCGTGCTATCTAAAAAACACAACACTTTTGTTTTTGGCCATCTGGAATGTATTCGCTCTCTTTTAGTTCTGTTTTTGGTCTCTACCAACTCCTGAGGGAAATATCTGGCTCTTCAGCTGCTAAATGCTCCACTGAGTTCATCGGCTGGTCGATAACTGTGTGTCTGCTGCTTGGTCCTGTGTTGTAGTAGTAGTAGTAGTAGTGTAGAGTGGGTTTACAGAGCTTCTTGGCTAAAAACAGCTGCATGTTGCGCCAGAGAAAGTTAAAACAAAATCTGTAGCAGGCGCTGACAGCTAAACAATGAACTAAAACTCACTCTAACGCACCCCATTCGGATGATAATACTTTGTAAATTCATCACAACAAGCAACTCCTTTCACACTGTCATTTGACACATTATAATAAAACATATTGATTATAGCAACTTTAAACTACTACTATCTACTGATAATTCTGCGCCTCCCCTGTCTTAATCGCAGTATTCCCTCATAAATGTATCCCGAGCCAGCTTGTCTCATCTGAGTGCCACCATGTTTGTTTTCAATGCGGCCGTGTCCGGGTGAGCATCATGTTCCGTGTTTTCTGAGAAAGGTTCGTTGGCCGACAACAGGAGAAGGATGAGGAAAAGGAGGCTAAGGCCGAAGTAAGTCTCCATGTCCCTCACATCCTCAGGTTACTCACCAGCCTCATTCATTATTGCTGGCCCTAATCCATTATCGATGAGCAGGTACAATGCCACATGGCTCCAGAACCGACGCTCCCAATGCTCTCTCCTTCCACCACTAACACCACTGCCATCGCCGCCCTGCCAGAAACCTCCACCACCACCACCACCACCCTGGAGCTTCTTTACCATCGCTCTGGGCTGTGACCTACATAAACGGGAGCAGGGACGACATCTTGGAGAGGTGGAGGAGAGACGAGATGGAAAACAAGAGGAAAGAAGTGGAGGATTGAAATGATGCAGAGCAGTAATTCAACAGCAGGGTGATAAGACATACAACGGGAGGAATGTGTGTGATGATTAAAACCCCCTAAAACAAGCCCTCACATTTATTTATTTATTTATTTTATTATCAGTTGATCGTTTCCATTTCACATCAGCACACCACCGTTTGTACCTTGACCAAAGAGTCGATCCATAATGATAGCGATTAGCGTGCAGTAAAACTGGCTCTGTGCCAGCTTTCAGCACATCGAACGTTCAGGATGACAACATGATGACTTGCAGCCTCACACCAGTCTCCTCTCTGTCCCTTTTTTTCCCTTTTATAGCAAACTGTTCCTCGATGCTACTGCTCTGGGGAATGCATTTAGTCACTGCTGCCCTGGATTCGACAGTCAAGAGGCACTTGTTTGACATTGGGAGGTAAACTGGGAAGAACCCATGTTTCATGCCAGCCTGGAGCAAGTCAGCGGTCTTGGCCAGACCTTGAAAACAGACGTGCAGTAATACAGGAGACTTCAAATACTACAACACATTCAGCTGAAAATGTCTCGCATAAAATGGCAAAAGTCTGATATTGTAGTCGTACCATCAAAGATAAATGATGGTGTTGAATATAGTTAAGTCACTTAACATGCCAGTGAGTCTCACACTCTCAAAACCAGGCCTCGTTTAAGTATCTTCTTTTAACTATATTGAATTTAGCCAGGCTATGGTGTGCATGGCTTTTAGTTTGTGGAGAAACAATATGAGGCCAGACTGCCGCAAAAAAATGGTATTATGCAGTAAGATCCCATAACTTGTCAGTGACAGGTTTTATCTCTACAACTGCAGTCAGTGCTCATTAACAGCCATGTGTCCTGCCAAGGTGTCCTTGAGGAAGATCCTGTAAGTCAGTGAGGACAAGCTTGTCAGATAGATGCCTGAAATATTCATGTAATATATATCCCATCCCAGTTCTGGCTCTCTGTGACAACTCTGCCCACTCTTCCCACTTTATTTTAGGGAGCGAGGGTATAGCTCCAGCGTTAGCTCAGAGTTGCCATTACTTATTTGGACTCTGTTCTCATGGAGAGACTGACTCTTCTGAGTGTCTTTGTAACTGGGCTATTTGTGCTGAAAGTAGGGTATAGCCCTCATTAACTAGGCTGTGAGAAGACTACTCCACGAGGCTTCGTGTTATGTGGTTAACGTAAGGACTCGAAACCTGGAAAGCTAACCCTGGTCCTTCCAAAAGTGATGAAATCTGCCTGCCGTTTAAGCTCACTAAGTAACAGCTCATATCTTGTTTCTTTTATACGCACAAAAACCAAAGTAGGAAGAGTGGACTATTCACTGTTTTTATGGGGGGTTATTTGGCTGGATCTCGTAATATCCTAGAGTGTTAAAGACATAGTCTTTTGATTGTTCTACATGTCAAACTAATGAGATATTGCATGTTGATTTGTGAACTTTTGAGCTGCTGCTTGGCGGATTCTGTTGACTTTGGACAGAGCCAGGCCAAACTTACACCAATTTACATCCAAAACATCACAATTCATGATTTTGACTGGTACAAAGATTCTTTTCCTGAGAGTTCATCAGAAAGAAGGTGGAAAATCATCGTCAGCCCTTCAAAATGTCACACCTTTTATTCATGTTATTTTCACCCATTTTATTTTTTTTCCTTTGACACTGAATGTGTGAGTGGACCAGTCATCTACCACAGCAGTATTACTCAGTTCAGCTCACAGGACACTTTCCCGAGCTCGAGAAACAAAGGCCAGTCTGTTTCTATGGTTTCTCACATACTGGAGATCTGAGTGGAATTTTGCATAGACGAGGCTTATGGACAGACTGCACCAGCCGCCATCTAACGAATACCAAGGAGAGGTTTGATGACGGAGAGAGCAACTTCAATGCTCCTTGACTGAATGTGAGCCATTCCACAGACACTATTTACAGTTGATGTGTCAGTGTCGCTCATCAGTGAAATGAGGCTTTATCTTTACGTCACAGGTGGCATGGAGGGGGAAAAAGCCTTCCGAGAACAAACGTGGATGCCTCCTCCACAAACAGAATACACACAATCATTCATCCACACACACACACACACACAAACTCTGGCCCTCCCATAGGTCAAAACAGGAAGCCCACCAGAAGAGCTTTGACAAACCTTTCTCCAGGCTCCTGATGCATCACACATTTCTACAGACACACTGCATTGGAAACCTCCTGCCTTGTCCTTTACATGACACCCTAACAGAGAGGAACGTTTCCATTAAGCGTCCGACAGCAGCTGAAGGTTGTGACTTTAGAGGAGAGGGAAGGCTAAAGGACGAGAGAGGAGGAGGCAACATTTATTAGTACAATCAAACAAACAGAATGTGCTTAAAGTGAATTGTGCAGTCTAGCAAGTAAACATTTCTGGAAAGGACGGATGAAAGGAAAACCAAGCAGTCTGTCGAAAAAGGTCATCTGTGCCAAAATAAATCCGAGAGAGTTTGTAATTAATAACAAAACAGCAGATGGTACATTTGTAAGGACCAAGTGCTTTTTCAAATGACATGCTCGGCATCACACGTGTTATGACTCAGAGGAGTTGAACCACAGCCTTGTTGAACCTTGTTGGTGTGTTCTGCAATGTAATTGGAAGGCACGTTGTGTTCTTTATAAACCTAAGAAGAACAAACTGACTTCCTGAATTGCAGCGAACCAGGTCAAAAACAACTGAGATTTCTCTGCTCTCTGAGAGTGAGCCTTTTGAAGAGGAGTACTCCTCGCCCAAACCACAAAAGTGAAGCCATTAAATGATTAGTCATGCAGCTGATGATGCTCCAAGAGATGGACACAGTTGGTTGTAACCTTGAACATTTCTGTTTGGGTGGAGAAATTGCTTTAAACTGTTCTGTGTCATCTTGACAGCCATAGTAGTTGGTAATTTGTCATTTTAACCCGCAAACTAAACAGAGTTGTTTCGTTCTTTCTGCCGAACAAAAGTTCCCTCTCTGTGGTCTCTCAATCAGGAACGGAGAATCCAAGTTATAACTGCCTCTGGCTCTGTGCGCCATTTCTGTCGCAGCAATGTCGCAAAGCAAAGTTTTCCCCAGACAGGCCCAACGTAATTGGAACAGTGGATAGAGGGGTGGACACAGACACACAGATACAGGTCATTACATTTACCACTAAGCATCTCCATAAGCCCAAACAGGCATATCTGACATATCCATCTGCTATAGGATCATACTGGATCTGCCCCACTCTCTCTCTCTCTGTGTGCCAGTGGTGATGATGACGGGGACATGACATGTAACTCAGCAGGGCTATGAATTTACCCACATTTACGTCTCTTCTGGAGCAATATGCCCTTTAATCCTATAAGGAGGATATTTTTGATGGACTGTGCCTGGTGTTGCCCACATATTAAAGATCGTCCCTATTTTTTCTGCCTCCATCTTTGAGTGCATCAGTTCAATTACATGTTTTGTCGAAAAGCTTGAACATGCTTGTTTCACACTGCTTGAGTTATGATGCGTGTTGTTGGATTATTTTTCGATATTAGTGCCAATACAATACCTGATTTCTGTCTTATTCTGTTCACATCACATTCGGCTTCCCTTTGAAACCATTCACCTCTCTCTCACACGTATGTTGTTTTCTTCCCTATGGTAGGAAGGTCAAGGCCATTACATACTGCAGGGCAAGGTGTGTGTTTGTGTGTGCATCATGAGTGTGTGCTTCTAGGGTCCTGTTGCACCAAGAATCGTGGGCCTTCGTCTGTAACTCTCTCTTCCTCGCCCTGCCTTCTTTCCCTCCCAGGGGAAAAGCCGCCATGCGAAAGGGAAGAAATGGGGTGTTCAAAGTTCAAAGTTCAAAGTAGCTTTTATTGTCAATTCTTGCATGTCAGGACATATAAGGAATCGAAATAACGTTTCCCACTCTCCCACGGTGGAACATAAAGTGCAGCACAACACATAAAACATAAAACACTTCCTAGGCTAAGTGAAGACAGATATCCTAGTTAAAACATATACTATACTACAATAAAACATTCAATACACATAAAAACGGGAAAAGTGGGCAATTAATGTAATAAATAATTAATAATGTAGGGGCAGGTGGGCAATTGATATAATAATGATGGGAAAATGGGCAATTAATATAATACTGTGTGTGTATGTGTGTGTGTGAAAAGTGGGCAATAAATATAATATAAATATAAATATGAGTACATATTTACAGTACTTCTGTACTTTCAGCTTCAGCTTCCCTCAGGCTGGAGGATATGATTGGGGGGAGTGAGGGGAGAGAGTTCAGTGTCCTGACAGCTTGGTGGGTAAAACTGTTCTTTAGTCTGGTGGTGCGGCAGCGGAGGCTCCTGTACCTTCTTCCAGAGGGTAGGAGGCTGAACAGACTATGTGCAGGGTGACTGGTGTCGCTTGCAATTTGAATGGCTTTCCGGGTGAGGCGGGTGGTGTATATTTCCTGTAACGAGGAGAGTGGGGCACCGATGATCTGTCCGGCTGTCTTTACAATGCGTTGGAGTGCTTTCCTGCTGTGTTGGGTGCAGCTACCACCCCACACAGTGATGCAGCTGGATAGGATGCTTTCAATGGTGCCCCTGTAAAATGATGTCAGCACTGATGTGGGGGCTTTTACTCTCTTCAGCTTGCGAAGGAAGTAGAGGCGCCGCTGGGCTGTCTTTGCCAGTGATGCGCAGTTGGTGGCCCAGGAGAGGTCGTCAGTGATGTGCACCCCCAGGAATTTGGTGCTTTCTACTTGCTCCACAGCAGCACCATCGATGGTCAGTGGCAGGTGTACAGTGTGGCGTCTCCTGAAGTCAACAACAATCTCCTTAGTTTTGGTGACATTCAGCAGGAGATTGTTGTCGCTGCACCACGTGGTCAGAAGGTTGACCTCCTTCCTATAGTTGGTCTCATTGTTCTTGGTGATGAGACCAACCAGAGTGGTGTCGTCTGCGAACTTCACCATGTGATTGGTGCTGTATGTAGGTTCGCAGTCGTGAGTCAGCAGGGTGAAGAGCAGGGGGCTGAGCACACAGCCTTGTGGGGCCCCAGTGCTTAGGGTGATGCTGCGTGAGGTGTTGTTGCCGACACGTACTGCTTGTTGCCTCTCACTGAGGAAGTCCAGGACCCAATTGCACAGTGGGGTGTTGAACCCCAGCTGGTCCAGTTTGCAGATGAGTTGTTGTGGGATTATGGTATTAAATGCTGAGCTGAAGTCTATGAAAAGTATTCTTACATACGAGTCTGCTTTTTCTAGGTGGGTGAGGGCTGGGTGGAGAGCAGAGCAGATTGCGTCCTCTGTGGAACGTTTTGCTCTGTATGCAAACTGAGAGGGATCCATGGTGGGGGGGAGGATGGACTTGATGTGGGCCATGACTAGCCGTTCAAAACACTTCATAATGATGGGGGTCAGTGCCACGGGGCGATAGTCATTGAAGCAGGATGGAGCCGGTTTCTTGGGTACAGGTATGATGATGGAGGTTTTGAGGTGTGATGGGACAGCAGCTTGACTCAGAGAAGTGTTGAAGATAACAGTGAAGATATCTGTTAGCTCCTCTGCGCAGTCCCTTAGTGTGCGGCCTTGGATGTTGTCTGGGCCTGTTGCTTTTCGGGGATTGATGGTGGAGAGTGCTCTTTTCACACTTGCAGCAGACAGGCACAGGGCCTGGTCGTGGGGGGAGGGTGAGGTTTTCTGTGGGCTAGTGGTGTTTGTTGATTCAAACCGTGCGAAGAAGCTGTTGAGGTCGTTCAGCAGAGAGATGTTGTCATCACAGGTCTGTGAAGCAGGCTTGTAGTCCGTTATGGTCTGGATGCCCTGCCACAGGCTGCGTGTGTCTCTGCTGTCCTTGAAGTGGTTGATGCTTTTTTCAGAGTAGTCCTGTTTTGCTTTTCTAATGCCCCGGGACAGGTTGGCTCTCGCTGTTTTCAGGCCATTTCTATCTCCGGCATTGAAGGCTTTGTCTCTGGCCCGCAGCAGCTGATGGACGGCCCCTGTCAGCCAAGGCTTCTTGTTAGCCCTAGTGGTGATGGTCTTTTTAGCCGTTACATCATCTGTGCATTTCCGGATGTAGGAAAGAATAGTGTCTGTGAGCTCCTCATTGTCTATATTGTTATTGTACGTGGCTGCATGTTTGAACATGTCCCAGTCTGTTGTAGCGAGACAGTCCTTGAGAGCAGATCTTGATCCTTCGGGCCACACTGTGATCTCTTTTCGAACCGGTTTTTTTTGTAAAGGGCACTGAGTTCCCATTGGATCGCCTCCTCTATGCCCCCATCTGTGCCCAGTCCATGCCACTCTGCTTTGGACATTGCAAAAGCTTTGCACCGGCTTGTGGAAGCAAGCACTTTCAATGTGCCCCTTCTCTCGCTCTCTGCACATTCTGTGGGTTAAGCAAAAATCAGATGTGGTACTGTAATTAAGTTGCCATTAATTGTTTTGCCTGGTCCCCCCTGGCACTGCTCACACTTTGGGGGACGAGAGCAGCACATTTATAGGGCTGATGGGCTCCACGCCTTACTGAACAACTAAACAGTGAAAAGGATTCTAATTACTGCCTGTCCGAAGTCACCTCTGGAAGAACGCGAACTAGTCGCCTCCGTCTAGCTGCACGTAAGCCGAAACATTTCTTCTCTTTTATAAATTCTCCCTTCTATCAATAAATCACGTATAAACACCTTAAACTGTTACGTTTTCTCATCAAGTGCACATTACGTCTAGTCAGCTTGTTTTCGAGCCTTAAACAGACACAACGCCTGACTCTGCACTATTTCTGTTCATTTTGCGTGTTCATTTCCGTTGGACTCTTAACGGCAGTGTTTTCCATGAGTCTAAATGTGAAATCTCAGGTGGTTTGAGTGCCTTGGCCATAATTGAATCAAAGCTATTTATACGCCCAACATTTTTATGACATGTAAATACACTTTCCAGCTCCACCGCTAGCCAAGCTAAATGTAAATATAGCAGATATCGACGGAAAACAGGCCATGGAAAACATGTCTTAGAAGGCAGTGGCACTTCCCCCTCAACCCTGCTAACACCCTTCTACTGCTCCATTATGACTTCACACACACACAAGTTTATATGGTGATGGCAAACTATAACCATACACCCTTCCACTCACCCACCCTTGCATTGGGCTGGGTGGGTCGCTGTCCTGACAAAGTCTAACCTCAATGGCCACTTGAGGTGAATTATTGTTTGCGAGTGGAAACTTGGCTAGATAATCTCAATGCTGCTGGCTCAGGGCTGAGTAAGACCACTGTCTTTTTCCCTGCACACACACACACACACACCCTATGCACACACATATCTTTTGTTTTACCATCTCTATTTCCAGTCCACACTTATTTGCTGACTCTTGTCTGTCCTGTCAGTTTTTGCTCCGTCTTTCTCTTCCTTTTCTGCAACTTCTGTTTCCCTATTTTTTTTTTTTCTGTTTCTCTCCGCTGCTCTTTTCCCAACAACTCTGGCCTTTATCCTACAGGCCATTCACCTCTCTGTGGCTGCCCTCGCCATTGCCTGCAGTAAATTCCAGGGGCAGTTGGAAACACAAACATGCACAAGCCTAGGGCGAGCAGCTCAGTCATGATAGACCCCCTCCTTACCACCGCCGCACCTTCCACCACCACCTCTCTCTCAGCTTTCCTTCACACAAGCAGTCTTTGTGTGTGTGTGTGTGTGTGTGTGTGTGTGTGTGTGTGTGTGTGTGTGTGTGTGTGTGTGTGTGTGTGTGTGTGTGTGTGTGTGTGACTGCTCCACAGGGTCTCCCTTCAGAACTTCTCTTAGATGTTTACCTGCTTCGTAGGTGCAATTCGTGCGTCTGTGCCTCCAGTTGCTTTGCCAGTCAGCAGAGTGCGTGAATGTTAATCATATAATTGATGATTCCTCCAGCAGACATAAAGCAATGTTTGGACTCTTGTGGATTTCAGGGCAAATGTGATTACAGTAATTGTGGCAGACTAATGACGTGTTGGATAAGAAAGGTTTGTTATTACAATGTGCGAGGCCCATTCTTAATATAAACTTTGTCTGATTGATATGGCTACTGTCCTGCTGGAATAATAGGTCTAACAATAAGGCAATCAAGATGTCTCATTCTCCAAACTAAGAAATGCAAGCACAGATTTGGTTAACAACAGGACTTTTAATTTAATTTGCAATTGGAAAATTCTCACACATCATCACCCCCCGATCAGAGGTCTTTCTCTAAAGTATGCAGCACAATTTTTCCTCTACCTCTTCAAAAAAAAAGGAAGCCCCTCTCCTGCTCCACGTCCAACTCTTTGGTAATGTGCTGAGCCAGTGGAAAGTCCAACGTACATTCAAGAAGCAAAGTGGTGTCGAAAGATCGGTTTTCATACAAGCCTGTCCTCCCTGATAGGACCCGATTGTGTAAGTCGAGTAATGAAACATCTTCACGTTTGCATTTTTCCACTTGCCCTGGCTCATGATCTCCAAGTGCACCATAGGCATTTCCACTGCAGTCATGTGTTTATTTTAGAAATTGTTGAGGAAATAACTGATAATCTCTCTGTGGCTCGTGATTTATTGTTTCCATTCACTTCTTCGCTTTCCCATTGTGCATAGCTACTTGTGCAAACGCCTTAATCAGTTCACAGCAGCGTGCTATCTAAAACTGTGATAAGACGGCGAGTCTGCAAGTAAGTTCCTCTCTCACAGCAGACGCACTCACGCGTTGCCAGTTGCTAGACACTCTTCGACTGAACCTGTAATTATTTGTCAAGTCATCTTGTCTCTTAGTGTGTCGAGCTCTATACCCCAGTAATTAAAGTTCTATGTTGGGATGAACACACAACCACGGCTATCAATTTTGCCAACACTTTTGCCCACTTTTTGTTCTCTGCAACATCCTTCTCTGTGAAACCATGCGCTCTCTTTCAACCTAAATGAATTAAGTGTTTCTGTTTTGAGTGTGTTTTAATAAAAGTTACCCTGAGGGCGATGTCGCCTTTTGGGAAAGTTTTGGCGTGTATTCTCGAGACAACAGGAACAACACATTAGCATGCAAACAGGCTAATGACACTTGACATTTACAGCAGTTCACAAGATGCTCCAGAGCATATGGCAAATTTCCATGAGAAACTGAGTCAACAGCAAGACTCAGACAACAGATGTTGGGGAAATAATTGGTGTCTCCAATTTAAGATTTAAAAAAAAATGTGAAATAAGTTTTTACGCAATGCTTCATTTCCTGAGATTTCTGCTCCACCCTCTGTTGGAGATGCATGTTCTGTTTTTTCCCCACAAGCAGATAATTAATTCTCTCCATTAACAAGTCAAAAGACCAGACAGCCAACAGAATGTTGTGTGGATACATTTCAATGAAATAGCATGACATTTTGGGAAATGTGCTTATTCGCGTTCTGGCTGACAGTTAAATGGAGAGATGGATGTCATATCTAAAAATCAAATGTAAGAAGGAAGATAAACAGACTGATGGACAGAGACAATTGGGCGGCATCAGTGTCATGTTAGAGGGACATCTGCCCAGGGTTGGCCAAACACAAAGCACTGCAGGCTGCCAATCAGGAAGCCACCAAAACCACTGACTAGGAACTGTAAAAAAAAAAAAATGGCAGACGTAAAAATAGGGCTCGTCTCTACTTCGGCACTTCAGGGTTTGAAGGTCCACGGAGCAACGCCTGTTTGCCAGTCCCAGCTCAGCTGAGGCCTGTTGGATGTGCGAGAAAAGCATCAGCATTGCTTGCTGTGCAACAGCTCTATGGTTTGAAGTTTGACAGCAGGAGATTGACTGACAGCGAAAAATGTGTGAAGGGTGCGGGGAAGCATATGTGACACCCACACTCAACTGACTGCATCATCTCACTGATGGTTGGTTTTGCAAACATTGGTCAAAATTCCACTGGTGTTACTTTAATTTTTTTAACCACAACTAAATGCTACCATATTACATAATCCAGGGTTAAATATATATCTATCTATCTAGAGACTGATTGTTTCTCTTTCCACTTTTGACTTAACCATATTGCACAAGTCAACTTACATCATTTAAGTTTTTCCTGCTTCTTCTCTACTTTCTAAATCTCTTTTTCTACCTTTTAAGTCGACAAGTTCTGAAACAACATTTTCTAACTGAATTTAAATTGCGCACAGGCATACAGATGTTAAACTTTCCCCCTGTTTACAAATCTGAGGCGAGAAAAGCTTCTGTGCACTTGAGACTGTTGTGTTAATGATGAATCCCATTATGTCAAGACAGCAAGTATATTACACTGTGACCTCCACCTAACTTGTTTTCTGTTTATCATCTACCACCACTCGTGTCTTCTTACACCGTATGGTCCACCACCTAGTTAAGATAAAGTCGTTTGTCAAAAGGCAGTGTCTTTACCTGACGTGGTTCGTGCAAAGAGATATCTGATGTATTATTCACCTTGACTGAAGAAATGCTGTCACTATCGTGCACATATTGAACTTTGTATTTTTAATTCATTGACTTCTGCTCATTGTGCTTTGCACCTCATCTAAGGGAATGGTTCAAATGAAAGATTGACCTCTGCTTACATTGGAATGAAATTCAGTTAATTTCACTGTCTGTTGGTCCCGGTTATATGAAGGCTGATTGCCAAGTGTGTGACTCCTTCTCAACAGGACCAAAGAACCGCGAAGAATAGAGGCATTGAATCCGAAGAAGAAGAAAAGCGCTACGTAATGGAAATAATGACGTCAGGTTTGATTAGGCGCCGAGGGAAGAGCCATGTATAGCCTAAGACTAAGTGGCACGCAGACTGCAAAAACGATGCAGCAGTGAGGTTTCGGGTTTGTGCTCTTTACAGGCTGCATCATATGATGGGCTTGAACTGTTGAATAATCCTGTTATTATAAATCGACACAGGAGTAAAGGGGGAGTACTGGGGGGGGGGGGGGGGGGGGGGGGAGATCATGACGTAACCGTTTCCATAGGCGACTGATATGTCTGCTAAACCAATGAGAATCCACACCAGTGGTCCATACCCATCCTCCTTTTGACGTGCATCACATGTCCCCGGCGGTGTTGTGACAGAGAGGAACCAGGCGAGGCAAGATAGTTCCCGTTAACCCACTTCCGCCTTGGTCAAACTCTGCGTTACAGATACTGGACCATGTTATCGTTTAGCTTGTTGTGTTTAACGTTGCGTCCCGTACATGTTCGTGTGTTACGCTTAAGTTAAAAGGGATGATAGCGTTACGAGAGAAACACATTTTATTTTATTGAATTATGATTATAAACAGGTATCTTGCACCTTTTCTATAATAAAATTGCCTTTTATGAATAATTTTAATCATTGGGATTATTTAGATGAGTTTGCTTTTTAACCGTTATAAGTAAACCTTTACAACGCAGTTTTACGCACATGTCACGTGGTTTCCGGTCCAGTGGACATGGGTTTTCCATGGGCTCAGTCGGGAGTGTAACTATCTTGACTGCTCTGGCGGGAGACTTCGTCTGTGCTTGTGACAGCGCAGTGGGCGGGATTTTACCTCAGATCACGGGAGAGAGTCTAGTCTCTGGTGAGACTGAGGGGAAGTTACAGAGAGAAAGGGACCTGGGGTGCTCTTCAGAGAACGGAGTGAGTATTTTTGGTAATTTCTGTGCTAGCGCGACAAAATGCCGCAAGACGAGGGCTGCTTCCAAGTGTTATATATGTTGCATAGAAAACCCTGACCGTTTAAGTCTTCATTTACGTGTGCAAGCACCAGCGAGGGCCAGCCACCGGTGGGTAGCTGCCCGGGTTAGTTAGCTTTAAACCAAGCTAACATCGTTAGCCAACGTTATATCTTGGAGAGATCCTGACATTGGGCGTCTATTTTTCCAACCCAGGTACCTAATCAGCCAGGATGCTACCAGGTTTCCTTAAATTATGCTTGGATAACATTGACTCGTGCATTACCCTGGGCGAAGTTCTCCGACTTGTCACGCTTTTAGAAGTACCCTTTGCTTTGTGCATTTCACTTATTTTGAATCAGCATAAGCTAACGCCTGGGAGCTAACGTTAGTTGGCTAACGCTGTGCGCGAACCTGGAACGCTGTGGGGTTTTTTTTTTTTTACGTTTAACTCCACGCTACAGTCTCTCGTGGACGCTTAGACATTTTCATCATTTGGAAACTGCATGTGAAATGTCGATTGCAGCTTAAATTGAGGACTCGTATAACGTCATGCAAAGGTTACCTGTATTTGATTCTAACGTTCAAATCCCCGAGTTACAGCGGTGCCGCGTTACGCGAGATGTCATCAGAGTCTATTAAACGTTACGTGGATTCCCCTTTACTGGCAGTGAGATAACGCTAATGTGGTAAAGTAACGAGTATTGGACTCTGACGCCCTGCGTTTGCTCACGCGGACAATTCGGGGAGCTCGCGGAGGGGCACCCGTGTAAGCACATTGAAGTTATTGTGTCGGCTGACTGTCTCTAGAGAGGATACAGCAAATGTTTAATTTAATGAAGATCATGGTGTCAAAGTTACGCATCCATTCGTTGACTATCATTTGGTGTTGGATACATTATAACGGAATGCACCACCCATACCCCCCCCCCCCCTCAGCTTTCCACCTATTGTAAGGTGATTATTAACGCACTCGCGAGCTTTTTATGGGACAATTTAATATAGCGCCGCACTCGCTAACATCGCCTGCACGTTTCCAGGTTGATGTGGAGTGCAGCCACTGAGCACCTTTTGGTGTCTAGTTGAAGGGATCACTCCTTATCCAATTAAATAGCACCAGGATTTGCTGCAGCGCCAGCAGTTGTCTTCCTGTGTTTGTGTAACGACTTGTGCTCCCACGGTGGTTTGCAACTAGTGTTTAAGGGAATCGACTGTGATTCAATGAGACAAGGTGTCACTGTAGAATAGTATAGTTATAATAGACATGTAGCATAATATGGTCAGCTAAGCTTTTACCTGGCCGAGCCATAAAGTCGAAATACCTTTTTACCTCAATGTAATGGTGGCAATGGTAATATGTCTGAATTCTCTAGAGTTTGCTATGATAAATCTGATATTTCATGTCTAGATTCAGAGATTCAATCAAACCACTACCTTTGAACTCACTCAAGTCACTCAAGAATGCCAAAATATCCTTTCTTATTTCTTGCTATAACATGCTTTTTCATATACTGGCAGACTATTGCCAGGTACTGCTCACCCTGAAGGATATGAGTCAGTAGTTTTCACACTTATTTTTAAAAATAAGGCAAATGGTAGTATCTCAGAGGCACAATCAATCGACCTCCTCGCCTGTGGGGTTCAGTTTGATTGTGTTTTTCCCTTCTTGCATTTCTAGACTTACAAGAAAACTCTGGGTTTTCATTCTCTATTAAGTGCACACAAGGGTTAATTAGTCATGCTGGAGAGTGTGTGATTCCTACTAATTAACAATCATAGCTCGCTGTTAAAATAAGTGCTGTTTGCTTCTCGTGGCGAGGGAGTTTTTAGTGGTCACACAGCGAGAGTCACTGCGTAATGCAGTGTACTGAGTACACTTTCTTCCAGGCAGTTCTCGCCTGTCGAGTCTGTCCCGAACTCATCACGGATGAGTTCCCCTTTCAGCAGCTTGACATGCCCATTGTCACGCTCTGCACTTCAGTCCACTACAAGCTTGGCATCCAGACAAAAAGTGATATTTAGTATGAAACATTATTTTGGAGACGAGCATTGATCGGTCAATAATCTAAGGTGACATTGAGTATGGAAAGCTAAATAAAGTGCAACATATTTATGGTACTATTCACTTAGGATGAAGTTTTGCTTATCTTGCTTTCTCTGTGTGGATTGTAAATCCAAGGTTATTCCAAACAGAGCGTTTAGATTACATCGAGTTTTTGACTCATTCACTACTTCTTATTTATGCAAGTATGCAAAGCAGTATACTTTTACTACACGTGTGACCAAAAATATGCTTAGTTGCAAAAAATGAAGGTAGAAACTAATTTGATCAACTCTGACCCTGCACGCCAAAATAATTCATAAGGCGCTCACACTGCTAAATATCATCAGTCATCAAGACAGCTAGAAGGTCTAACTCTGCTATACGTCAGCCTTGCAGACATTTATCTCAGTTGTGGCATTTCTGAAAAGCTATTGGGCTTCACATGCCACATATAAAACCATTATTTTTTTAAGTAGACTAAAAGATGTAGTTGTCTTATGAGTGTCTGCATATTTCCATATAATTGAAAATGATTGAGGCTAGTATTAAACTTAATAGCATCATTAGGTATATACAACATAGCCGATACAGCGAAGTAGTTTCAATGTAATCTTCTCCACACATTCAAACTGTCATTGTGGCAGTTTTGTGACACCCTGCCTCTGGTCCAGTGGGGAAAGGCCAATGGCCATGTCATACTGGTCCAGCCAATGAGTGAACAATCAAGTCTCCTCTTAAAATGTCTTCCATGTTATGAGTTATTTTGTAATAATCAACATGCTGTCAAGGTCTTTGTGATGTTACTTCAGTGTCACTGAATATTTCAAAATTAAACATTTCTATCTGACCTTTTTTACAGATTGTCTTATCTTAAAGCACTTCTCTCGCCATCTATAGACGAGTCCACCCACACAATTGTGTGGCTTAGTCTCACTGAATGCAGTTGCTGTGTCAGTGACTGCACGGATGGTTGGATTGAACCCCTCCTGAGGGACAACGGTAGCATGTGTTATTAATAATACGTTTTACAGTTTTGGCTGGCATGCACCAAAATAATTTAAATGCTCCGTGTAGCAACCTAGCCTGAGCCAACTTTCGCTTTCAGACTTAATTTACTTCCTCTTTAGTTTACCATAGTGTCGTCCACATGTGCTTGGCTGTTACAAATTGCATTGGCTGCCACGGGTCTTTGGTAAAAAAGTGACTTTTGTGCTCAACTCTAGTGCGTCCTGAAATTGTAATGGTAAGAACAGCAAGGTGACGGTGTGGCAACAAATGGCAGAGCGACATGACCTCAAGCCACTGAGCTGCTCTGTAGAATAACGCACAACAAAGAACACATGGAGCCTCTCATCTTCAGAGTGCCTTGATGAAAGATGCTTCATTTCGAAATATTTTCCTTCCTTTGGAAGTAACGACTAAATAAAACCCTCCTGCCTTTCTTTCCTCGAAAGGAAGAATAAAATGTTACTATCACAGTCACGGTTTATATTGAAATGCTGGGACAAATCTAATTCATTAATCATACTTAAAATCTTTTATAGGATATTTGGTCTTGCAAAAAAATAGTTAGATCTTTTTTTTAATGGTGGTAAATGTTTGTATATTGTTTCGTATGATTGCGCCATATGACCTCTCACCAATTACGCAGACATTGTCCCAATGATTACAAGTTGTACTGATGTGAAGAAACACTGGCATCCTATAAGCTTGTGACAGTTTAGTGCTAAAATGCTGAGTAAGAGGTTGACATAAAACACCCAGCGATATAGATTTTTTTGCTTATATTGTGTGCTTGTTTAACAAGAACACACTTAATGGGAATGACTCAGTCACCTGACTTGAGCACATGAAGGGATTGACTGAGATCTTGAGTTTATCTTTTCATGGATTTGTTTTGCCAATGTAATTATTTACACTCTGCAGCAACCTGCCAGTCATTCTCCATGTGTCCAAATGTCCAAATGAAAACTTTAGGGCCTTTTTGGGGACCGAAAACGCTACAATGTACGCGTTATGTTGGAAGGAGAGAAAATCCCGCACCAGTTTCAGGCTAGCATTTGCTTCACTTACATAGATTTTGTGATGCAACTTTCATTTTTTGTACTGTTCCATGTGAGGAAAAACTGGGACAAGATATCGCCGGTATTCTCTTTATAGTCCTGTTTAGTATTTGAACACATTTTTCTTTGCTAAAAGGTTCAACAGCAAAAGTAAAATGATTTGTTTAGTAGCATAAAACCACTTCAGTGTTGCGTGTTTGAAACATTCATTTGGATGTACAATATAACTTTACAAACAAATGACTTATTATTATTCTTAGCTAAATCAGATAAAGCTATTGTTTCAAAAGTATAAATAATTATATACAGGGACTACACGTTTGTCTATCCCCGAGTTAATTGCTGCCCCTTTTAGATTTGAGTCAGAAGATTATGGTTTATGATCGTTTAAGATCACGTGTCCCTCCATACATGAAGTAAGAAGAGCGGAAGAGGAAAAGTATGTTGACTGTGACGCCTCTGGCTGTGTTCGCATGATTTTGGCAGCCTGACAGCATTTGAGAGCCGTGTAGAGGTTCCAGTCTGTGGGGTGAAGCAGCGCTCTCAGCTGCGAGCCGTGCAGCACAAGGAGGACTGGGTGTCTCTGCTTTGTACCCTCCACATTTACATGGCCTGACCCTGTTCAGCAACGGCTAGCAGTGGGGGGAGGGGGTAGTCTCGGGGTAGCTAAAAATACCACCCCTCGCATTAGGCGGCTCCATTGCAGAGGTATCCCTAGAATTGCTACCCTTGACTTGCATCGAGTTGTTGGCACGTAGAGGTGCACAAACTGCCAGAGGGTTTCCTTCACGTGAAAACAAAGATACGAGTATATTTTCTGAGATGCCCACCACCATTGTCCGATCCACTTGTTTCCATTTGCCACGACCTTCTTGCTGGGGGATTTAGTGTGCGTGTGTGTGCGATAGCAGCCGTAAATATCTTCGGTAGAGATGAGACTTGTGACTGACAAGACGCCGGTCCTTTGGTGAAACCACCTTGTATGCACGCTGAGCTCTGGTTTAGCTGCTGTTGTGTGGAGAAGGGGTTATCCTTAGCCTCTGTCATTCAACCATATCATGCCAGCTGTTGGCTTGGAGATCCAATCACAATGATTTTCCACTGTTGTGACATCTGACCTGCTCCGCAACCCGAAACTGTCGCAGCGCAGCAAGTGTTGGCACTTCCTTCATCTTGGCGTTGTTGCTGCTCGTGGAGTTAGTGGGTGTGAATGTGGGAGAAGGGGCTCATCGAGTAAGACACGAGGACAGGGAAGTGCATTCATTACTATAGGCTGCACACGTGCTCTGCCCATGAGGAACCAAAGACAAGTGAAATAGTCCTACTGTTTGACGATAAGTCCTTTTTAGAGACAAATTAAACATTTACAAGGCAATATGTCATTGCAAGGTGCAAGATTACAAAAAAACTCTTGTTCTTAGATGTGAATGGTTTGGATGCATTCACTGTGAATTGGCGATAGGCTGCTAAAACCATTACAAATAGACAAGTCGTTTTTTTTCTACGTTTTTATTCAGTTTTCTACTCTGTATAGTATTTTTTTTTGGTCTTAATTTGAAGGAGCCAGGCGTATGGGAAATGATTAACCGCACAAGCCATTGGAAATAATGGGTTTCAGAGCGCAGTAGTGCCATTGTAGTGTTGTGTGAAAGGCCCTTTAGAATTACTTTAAATTTGATATTACAATTAATATTACAAAAACACTCAATAGCATGAAAATGCTGTTGATATTCAGTTTCTATGGAATTTTCTGTGGGACGGAAACAGACAGAATAACACACATGCTGTCCAAGATGTAGTAAATATTTCAGGCAAGATGGCGACATGCATTGAAGACCTCTCCCTAAACCTGTGGTCAGTACGAGAGGCAAAGAAGTATTTCCTCTTCAAAATAGGGATTTCTTTGATCTCTCCCACCTCAGTAATACACCCGGCCCTGCAATTATGCCGTGTAATAAATAATAAATTCTGTCCTGTTTTCCATGGCAGATGGCTCCAAATAGAATCTCAACATGTGACAGAATAGTTTCCAAGAAAGTCGATGGAATAAGCTGCATTCATTTGTGCAGTGTGCGATAATAACGGCTACATTTTCTCTCTCCTTCTGCATCTGCGTCCCAGTTTAAAGTTCTGACATATTCTTGAGTTTTGGATGTTTAGTTTGGAGTTGCGTGTTTGAAGTCCTGTTCGGTGTGAAGACGGATGAATGGCGTTCTCTCAACCATATTTTGGTTTTTATTGAAGCCGGAAATGCAGAAAGTGAGTAAAAACCCCCCCAGCGGAGATAATTCCGGCAGAAAAACATCCCCGTCTGCTTGCACTGGTGCCTTATGGATCACATGCTTGAGTCCAGGTCACCTGCGCAGTGCCAATTATAGTTTTCTTCCCGAAAGTACAAGAACAATCTAGTCCTCTTTAAAACGTATTGCCGCGTGCCCTCCTTCATCCTTTTGTGATTGTGTTGCTCTCGTCGTTCCGTGTTTCTGTTTGTGTCGGAGCTGCACCACGACAAATTCCTCTCGACTTGGTCGACATGAATGATTCAGCCTCCATTGTGTTGGCTGATTACAGCTGAATGGACGTCAGCCCCTCATTACAATGGACTCTCCCATGTCGAGGACCATGGAGCTCCCTGATACCACAGATAGTCTTAATTAGATTAAACACGAGGCTTTTCCTGAGGTAATCGGTCACTTGGTCCCTGCTCAACGTTACCCCACACTGCAGGGAAAATGGCTGGGGGATACCGATATGTATGTATATATTTCCCCAATGACACACCTACTGTATGTTGTTTGACATGGTGGGGTACTGTGATGCAATCTTCTGTATTTATTGAAAGGATTCAAAGGATTTGACTGTAATGCTTTACTCAACACCTGGTTGTACTAGAGAAGGAAATTGCTGTTTGTTACCACTCAGGATGGCCATTGTGTGTTTGTGTGTGACAGGAGGGTGAGTCCTGTGTGGGGGTTGAGAGGATAGAAAGGGGAGTTATTAAAACATTCTCATGCTCGATATGTATCTGACAATGTATGATGGTACAAATCTACATACAAAAGACATCAATAATTTGACAAAATTGATTAAAAAATATATTTTATCGGTTTAAAAACTAATATTGCTTCTGCTGAAAAAAGGAGTCCTCTCACCGTGCACGGAGATCAGAACTGCGTCTATAGCGATGCTCTCTTATTCACAGCAGCTCTCTGTCATGCAGAAATAACAGACCGTAGGATGCCTTAATTGACCAATCAGAATGCAGTATTCAACAAAGCCTATGTGGCCGCCTAAAGAAAAAGTGCAGCACCCAGCACTCTGCCTGTTTTTTGTGCGGCCACTCCGAGCGCTTCCATTTGAAAATCTCTCCGCTTTTCAGAAAGGCGCCGGTGACATCACTACTATCGTAACAAAGCCCATAACAAAAAAAAGCCCTTTTTGTCGAAGCAGATCGGCCGGGTTGACGCAGAATGTTGCTGATGAGTGTTGTGCTTTTATAATCGTAGGTTGCATCGCCGACGGGTAGCCCTCCTTGCTCTGTATGAGGGCAAGCAACGTCAGACGAATAGATAGTAGTAGTAATAATAATTACATTTAGAGCTTGTCTTTAGTTTTCCCTACTTACCCGAGTAATAATTACAGCCCCCAATACCTGTTGTCAGTCTACAAATAATGATGTGCCCTTACAGACACCGTGCATTTTAAACTGGGTCATAGAGTAGTTGCAATCATATACGACAAACTACATTTTTCAAGATTTAAATGACAATATGCAGGTATCATTTTGTCTCATGGTTAGTTGAAGGTCCATGAGTAGATTGCCTCGACCACAGTTAAAAATATCTTGGATATTTATCTGTATTGTCATTATAACTATTATTCTTATTATTATTATTATTATTATTATTAAGCAAATACAGTAAGTCAAATCTAATTAACACAAAAGGCAAGAAACGGAGATGCTGTGTGTGAAACAGCTGCAAGAAGTTTGTATCGATGCTCTGCTGAGTGCACATTACCCGATAGGAGTTTTGTCCAGATGACTAAATTATTATGATTTTATTACAACTCAAGTACAGCTAATCAAAATCTCGTGGCAATGGCTGTAGGCAGTATTTGCAAATGACTTTGCTCATTGTCTCAGCAGCGAAGTGGTTTTGTCGCAGGGTATCCGTGTTTGCTCTTATGTTGGAGTAAAAACAAGTGTCTGTGCTTGTGTGCTGTAGCTGTATGATAACAGAAATAATCAAAATGGTAATATACATTTATTGTAAAACGAATGTCGGAAAAGTCCACACTCAGGCTTGCTTGCTTGTGAGAACACAGCCGTCATGAAAGTACAGATATGATGCATAATCTAGCCTGAGTGTGTCATAAGACATGAGCTGATGTTTGTCTTGACGGTTTGTGCAAATACCAGTCGAGTTGTCTGTGTGATATTAGTAAATGCATGGGGAACCCTGCTGCACGCGAAATAACACTTACTAATGACACTGTTTTGCTCCTCTCTTTCAGATCAGTTCATGGTGATCTCCGCCTCTGTGGGTGATCCTCAGTCACCATGAAAGACTAGGAACTCAACTCTCCAAGGGAAATGGCTTGTTTTGTAATATCCCTGCCCTGCTACCTGCCGTATGACTCCAGCTGCCTCTGAAGGGCCTGTCAGCTGTGTATGGGAACTACCACTGCGTTCGCTCTCTTGAGGATTTAAGCTTTTCCAGGACACCGCTTTTATTTTTAAATTCTTATTTTTATTTTTTCACCTCCACTGTTGAGCCAAAGCAGCGACGCTTTTAGGGAGCGGAAACGACGAGACAATGGCGAACAACTCGTACAGCGGGGTGAAGAACTCCATGGCGGAGGCCAACCATGATGGGGAGTTTGGCTGCACGCTCAAAGAACTGCGCTCCCTCATGGAACTGAGAGGAGCGGAGGCGACAGGCAAAATTGGGGATTCTTATGCGGATGTTCACGGACTCTGCCACCGGTTGAAAACATCACCTACGGATGGTAGAGTAATGTTTCCCCTATCCTCAATGTAATGACTGTTGTTTAATTGGATGAGAGATACAGGATGTTTTCACAACGAGTGCTGTTGGAATGCTAATGCGGCGCACGCATAGTTTCGGAGGCGTGTCTTTGGCCACATTGTGGATACCTTGACATCACTTCCTTAGAAGACTCATATGCCAGACAGGTGGCCGGGCAGGCTGGCTCTGACCTGGCCCAGTCCTGCGCTATTTCAAGGCCTGTGGATGTGTCCCTCCCTCTTCACCTCTGCGTGTCTGTGCGTCTCTCTGTGCTTCAGACAGACCAGCTGTCTGCCTGGGCACAGCACCAGGCTGCAGGCAGGTCAATGTCCCACATGTGGCGGACAAAACGGGAGGCTGCAAGGCTGGTTAGTAATGACTTGAGCATGTCGGGGAAGGAGTGAGTTCATCTTTTGAATGTCTCCTCTGCGCAACTCTTACGCCACCAAACTCTTCACCATGAAGATGGCAGCGAGTTTTGGGGAAATGTTCTAGTTATGCTGCAGAAGAACCCAGTGGTGGTTGACATCACCTCTCTCTTTATTCCCGTCTCAGTTGTTCCTCTATCGACAGTCCACCTAATCGCCAGAATGACCTTGACTGAACTCGTATTGGTGGGGATTTTCAGTTTGATCCCAGATTAAAACAGCACCGCGTGCTCAGTGTAGCAGCAGTAGTCCTCTGTATGCAGTGTCTCAAAGCAAGCAAAAATAAAAATGTCCTGGGCTGCATCATAGCAAAAGGAAAGCATTAAATGCCATACTATATATGACTGCTCAAATATTACCACCTCGCTGTTTAGTTCTTTGACAATATGGTGTACAAGGCACACCACGTGGCCTCTTTTGCAGCTTTCGTCGTCTGTTATAAAGGCCAGTAAACCGATCTCTGAACCGAAGAGACATTTGAGAGGTAGAGTGTGAGCTGTTCCAAAACAGGCATCTAGAGATGTGTCAAAGTTGTTGAACACAGACTCCTGTCATATTTTGTAGCATGAGTGACATAGTTTCATTTCAGTGTGCTTGTCCTTCCACGCCCATTCAACCTAGTCCGTGCTACAACAAGAAGAATGTGGATTGTTGAGGCTCATTAGCTTTTTGATTTACAGCACAAAGAAGTCTTGCTGTGGTAAGATAATACTGCAAACATGTTTGGAATATCAAATCCACCTCTACTGTAGCTGCACACTCTATCTGTTTTCTGCATATCCGCAGTCTGTGTTTACCATCGTCAACAGTGTTTTAAGTCTGAGAGAATATTAGATTCCTAATGCAAACAAACGTTTTGATAAAACGGCCTGTTGCTGTACCGATGAGCTTTATTAGCACGACGTTTAGCTTCCGCTCACAGAAGGTGCTGTTCCACTTGGTGCGCAGCCGCTGAAGTTTTGACACTTCCACTCAGCTCATTCCTCATTAGCTCGGGAAATTAAGCCATCATTTAAGATTGCAGAAGCTTGACAATTGAAAAGGGATTACGAATTAGTTAGTTGGTCATTTCGCGAACATCTGAAACCAAATCCGGTGCTAATCCTGCACATTTCCAAACTTGTTTTTTTTTTTTTCATCCAAAGAAGTTTGACTGAACTTCTCTGTTGCGGCTGTGCATGGCTGTACCGCTCTACTTTGACTAGTTTTCAGCACGGGCCTTTTTGGATTAAGCTTAATGTCATTCATGCAATTCTCCATGCTTCCGTATAAGGCTGGGTATCTAAAGATCTAACGTCTCCCAGTTCACTTAGATTTCAATTCACTGGGCTGGGATTCACATTTATTTAAAAATAATTAACACACCCAAGCTCTGAGTTTGACAATAGTTAATTATGCACACTGTGCTTTCTAAATTATGGAGATTATAAAGATTGGCAAAACCTTATTTCAATATTACCTTTTGTCTGTTTGACAAATGTAAACCATTAACCCAGTCACACTGCTGTAGAGTAATAAAATAAAAGCCTCCTTTTTTTTCCTTCAAGATTAGTATTTTTTTAGGGCTTTTATTGCCGTTATTGGAACAGCTGGAGAATGACAAGACAAGGAGGGGAGAGAGACGTAATTCACCAAGTGTGTGTTTTTAACATTTGTCCTCAGAGGTTTGCTATCGTGCTGTACTTCTCAAAATAAATCCCGTTTCCATAGTGGTGAGGATCCCTTGTGTGGTGGAAAGAGCGCTCACCAATACCTGAAACTCCCGCAGGTGGCCTGGTGTTATTTGTTCACTTCCTCTGTGCGTGCCGACAGCTTCTTTTGTTTGTGCTTCAGTAAGTAAACGGGATGAAATGAGTAGCAGCTAAGTCTCAGTTTCCCCTCCCTCTGTTTATCTGGGTTTTATTTCTAGTTGTGTCGTCGGTTATACAAATCTTAGAGTCATTTGAAAGGGAACCCCACCACGTTTTGACACATCAAAATCGGCTTACTCGTCAGGTGGAGTACTACTCATTTTCTTAAAAAAACGATTGTATAATGCTCTCTGTGGCTTTTGTTCGGCAAACACGCATGCAAAAATAACACCAGGGTTAGCCTGGAGATGACACATTTTAACTGGAAGCCTGCATTACGTACTTGGGGTATGGAGATTGAGAGACGTGGGTGTTTATTGAGTGTAGAGAGAAAATGTACTCTATCTGCGCTATGGCTTCTATTTATTGTTCTTGCTTGATGAGTCGGACCATCTGAGCCTCTGCTGAATCAGTTGCAACTATTCTTATTTTATTCTTTATTTGTGTCTCGTGAGTTTGTAAAGAGTTAAATCGCTCGAGTATTGTAACACAATTCCCAGCCTTTTTTTTTTATCTCATTTTCTCAGCATTTAATGTCACAGCTCAGGGTCATAGCATTGTACTCTGAAGTGGACCCAGATGTCTGTATTTAGGCTCGGGGATGATTTATTTTGGGAACCCAAACTAGTTTATGCTAAAAGGAAAGTAGATGCCCAGAAATGACAAAGAAAGATACCCGCAGAGTCATTACAGAGGTGCAAAGCGTCTGTAATGTTTATCTGTAATATTGGAAAATGAATGAATGAAATCACACCATAGTATCAATATTTTCAGCAAGCTCGACTGACACAGCAGCATTTATTTTCTTCCAATGGGATCGTCTGTTTCCTCTGCATAATGAGACTTGGACAAGGACACTTCAATATTATTGACAATGTTCCCTTTCGTAGATACTCCCTGTTGATTGCTATTTCAGTGGGTTCAAATAGTTTGGTTCCAGCCTATCGGTCCAATGGACTGTGGGGCCGAGAGGCTCGTACAACTGGACTGTGATTCTTCAAAGCAGACGGGCTCTCCCGTATCTATCATTCCAGATACGACACCCCTCATTCGATGGGAAGCGTCACTGTTAAATGAAAGTTCACACTTGGTAATTCAGGGGATCGGAGGAGCTCGTCTTCATGTCTGAATTCAAAATGATGGGCTTTAGCCAGCGAGTAGATGTAGCATAGGGCCTGACCCTGTACTCCTGTTACTGGAGCTGGTAAGTGGGAACTGTGGTGGTACAACGATCAACTTATAATCTTTTTTTTTTATTTTTTTTATTTTTTATTTTTTTCCCCTTGTATTTAGTTGATTATTTTGGTGATTTTAGAACCTTCAGCTGCGAAGTAGAAAACGATTAAATCCATTTAGATATTTAGTGTTTTTGTAGATGCGTAGTCGAGGCGGAGCTTTATCTCATTCAGTGGTCTTATCCAGAATACCAAAGTAGGGTGTATTACCCAAAGAATATGTTTGGTTAAATTGCACGATAATACCCATTTAACACTATTTTTGGAGGTGAAATGATCACGCTGTAGTCATGAGGGTGGCACGGTGTCACTATTGTTCCATTTGTAGAGCAGAGCCCGGCTCATCAGCACAGAATCTGCTTCTGTGAAACAACACGTAAAGTCCCCCGATTACTTGTTAATGTGAAGTAAAGACAGTACAAGGATGAGAGCTAATGTAAGTTTAATTTAAAAAAGAACCTCAAAGATCATTTTAGTATTTATAAAAAACATTTTCTATAACAGCAGGGAAAGTGAAAGATGTTAAATCAGTTGCTACCTAGAAGTACCTTTGTGCAAAACCTAATAATCTGCTCTTTATATGATTAAAGTAATACTATAACTAGAGCAGCTATTATGGGAATCCCATAATCCAATTATCCATGTTAGACTCTGATAAGCATAATATCACATTAACATACCCAGATTTGGGGTTAACATTCAAGCAATGCAAACATCTTTGTCTCGTTTTGTAATACTGACAAAGCACACGTGAACACATTCTTAAGTAATCTAACAATTACTTTGATTTACCCGTTTATAAAATGACATAATGAAGGCTCTTGGGAATCAAAAAGCCCAAAGTAAATGCTCCGTCTGTGTACACTGACTCACTTCTGTGATTCAGACGGGGACTGTATGTAGGAGAAAGGAAAGTAGAGCGCACTTCATTTATTTTTCAATCATTCTTGTCATACTTATGGTTCCTATCAAGAGTTCCCATCTCAGGTCTGGTTAAGTTCAGATGTTCTATCGAAGTCTACCACAAGTAAGAAGACAGAGTGCAGGATTCCCCTCTTTGCTACATTCTGTTTACACAAAGCAGGGTATTATGTGCACGAAACTTATTCTCTTGGAAGTGAGATTGCTTTGAAAATATTTAGTCCGGTGAGGAGTGACGGTGTGTCGGCACATCTCCGCCTGCACACAGTTATGTAAAAGAGAAACCGTGACCCTGTTTCCTTCACTTCCTTCCCCCCCCCGCTGCAATCTGAAATGACAGTACTCGGAGGAGTCAGCTGGGGACAAGCATCCAAATGAAATGGTTCATGATTAGCTGCTTGACTTGAGACACTCTGGGTGCTAAAATTATGTGGGGGGGGGGGGGGGGGGCCAAGGCCAACCGATTTCCTGTTTGTGTGTCCGATGGAGGGACGACATGTTGATCGTCCTCTGTCACTTGTCTTTCTTGCTCAAATGCAAAGGGAAAAGGTGGCTGTATGCTTGAATGGGGTATTAGCTGTCAGCATGTTTTCATTAGAGGCGTAGAGAATCAAAGCGGCCGGTGAGAGACGGACGGGGAGCAGCAACCGGCTGCGCTGCAGGATAAACCTCTTTTAGAAAGGTATGCGTTAGTGTCAGGTTGTAATGTCAATTAATTATTATTTTATTCTTTAATGCTGTAGACCAAAACCTGTTTAGGAGAGACCGTGGTTTAATTAAATTAGATCTACCGGTAAATACATGATAGGACACGGCATGCACCAGTCTGATGAATTGACAGAAAATTAATTAATAGCTTTGATAATATTTAAGCTGTAGGTCAGACAAATCAAGCATTCATTTGGGGACAGTTTTGCATTAATTTCTCACAATTGACCTGCTGATTGATTAATATATAGCTGTTGAAGTGAATAATTGGTGAATGAAAATAATCTGTTGTTGCGTCCCCATTATTACTGTACTGGTGTCATATTATCTTGCTCATGACAATGATGTATTGATTATTTTGGAATTGGAAACCAGCAGAAGCATCTTCAATGACTGGATTGGTCAAGTGTAATTTTCAATACTGACTCATAAAATGGATTTCAGCATCAGTGTTAGATTTTAGTATGTAACCGTCACTTTAACATTGATTTATCAATCCACGAGACCAGGGGTCTCAAACTCATTTTCACTCCGGGCCACATCAGCATCATGGTCGCCCACAAAGGGCCGGTTGTAAATGTCACTACTCGTAACATATTGTTAAATAACTCTCTGCATTCACAGTTTAAAGTAGTCTTCAATGTACTCACAATACATTTCCATGTTAAATGTACAGTAACCAGCCAAAGAGCTGCTTCTATGACTTTAAGTATCTCATCATTTTGACTTTCAATCTCATAATTTTGACTTTCAATCTCATAATTATGACTTTCTATCTCATAATTTTGACTTTCTATCTCATAATTTTGATTTTCTATCTCATAATTTTGACTTTCTATCATAGTTATGACTTTCTATCTCATAACTTCGTCTTTCTATCTCATAATTTCGACTATGGGGATATTTTTATTATCAAGTCTAACTTTAAAAAATTTTTGCTGGCGGATTCGCGGGCCACATAAAATGACGTAGCGGGCCGATTTCATTATCAACAAGCTTCACAAAAACAGTTGCAGACCGTTTCTTTCTCACTTTGCCGTGACCGTAAAATCATTTGCCTGAAACCAAAATCTAACTGCGGTCTCTGGCTGCAACTCAATTATTTTCATTTTCAATTAATCTACAGATTGTGTTCTTGTTTAGCGGCCCAAGGAAAAGTATTCATGTTGCTCGTTTTATTCAACTTACAGTG
The DNA here is from genome assembly GCF_949748355.1 of Melanostigma gelatinosum. NCBI lineage: Eukaryota > Metazoa > Chordata > Actinopteri > Perciformes > Zoarcidae > Melanostigma > Melanostigma gelatinosum. The sequence continues at coordinate 6,754,784 of NC_136655.1, forward strand.
AAAAACTCAAATATATTTTTGTGTCTATCATATATATGACAAAGCCAAGCAGCCAGTCTTTCCTTGAAAAAATGAGATTCTGTTGATGGACTCTCTACTTCAGTGTCCTCCATCACAGGTCTAGTTTGACAGCTATTCTGATGGAGAATTGTCTCATTTGCAGACAAACGACGCACCTCACACTCCCCTGAGCTGTTTTTCACTGCACGGACTCATTATCCAAATGTGGTGTCATGATTTGCATCGTGCTTCGAGTCAGTCTGTCCATACGTCGCCCCTACTGACCCTCTTCCCTATTAAGACGCTGCTATTCCGAGTGCAGCTTCCCTTCAGCCAACTGTAGCGCCACTCTTTATTAGTCCCTTGCACCCTCACACCCCCCCGGCCCCCCATTTGCCTGTCCGTAGCGGTTTCACACAGTCACACTTCCCTTCCCTTCCACAGCTCCATCCAGTCTACACAGCCACCCACACACACACACACAGTCAGTCGGCATGAATAGAACTGAAAAAAACTGTCATGAATCATCAAATGTGCGAAGGCTCTTATGAGTGTATGACTGTGCCTCCGATGTGGAGGCATTTGAATGGTTGGCTGCAGAATGCTCTCTGTGCACATGGATGATTGGCTCTCAGGCCGGCCACACGTGTGACGTGTCAGAGATGACTATAACTGGACAGGACTGTAGTGTGTATATATAAGCACCTGTGAGCCTAAAGCAGATTTGACCTCCCGAGTCATTTGGTCATTGTATTTGTAAAAAAAAAGGCAGTTCATGGGATTAGATGTGACCTCTGCTCTCATTTCTTTGCAAACCTGAAAGAGGGGAACATGTTCTCATTCCCACAGAATGTGTGTCATTGTTGTCCAGCATTGTCGCCTCCGTAGTGTCCTGTCAGAAATTCTTTTCGGGGATATTGTTTTTGGAGGCCCAGTGACGAGAGTACAGCTCGCTGACGAGCTCTCCTCCTGTGAACCAGGATGTGAGTTTTGGATGTGAATATTTAAGCTTTGTCTTTTTCTATCCAACATTAAAATCTAAGATAGATTTTAAAAATGAAAATCTTATCAATGAAATGCTTTTGTCCTCTTGTCTTTGTCCCTCCCTAGGTCTCAGTGGACAGCCTGGAGACATCGAGAAGCGGAAAACAGAGTTTGGGGAAAATATAATACCGCCCAAAAAGCCCAAAACTTTCTTACAGTTAGTGTGGGAGGCGCTACAGGATGTCACACTGATTATCCTAGAAGTGGCAGCCATAGTTTCACTTGGCCTTTCTTTTTATCGACCTCCAGATGCCGAAAGAGAACGTAAGCAACACTTCATTACAATCCTATTTCCCATTATTCTTATTGATCCGTGTTACTGTTTGTTGGTCTCTTAACCCATTTATGTTTGGAATCTATTTTGAATGTTTTATGTTAAACAAATGTTTGACAGTTGCTTGTCTCTGACTCATTCCTCTAGCTAATTTATTTCATGGTAAAATCTTATGAAATGTCCTTTTATTAATGTTTTACACTGTATTTATTCTCAATGTGTGCATGCAATTGTGTCTGAGTGATGGGATGATGTGATAAGAGGGGGGTGATTTATGTGAGAGTTGTTGGTGAACTTGTATTAAGATTGCCGTCCCTCTGCAGACTGTGGAAGGGCAGCTGGCGGTGTGGAGGATGAAACTGAGTCAGAAGCAGGCTGGATCGAGGGCGTCGCCATTCTTCTGTCGGTTATCTGCGTCGTGCTGGTGACGGCGTTCAACGACTGGAGCAAAGAGAAGCAGTTCAGGGGCCTACAGAGCCGCATTGAGCAGGAGCAGAAATTCACTGTCGTCCGTGGAGGACAAGTTATCCAAATTCCTGTGGCTGAGATCGTGGTCGGCGACGTTGCACAAATAAAATATGGTAAGAAGAGATAGTGATTTGTAGGGAAGAGAGATAGTGTTTCTTTGATGGATAGAATATAAAGAATGCTTAGGATGAATACCATGAAATCCAAGGTTATGTACACTATTGTTCTTCCAAATTAAAGATGTGTCCTTTTACACGCGTGTGCGTTTCAGGCGACCTTTTGCCGACTGACGGAATCCTGATCCAAGGCAACGATCTTAAGATTGATGAGAGCTCCCTCACAGGGGAGTCGGACCATGTCAAGAAAACGAAAGAAAAAGATCCAATGATGTTATCAGGTGACACGAAGCCTCAGTTTAATTGACCATAAATCAAATCATTTAAGTTCTCTCATTGCTGGTTGTTAACAGACGACAATGACTGTTGGGGTTTTTGAAACTTTTCTTTTCTTAACATGCTACTATCTGCAAAATCGACTGAGTGTTTGTGCTGTCGCGTAGCTTTGTTTTTGCTCTACTCAGAACCCTAGAAGAAGTGTGTAGGAATTCTGCAGAAAACACTTCTTCTTTGGTTCATCTGGCTCTCTACTGGCACGACCCCAAGAAGGGAGGAGTGTCCTCGTGTGTGTGTGTGTGTGTACACACTGCTTTTTGATTTCCCTTAAGTCGGGCTGTATCCCTTCTGCACTCACTCTCACGAATGAAAAGAAGGGATCCTCTAATTAACAGAGGCGTGAGAGAACTTTTAAATGTTTTGTACTTTTCAGTCTCTTTTCCTCTGACTTGAGCTTGTTTTCTCTTCTGTTGTTTGCCTTTTCTGTATAAATCTGAGAGGGATGCAGACACGGAGATCTCTGGGGAAACCCTGTTGTAGCCTCTCAGATTCCCATTAATTCACTCAGACTGACAATTAGCCTTTGATTAAAGGCTGCTGATTAAAGGTTTTGAGGATATATTTGCATCTGCATTTAGTCTGAACCGAAATGAAAAAGTCAAAGCAACAAATAAAACTCTTGGGAGCATAGTGTCAGTCAGATACTGGACATTCTCGATCCCTCCCTCACTGACTTACATTTTATTTTCCTCCTCTGTCCAAAGGCACCCATGTAATGGAAGGCTCAGGGAAAATGTTGGTCACTGCTGTGGGTGTCAACTCTCAAACTGGAATTATATTCACTTTACTTGGGACCGCTGAGGATGATGAAGCCGACGAAGAGGAGAAGAAAAAGGAAAAGGCGGAGAAGAAAAAACAGAGAAAAAGTTAGTATCCGCTGCTTATTTCCCACCCGCGTTCTGTTGGTCGCATGTTCGCATGGAGTTTTCCATTTTCTACCACCGGTTTTGCATTTCGCATAAAGAGTCCATGTTACATTGAGACTTTTTTTTTTATATTGAAAGCAGAAAGTGAGAAGCTTGTGCAGAAAATAGCAGTACTTGACAGAGTAACATGCACACTAATAATACAGGTTTGGCTACTTGCCCAAGTTAGGAAGCAGATTCAAGGTCCAGGGCTGAGCTGAAAGAGATCCTGCTGTTACTTTTCATTATTTTCATTATCGATTTTAATATGTCAGAAAGTAGTGAAAACGTCCTTTACAGGTTCCCACAGTCCAAGTTGATGCTGAAAATGGTTGGATGATCTGTCATACAATCACAGACAAACCAAAGAGAACTGACATAGTTATCCACCTGATATGCATACTTACTATTTAAAATAGTGGTTAATAATAGAGTATTGCCCACCAACTGTTTTTTAAGCACTACAACTAACTCGACGGTGCATTTTTCCACAGACAAGAAGCAGGAGGCTTCTGTAGAAAATCGTAAGAAAGGTAAGTTGCGTGCCCATACATGCACAAACACACACACGGTCACACTCTCATATAACTGCTTTACAGCTGAGCACTTACCTTCATGTATTAGCCTCCATTTGTATCAATGGATCCCTCCCGTTTCACAGCGCTGGATATTGGTTAAAGCCTCAATTTGTTTTTAATTGGCTGCGGTGGTGTTATGCTCGTGATGAGAAGTTGCATCATTTTGCACGTCGTGAGTTTGTTGGTACTGGCTGTTCTTGCCCGTCCATTGTACGGTCGGGCCCTCCCTTCTGTCTCTATCTCTTTTCTCGTCCTTGCCTGGCACGTTGCGCTTTGAGCAGCAGGTGCTACTGAATCCAGTTATAGCGATTAGTGATGAGGAGATTAAAGCCACGCAACAATTCCGGAGCTAGAACATCTGCTTTCCCACCCATCTCTCTCCCTCAGGCCCCCACAATGTGATTTCTATTGATGCCCCAATCTGAGCTAGTCAGAGTCACACTGTAAGACTTGCACAATTTCAGACTGATGATAATGAGGCTGTTTAGTGGTAACTCTGGGACAGCTAGCCAGGCTTGTAGTCCTGCCGGGACTCTGTGATCAGTTGTGCTGGGGTCTGTGACCACAACCCTGGCGTGAGTCCGTGGTGCACGGATTCCCTCTGCCTGCCAGGAATCAACAGTAATCCTTTAGACTGAGATTACACAGGCCATGTCAGCGCAGAACAAGCCGCAGTCCACAGCAGCTGCAGTAGCCCAGTGTTAATGCCCTACCTCTTCCTGCTACATACATTCACCTGGGGGATGTTGAGGAAGAGATGAAAGGGATTTATGGGGATTTAACTGGCAATACCTGCTGTGGTTGCTGTCGAAGGCGGCGATTCCTCAGACGGATCTCAATGCTACTGGTCAACCTGCTCTTACTTAAATCTCAAGGTCGGAGTAGTATGGTAATTACACTTCCTAGTCTTCCAGCTAATTATTGTACAGTCAGATCACTGCAAACATAATTACCAAGTCCCAGGAAGCAAAAAAGAGCATCCGAAAATGTTGAGTGCTGTGACATCTCTTTTACTCTTGTAAGTCTTTCCTTGAAATACAGTGCTTTGTGTTAAACAGTACATGCTGATCTGAAGCATCTTGCTGTGACTCTGCTAGATCAGATAACCACATAACTTTGGGATCAGATCTAGTCCCAACCTGTTGGTGATCAACGTGCTCTTAACACAACCATAACAGAAAGTATAGACATAGCTTTTTTTACTTAAATAAAGTAAAAAAAACTATCCTGTTTGTTATTTGACCACATACAGTTCATTCATTCCCTGGTGTAACAGTGACGTTTTTATTTCAGGTCTTGCAAATGTAAGCAAATAGGCAAATCTAAACGGGCTTCATGCGGCGGCTGAGTGAAGGCTGCGGCTCTTGTGTGTTCTTTGGGTTATGCTGATTTGTTAAAACTACTAGACTGGTTCGCTGGTTTTCCTAAATCCTGGAATCCTTTTTGAATATGAAAATAAAAATGTTATACATTCAAATGACGCGCATCACTTGATACCACTGAAATGTCACAGCATTACGGTGCGACTGTCGAAAGTCGCTTCATTTAACAACTTCAATCTCGCTCTTTGCTGCAGCTAAAGCGCAGGACGGGGCTGCAATGGAAATGCAGCCGCTGAACAGCGACGAGGGAGGTGACGCAGAGGAGAAGAAGAAAGCCGGCCCTCCCAAGAAAGAGAAGTCTGTTCTCCAGGGCAAACTGACCAAACTAGCCGTACAGATCGGCAAAGCGGGTGAGTTGGACAAAAACATGCGATTGTGGCCCAGCTGAATGCTATGTGCTGGTACGCTAGGATCCCCTCGTTCTGTTGTCTACATCTCCAACATTCTATAATCTTTGATGTACTCGGCCGATGCTTTTTTCCAATTGCCCAACCCTAGTAAATGAGGTTAAATAGTTTGATTGATCTCTTCCTATGCTCTCTCTCGTTCTTTCATTCCCCTCAGGACTGGTTATGTCAGCCATCACTGTCATTATCCTGGTGGTGCTGTTTGTAGTTGACACCTTCTGGATCCAGAATCTGCCCTGGGTCAAGGACTGCACACCCATTTACATTCAGTTCTTCGTGAAATTCTTCATCATTGGCGTCACTGTTCTGGTGGTGGCTGTTCCCGAAGGCCTACCGCTTGCTGTAACAATCTCCCTGGCATACTCTGTTAAGGTAAAGTCTCCTAGCCAAGTGACTTGTGGCCAATGCCGACCAGCTTACACTTCAGCCTATTACAACTAGCCGGCCAGCCTGTTAAGACGAGGAGACTTGGCTAACTGATACCCTAAAGCCAAGCTATGATCCCTTGTGCTGAAGTTGTTAGCCAACAGAGGGCTTCATCCAATCAAGGAACTACTCATTTCAATCTTGTAGCCTTTAAACACATATTTCCTGCACAGAAAATATACTGTTAAACTTCTGCATCTATGTGTTTAATCCTTTGATTTATCGTTTTTTTATTCCCACAGAAAATGATGAAAGACAACAACCTGGTACGTCACTTGGATGCCTGTGAGACTATGGGCAATGCTACCGCCATCTGCTCTGACAAGACGGGTACGCTCACCATGAACCGCATGACTGTGGTGCAGGCCTTCATCGCTGAAAAGCACTTCAGGAAGGTCCCTGAACCAGAGAGCATCCCTGCCTCCATTTTAGACATGCTGATTCTGGGTATCGCAGTCAATTGCGCCTACACTACTAACATAATGGTAGGCCTGAGGAAAGCAATGTGCCTCTAATTAATGTCTCATCATGAATAATGCCGTGTCGTGTTTTTGGCTTTCGGAGCATACTTACTGTCTTCCTACTTTATTTTTTTTATTTATTTTTATTTTTTTTTATTTTTTTCTTCAGTCTCCAGAGAAAGAAGGGGGCCTGCCACGGCAAGTGGGTAACAAGACCGAATGTTCCTTGCTCGGCTTTTCAACTGACCTGAAGCGCGACTACCATGCTATACGCAACGAGATCCCCGAAGAGAAACTGCACAAAGTCTACACCTTCAACTCGGTCCGAAAGTCCATGAGCACTGTGTTGAAGATGGCCGATGGCAGCTACCGTATGTTCAGCAAAGGGGCCTCAGAAATTCTCCTAAAAAAGTAATTTTAATCTTTTATTTATGTATTGCGTTGTATAGTTTGTGCTTATATCTGTGTTTCTCCTGAAACATGCACTGATGCGTAAGTGTGATCAGTTCTGTCCACATTATTTTTGTCAAGGAAAGGTTATTCCATTGATTTTGTTTGTGGTCCGGTGGGCCAGGCTTTGCAGTAAATGATATATGTAATTGCTTAAGAAGTTCAAGCGCATCCCACCCAAGCCCCTTACTTAGCAACTTAAAAACAGGCGCTGAGAAAATGAGCTGGTAACAACTCTGTAAGCCTCTTAACCAAGCAGGCTTCATTTTAACCCACAGAGGGCTTAGTGTGACCTTATTACTGCAGCTCACCAACGCTTTGTCTTCTCCGCTGTCATCTAAATTATTTTATTCATTTAGGATTCAGCACCCATCTCCTCCTTCATCCATATTTCTCAACTCTCTCTTTCTTCCTCTGGCTATTCTTTTTGCCTGCTTCTCTACTCTCGTATATTCATATGAGATATTAATATCTCCGTTTCGCCTACCAGGTGCTATAAAATCCTGACAGCAAATGGTGAGGCCAAGGTGTTCCGCCCTCGGGACAGAGATGACATGGTTAAGAAAGTGATCGAGCCCATGGCTTCAGAGGGCCTGAGGACCATCTGCCTTGCATACAGAGATTTCCCCGTCTCTGAGGGTGAGCCTGACTGGGACAATGAAACCGATATCCTCTCTGGACTGACCTGCCTCTGTGTGGTGGGCATTGAAGACCCCGTGAGACCCGAGGTCAGTGGCTACACGTGTGTGGTGGCTTACATCACGATTGTTTTTAATTTAACTGCGTACAGAGGACCTTGAAGGAGCATACTGGCAGCCTTAACGGGTTGGCTTGCTCTACTGGACGGTTGGGAACCAAGGCTTCCTGAGTGAATGACAGGAGATGCTGCATCAGCCATTTCTAAACACGAGGAGTGGTTCCACTTTGGTGCAACCAACACAAGCATTATGATATTGAGGCGTTTGAGGCATTGGTTCCACAACGAAGTGTATATTTGAAGTAGAACGAGGTCATTAGCTTGCTAGATGTTCAACTTTCTTCTTCAGTCACTCGTTTACTTTGGCTTTCTGCCATTTTGTGATGGGCAGGTAGCATACACCCGACTGTTTTGCTGCAATCAATTGCCTGTGGTTTTGAAGGGGCTGATAAGAGCAGTGAGACTACATGAATCTAAACCGGAACGAAAGATATGCACAGAGATAAAAGCTGCAGATTTTGATGTTACTAATGAGCACTTTCCAAAACCTGAACTTTAATTTGAATATCCCCACTTTTTTTCCATTCATCGTGTTTTCGCTTTCCTTCAGGTCCCAGACGCCATCAGGAAATGCCAGCGTGCTGGTATCACAGTGCGCATGGTGACTGGGGACAACATCAACACGGCACGAGCCATCGCCACCAAGTGTGGCATCCTACTGCCTGGAGATGACTTCCTGTGCATTGAGGGCAAAGAGTTCAACCGAAGGATACGCAATGAAAAAGGAGAGGTGGGCCCCAGCGAAACACTGCACATCAGAGACTGTTGAAAGTGTTCTGTTGGGATTCTATTCAAGTGTTTTGTGTTTCTAGATTGAACAAGAACGCATTGACAAGATTTGGCCCAAACTACGAGTACTGGCTCGCTCTTCCCCCACAGACAAACACACCTTAGTGAAAGGTACTTCTGTTATTCTGGTATTAGAGGCACTAGTTTATTGTTTTGGGCTTCAATGTTTGAATATTCATGTCATGCTTTTCCAGGTATTATTGACAGCACAGTGTTGGAACAAAGACAAGTAGTCGCAGTGACAGGAGATGGTACAAACGATGGTCCCGCCTTGAAGAAAGCTGATGTTGGCTTTGCGATGGTGAGTTTTCTCTGTTTTTACTGTCTTTTAATTAGACTAGAGGTCTAGTGAAAAGGATGACTGATTGAAGATGCTGCGATGAGATGCAGGCAGATTCTTGACCATCCCTTTTGTCTCCAGGGTATTGCCGGCACCGATGTGGCCAAGGAGGCGTCTGACATCATCCTGACTGACGACAATTTCTCCAGCATCGTCAAGGCCGTCATGTGGGGACGCAACGTCTACGACAGCATCTCCAAGTTCCTTCAGTTTCAGCTCACTGTCAATGTGGTGGCTGTCATCGTAGCATTTACAGGAGCCTGCATCACACAGGTTAGCACTAACAAGAGTTGTTTCATGTTGATAAAAGAAAGGCATCTAAAAAGATTGTGTTCACTTCCACTCAACAGGCTGATGCAGCTGTTTAAGTGTCTTATTGCATCGTGAATATTGCAGATCTGTCTTAAATATACCTAATTTGGTGCCTCTCTCTCTGCCTCCAGGACTCTCCACTGAAGGCAGTACAGATGTTATGGGTCAACCTCATCATGGACACCTTTGCTTCGCTAGCCCTGGCCACAGAGCCCCCTACAGAAGCCCTGCTGCTAAGGAAGCCATATGGCCGCAACAAGCCTCTCATCTCCCGCACCATGATGAAGAACATATTGGGTCAGGGAGTGTTCCAGCTCATCACCATCTTTACGCTGCTCTTTGCGGGTAAGAAGCTATAGTTCTTCATGTACACAGAGCCGGTGGACTTACTGTGCGTTTCCTGTGTAAATCCATCTTTATTTGAACACGTTCTCTTTCTGACTGTTCCTGTAGGAGAGAAGATATTTGATATAGACAGCGGCAGAAATACACCCCTCCACGCCCCCCCTTCTGAACACTACACCATTGTCTTCAATACCTTTGTACTGATGCAGCTTTTCAACGAGATCAATGCCCGCAAGATCCACGGTGAAAGGAATGTCTTTGACGGCATCTTCAACAACCTTATCTTCTGTAGTATTGTCTTTGGTACCTTCATTATCCAGGTAAAGTAGAACTCCGAGTTCTGTGGCTAACTTGTAGAGTTTGTGTGAATGTTTGTGTGAATGTGCTCGGTGACTCATATGGAAAAAATGATCATCGGCCCCACGAGACGTGCGGCTTGCAAATGTTAGATCTAAAAAAAAAAAAAGACTGTCTCTAATTAATTCCGCCTCTCTTCCTGCTCCTCCAGATCGTCATAGTGCAGTTTGGTGGGAAGCCGTTCAGCTGCGTGGCTCTGACCATAGACCAGTGGCTATGGTGCACTTTCTTAGGCTTTGGCTCTCTACTATGGGGACAGGTATGATGTGACTATACAGCTGAGCTTCACCTTCAATTGGCCGGAGACAAAAAATATGGTATGACAGTGCCCCCCTGTGTTAGAGTTGGCGTAGTGGGTGACATATGGTGGCAGGTGTAACAATACAGTATGTTCCAAATTTTAATTTAGCCATCTGAACTTGTTTGTCTCGATGTCAAAGATCTTTTACAGTCATGGAATCTGGTTTATTATTTCCCTTTGTTTGTTCTATTGTGCGTGAAATATCATTTTCTGTTTGTAATTCCTGACAATGAGAGATTATTCACTGCTGTTACTGACAATGACAGAGTCATAATAAATGTGTGATGTACAGTATTTATATTTGGCTCTGACACTTGTCCTACAGAGCAGTGCACATAATATGTCATTATCTACTCGTCAATTCATCAAGACTGTTGTCAAAACAGGGCTGCGCTGACTTCCTGTGTGTATAGATTGAAAGAGCTGACAGTTGTAGGACTCACACAGTGGCTGTGTTGCCTCAGCTTTTAGTAACTCTGTTATCTATTAAGTCAGTAACTTTTCTGTGGGAGGGTCTTGGAGCCTCTGAGCAAACCAAATGGCATCAAACTGTCTTTTCTCACGTCTAGCTTTGGCGCGGCATCTTATCTCAGGCTCACTGGCTGCCCATAAACGTGGCTCGTTCTGCCGGAATGAGATGCCACTTTGCCATTCTGAGTGATAAGTCAGTGTTGCTCACGTCAATCCTGATGTCTTCCAGGTAATCTCATCGATACCCACCAGCCGATTAAAATTCTTGAAGTCAGCAGGCCACGGCACCCAGAAATCTGAGATCCCAGACGAGGAGCTGGACGAGCTGGAAGACAACGAGGAGATTGACCATGCTGAACGGGAGCTTCGCCGAGGCCAGATCCTCTGGTTCCGAGGCCTCAATCGCATCCAGACTCAGGTAACAATCTACCGACAGTTCTGTTTACCACAGAGCACGACACCCAAAAACACCAAGGGAATCAAAAGCCATAAACCCTTTAACGCTATTGCTCTTCCAGCTTAAAATCGACGTGTTGTTCTTTCTCTCCGCATTCTTAAAGAAACGGCTTGTGCCCTAAAAACAAAAGCCTTTCCTCTCTTCTGCTTCTGAACTAAAGCAGGTTCCTATGCCTATTTCTGACTCTTATCTGCTAAAACACGACTAGTTTGAAGGTACTGATGAGAAGCAAGTGAATTGGATTGGAGGGGAAGCACAGTAGGAAAAAGAGTGAGTGAGGTCAGAGCGCCCTCCGATCAGTGCCTTTTAAACCAAACATCCCTTTTTTCTCTCTCTCTTTTTAACTGTAATGCCTGAATCCAATTTCCAAGTGACCTTTTTTTTGTACTGGTTTTCTTTCTTTTTCTCTCTCCTCTGGCTGTGTTGTGTTTTATTTCCTCTGGGCTTTTCTCCTGTCATGCTGTCTGATTCTTTACAGATGGATGTAGTGAGTGCGTTCCAGAGTGGAACTTCCTTTCAGGGGGCTCTAAGGCGGCAGGCCTCCAACTCCAGCCAACAACAGCACGATGTAACCAATGTTTCTAGCCCTACACATGTAGCCTTTTCTACTACTACCACTACTGCCACTGCCGCCAACACCGCTTCTGCCACTGTGGGGTGTGAGTGCGTGTTCTCCTCTAGTGCATGAGACTTTTATCTCTTCTTCTAACATCTTCCTCCTCCACTCGTTGACACTTTTACTCTCTCATGCCTCTTCTAATGTCTCCCTCCTGTTTAAAGAAAAAAACCCACCAAAAATACATCTTCCATATTGCTTTGATAATACTGCTGTGTGTGTGTGTGTACTCTGTAACCAGGTCGCTTCTAGTGTCGAGGTGTTTTCTCTGTGTCATGTTTTCTGTTCTGCTTCTGCTTCGGTCTCAGAAATGAAAAAGGTTTTACTGTTATCTTGGGGGGGGCGGGGATTATCTATTATTTGACCAAAAATGATTTTCTGGATTGACCGTAACCAGGTTTGTCTGCAGCTGCCTCAGTCTGCTCTGTGCCGCCGTAGCACCCATGGGTCTGTGTCGCAGCTCTCTCGTCGGGTAAATGTTTTGAGTATATGCCCATGATCACGGCCTAAAACGATACAGACAAACCATGACACGGACCTCCTGTGAGAGAATGCATCAGAATGTCGGTGGATGTCTTGTCAGTCAGTGGAGTCATGACCCTTTCTCCGTCTTTCTATAGCTGTGGGAGTTTTTGTGAAAAAGAGGGTGTGTGTGAAGAGAAGGGGGGGGGGGGTAAGGTATAGGCTACAAAAAGAAGCCGATAGATGAGCAGCTGCAGTTTGTTGGTGTGTTTGGAAGCAAGGCTGTACAGTTTTTTTTTTTTTTTTTAGGGCTTCGTGCCAGTCGTCCATTCAGTGAAGATCACGGACACGGATCATTTGATGATGGTATTTCCAAAGGCCTTCCTCCGTGTGCCCTTACAAAGAGCTGTGTGGCTGTTGACTCTTTCTCTCTTTCAGATCTTCCCAGGCAGACCATCTGACCAGCAGGGGGATTTTAAATGTCTAACAGATGTCACGAAAAGCGCTTAATGGAATAAATGACTGTGCTCTTGAATGTGAACACGTGGGACTTTCCCCAGACACATTTACAGCAGATCCAATGTTGTTGTTTCTTCCCCTGGCATATTGAAAGAAATGCTGCAATGCTGCAGTAATGTTTAGGTCTCCGTCTCAGGTGGGACTCCTGGGGAACCTCTTTGACCCGACGGGTGCTTTGCTGCTAAACTCTCAACTTTTCCTTTCAGGTTGCTCTTAAGAAATATTTTCTTTCTCTGTGAACACTGTTTGTTGGCAGAATGTGTCCACCTGGCAATGTTTTTGCCTGAAAACAAATTAATACCACTGACTCCCCACATATTCTTCTTTAGATTCTGTGAAATGTGTCATGGGCTATACTCAAAGGTTTACTACCATTGAACACAAGGTAGTGCCACGCTCTGCATGGGTTCAAAGTCTCTGGTCTCGTTTGTGAGTTTTCTCTTTGTGCTGTTTTTGACATGTATACCAGCTTGTAGACATGCTTGGCTGCCGCAGCTTTTTTTGTTTTTACTCCACAAACATAAGCTGTAACTGACCATCCCTTTCTTCCTGTCTCTCTCCAACTCTCTCTTTCTTTCTGTCTCTTCCTGTCGTGTCTTTCTCTCTCCTCACTTTTTTCCTGAGCATGTCCAACAAAAGCAAACTCTTGTGTCCAGCCTCTGTCCCTTTTCTCTTTGTTCTCATCTAAAGAACAGTATTCCTCTTGTCTCGGTTTCCTTCTGCATTTTGATTAATCAGACACAGGCCTCTACCACGTGTTTTGTGGCATACTACTACTGTACTCACAAAAAAGGAAAACCTATATTGCATTGGGTTTGACACTGGTTTGTACCCCTGGCAAGACATTGGCTGATTTACCACATGACTGTTAAGAGTAGTTTCTCGCCAAGCACAAAGACAAGTCTGAGGTTTGTCTCCACCGGATGCAACTCCAGTTTTCCATTTCTCTGACGCACTGCGATAAGAAGTTGCAGTCTGTCACACACTACGGCTACCTGAAGTCTTTGTATGGCTCAACTAGCTCATGCTTTTACTTGTAGTACAGAATACGGTGACGTTTGGTACTCTAGAGTAAATATATTGGCGAAACAGGAAGTGAAACACAGACGTTTAACTGAAGAATAGCTTGACACTATGAACTTTCAGGTGGTTTCGAGGTTAACACAGTCTAGACAATATGTAGGACAACATAGTTAATTGGTTTTACACGTTGTGAATTTACAATTTGATGAAACTGCACACCTGCACGAGAGTTATCCCTGTCACAGATCCTTGCCCCTGAAACTCACCTATGATTGACCCAATAACACCTGCGCCCTCATTTGTCATCGCTCAATCGTGTTGAAATTCAAAACGCACACGCGTCATGGCTGAATGTGACTAAAACTCTGCGCCCTGTCCCTTCTCCCTCCAGATCCGGGTGGTGAATGCATTCCGCAGCTCCGTCTCCCTCTATGAGGGGATGGAGAAGCCCGATTCGCGATCATCAATCCACAACTTCATGAACCACCCTGAATTTCGGATAGAGGACTCTGAGCCCAATATTCCCCTCATAGATGACACCGACGCAGAGGACGACGCTCCCACCAAGCGCAACTCCGCCAGCCCCCGCAACGCCACGGCCACGCCGCCCTCGCCCACCACCACCGTCGCCCCCACTACGCCCGTCTCGCCCTCCCCCACGCCCGTCTCGCCCTCCCCCACGCCCGTCTCGCCCTCCCCCACGCCCCTCTCTCCCTCCCCCACGCCCGTCTCTCCCTCCCCCAACCAGAACAATAATGCTGTGGAGAACAGCAACCACCTCCTCCCAGAGGGCCCCAAATCAGGAACCCCCTCGGCCCCGGGGAGCCCCCTACACAGCCTGGAGACCTCCCTTTGATCTGACCCCACACCACCCCCCCCCCCCCCCCCACACTTTTCTACCCACCACCAAGGAGCTCAACTCAAACAAAGCGAAGGAACACTTGGAGAGAGACGGAGGGCTAGAAGGAGAGCGCAGTCTTGTGAGCTTGGCTTGGGCTGGACTAAAAGAACAGCAAACATTCAGAGGAATGGACGGCTTGGTGTGGATGCTTTGGTCTTTTCTTTTTGGTTCTTATTTTGGTTCTTATAAACCCCGCTGCAACACAAGGACTCTGTCGCCACCCCTCCCTCCTCTGTAACTTTTGTTTTTCTCTGTAACCAAGGGGTGAATTTAAACTCAGATTGAAAGTGACCTGTTTTTATTGTTCTATTAATATTATTATTATTTTAATTGAGAAGGGGAGGTCCCCCTCCTGGCTTGAAGGATGGTCTGTAAGAATTAAGAAAGAACCTTTAGCTTCTCTTCTATCTGAATGGTGTTGTATATTTATCTCTTTGGCCCTTGCTCATTCAAAACTTATTTCTGCTCCATTGGCTGTTAATATTTTGAGTTATTTATGTTTGTTTTTTTTGGAAAAAGCAGGTCTGTTTACAAAGTTTGTAGATACTTTTTTTCAGTTTGTAGGCAAAAGAGCTTCCTGATGTATGATGCAGAAAACTGGGACAGAATTTAAAAAAAAAATGAACGAGAGGATTATTTCAGATACTGCTGTATTTTCAGGAGAAAAGGGTGTTTCTATTGAAACTTAACTATTTTTGCCTGCAAGTTTTATTTGTTATATATTTGTAGATAAATGTAGAACCTTCTAGCCAAACCGATAAACACTAAGGCTTTTATAGAAAAGAGGTCCAGCGGGTGAGGGGGGGTTTCACAGGCGACGGGACGGGAAAGACGAGTAGGGCCTCTGTCCTCTAACATTGCTATGAATATTTACTTCTTCCATTTCTTCGATAGTTTTCACGTGCACAAAAACCTTCTGGAGTTCTGGATCCTCTTTTCATTCATTATGTTGTGTTCAAGGATTTCCACATGTTGAAAGGTTCACTAATTAAAGGGAGTTGAGAATAGTTTCCGGGCCCGTATTTAGCAAGCATCACAGACTGACACCTAGAAGCTGAAACACAGTCTTACCTCGGAGTTGGACGCGTGGTCCTCGTGAAGCCTCCTACAGAGTCGCTTTCAGCAAGGAGGAGAAGTCGATTTTTGTGGTTTTACAACACTTTGTAACTTAAAATGAAAATGTCGTCTTGTAGTAGTTTATTAGTCACATTCAAAAGAGGCTGATGGAGATTATTTGATGCAGGGAACACTCATGAGTGTATCAGTACTTTATGCATGTTAACGCTTACAATTTGTTTTTGCCAAAGCTCATAAAAACACTAAAATGACTTAGTTTGTCACTTTTTTTTTTTTTTTTTTTTTTCTTTTTTTTTTTTGTTGCGACCATTTGAGTTGAAAGTAATGCGAGTCAGCCACTGCGCCTGTTTATTTTTCAATAAGTTTATATAGACTTAACATGAATGTGCCTTGGCTACAATAAGAATTTCTGCGATGCGTTGTCCCTTCATGTTCCACCTGCAGGTAACTCCTCCCAGGTTAAACACTAGCTCCTACAGCTAAACGTAGGACCAAATAAGCCTCGCGCTGATCCTTCTGGGCCAGTTGTGAAAGAGTTTCTCTCTTGATGCTTGATAGTTATGGACCCTGGTAGTCTTTTTTTTTTTTTTTTTTAATTTGTGAATTTCATTTGTTTTTGTGTTTCTCTCAGCAAAACGTTCACCCCCCCCCCCCCCCCCCCCTGCCAATGTACAATATTGAATATTTGTTTACTCAGGCATAGAAAAAGTATTTAATTTTTAAAAAGGAATCTAAAAAGAAAGAACCTTTTAACTTCAGACTTTGTGTATTTAGATAGTGGATTATTGTCTTGGTCAACAAAAAAAAGAGCAAGTGAATTATTTTCATATTTCATTCAATCTTTTAAGATCATGCCTTAGGGAATACTTAATTTCAACCCTGTCCATAAGACTCCGTTTACCGTGGATAAATGTTGCTGCATTTTGATTTGTTTGTAAAATATTTTTGACACCTGATGTACTGGAAACGCTAAAGAATTGGACATTTTTCAAGAATAAAGTCTAGAGCATACACTGGTATCGATCTGCACAGGGTACTTTATTTCATAGCGTTCCTTGGGGAAAAAATAATTTTGATACAAATCATAATAAAAAAAGTGTACCTTTGTATTTTTATGACAATACTGATGATACCTTTCATCGTACGACAGCCGATTTTGGATGATTTGACACCAATCACGTTATATGGGGAGGGTTTTGGCCACTAAAATGTGTGTTCTGGAATATTCATCTCAGGGTGCAAATGGTGTGAAAGAGAACAAGCCTCCGTTAGTTTGTATATTACCACACTTAATTAAACATGTTTGGGATGGTGCTTGTCGACCACACAGGATGACTTGGGCAGCAGGCTGCACATTATTCCTGCAGCCTTCTGGCCATCTTCACCTTTAGGGCCGTGGGCAGGGGGAAGGAGTTCCATATGTTAGATCACAACGTCCTCTGAGGGAATGCTTTGTTTTACAGATGACAAAATAGCAGCTAGATTGCATTAAAAAAAAAGTGAGAAATTGAAAAGACGAGCGGAATCCATATGAGGAGTTTGTTCTGTAGCTTCTTCCTGTAATGGGAAAGAATGTTTTTCCATCTGTTTTATGGGTTATTATTTTTTTTATCTTTTAACATTTGGAAATAAAAGTACTTCATGTCTGTTTATCTTGAGCATTTTAAATGGATATCGTGATTGGATTTACATTTGAAACTTGTCGAGTAATGTGTATGGTTTTTAAAAATAAAAAATGTATTTAGCCTAACTGCAGGGCTATGTTTTTCATTTACCGTGCAGTATTTATTGGAATGGAGAGTTATGTATTCAAATGAGGACCTTTTACTTTCTGCAGTGAAGGCAAGCAAACATCTTGCAGGACATCCCGGTCTTGAGTGAGGTGGATTTTCTCGCAAGAAAGCTGCTTTTCTGCATAACTGCACACTTTCCAAATGTATTATAACCATTAGATTATAGCGATGTAACAGAGTAGCCAAACCATTGTTAAATATACTGAAAACTCACTTTCTCTGAGTAGCCCACTTAAGCAAATGCATGTTATAGCTGTTGCAGTATCTTGTCATTCTAAGTGATGAAGTTGGAGCTTTTTGTTAGATGCAGATGAAGGGATAGCTGGACACTGGTGCAAGTTGACAGTGTGTTGCACAATGCAGCTCTTGTAGGGAGTGTTTGGCCCAGTTTCTTTCTGTCTCTGTGCAGAGCTGAAGCAGGTAAATAACTGGAAATGCATGCTTACATCAAATCTATCCTCTGTTATCTCCAACATAAAGGGAAAAATGTGTATTTCAAAGTCTCTGAAAGGCATATAATTAATTTTTTACATCCCTACATCTCTTAAAATGTTTGTTCAAGAGTGAATAAGAAATGTACGTTCCCCTAGACCTCTGGCACAGACCTCTGCTCGAATATGACATGCAACTAAGATGTCTATTTGAATAATCTTGGTATCATACTAAAAGTAAAACTTGTGAGATTTCTGCCATCCATATATACAGTATGTTACTGGGTCAGGGTCAATAAATATGGGACTTACCATAAATGAAAGATTTTATTTACCGCCGACCAAGAGTGAATATCCCTTTGGATCCATGCCCAAGACCTCCAGCAAACCATATCACAACATCTGTGCATTGCACAGACTGATGGCAATAAAGTGAAGCAGAGCAAAGTTGAGTGGTTTTAGTAGAGGCATGTTAAGGACCAATCAAGGATGGCCAAGTATGCATCCACAGACAAGGAATTTGACTCTGGTTATTTGCGTCCCTCTCAAAGCACATAATGCAGAAATAGAAATAACAGCTAGGGACAACAAAGACGGATAAAGGTAGAGAATTGACAGAACTGGTATGTACATAAGTAGTGAACAAAAATAGGTGTTAATATAAATACTATAGGTTTATATATAAAAAGCACCAATAACCAACGATAAAAGAGATAAAACATATATATACAAGTGACGTTTTTGTTAAGTTGTAAACTGATTTACAACAAGCAGTGAAACATGTTATACTATGACTTTTTTCAACATGCTATACTGTGACTTTTTTCGACATGCTATACTGTGACTTTTTTCGACATGCTATACTATGACTTTTTTCGACATACAACACTGACTTTTTCGACATGCTATACAATGACTTTTTTCAACATGCTAAACTGTGACTTTTTTCGACATGCTATACTGTGACTTTTTTCGACATACAACACTGTGACTTTTTTCGACATGCTATACTGTGACTTTTTTCGACATACAACACTATGACTTTTTTCGACATGCTATACTATGACTTTTTTCGACATACAACACTATGACTTTTTTCGACATGCTATACTATGACTTTTTTCGACATGCTATACAATGACTTTTTTCGACATGCTATACAATGACTTTTTTCAACATGCTAAACTGTGACTTTTTTCGACATGCTATACTGTGACTTTTTCGACATACAACACTGTGACTTTTTTCGACATGCTATACTATGACTTTTTTCGACATACAACACTATGACTTTTTTCGACATGCTATACAATGACTTTTTTCGACATACAAGACTATGACTTTTTTCGACATGCTATACTATGACTTTTTTCGACATACAACACTATGACTTTTTTCGACATGCTATACTATGACTTTTTTCGACATGCTATACAATGACTTTTTTCGACATACAACACTGACTTTTTTCGACATACTATACTATGACTTTTTTCGACACAACACTATGACTTTTTTCGATATGCTATACTATGACTTTTTTCGACATACAACACTATGACTTTTTTCGACATGCTATACAATGACTTTTTTCGACATACAACACTGACTTTTTTCGACATGCTATACTATGACTTTTTTCGACATGCTATACTATGACTTTTTTCGACATACAACACTATGACTTTTTTCGACATGCTATACTATGACTTTTTTCGACATACAACACTATGACTTTTTTCGACATGCTATACTGTGACTTTTTTCGACATACAACACTATGACTTTTTTCAACATGCTATATTGTGACTTTTTTCGACATGCTATACTATGACTTTTTTCGACATGCTATACGATGACTTTTTTCGACATGCTACACTGTGACTTTTTTCGACATACTATACTATGACTTTTTTCGACATACAATACTGTGACTTTTTTAGACATGCTATACTGTGACTTTTTTAGACATGCTATACTATGACTTTTTTCGACATACAACACTATGACTTTTTTCGACATGCTATACTATGAATTTTTTTCGACATACAACACTATGACTTTTTTCGACATGCTATACTGTGACTTTTTTCGACATACAACACTATGACTTTTTTCAACATGCTATACTGTGACTTTTTTCGACATGCTATACTGTGACTTTTTTCGACATGCTATACTGTGACTTTTTTCGACATGCTAGACTGTGACTTTTTTCGACATGCTATACTGTGACTTTTTTCGACATGCTATACAGTGACTTTTTTCGACATGCTATACTATGACTTTTTTCGACATGCTATACTGTGACTTTTTTCGACATGCTAGACTGTGACTTTTTTCGACATGCTATACTGTGACTTTTTTCGACATGCTATACAGTGACTTTTTTCGACATGCTATACTATGACTTTTTTCGACATGCTATACTATGACTTTTTTCGACATGCTATACGATGACTTTTTTCAACATACAACACTGACTTTTTCGACATACTATACTATGACTTTTTTCGACATACTATACTATGACTTTTTCGACATACAATACTGTGACTTTTTTCGACATGCTATACTATGACTTTTTTCGACATGCTATACTGTGACTTTTTTCGACATGCTATACTATGACTTTTTTCGACATACAACACTATGACTTTTTTCGACATGCTATACTATGACTTTTTTCGACATACAACACTATGACTTTTTTCAACATGCTATACTGTGACTTTTTTCGACATGCTATACTGTGACTTTTTTCGACATGTGTCATAACCCGGCTCCTAGGCCATGACAAATACGGCAGACACAACAAATGCTGGTAATGTAAAAATGTTTATTTAACCAAATAAACAAATAGTTAAAGCTATGAAGTGTGTTCGTTAGTGATGTTACGAGATGTGCCGACGCTCCGAAGCGTGTGTCGAGTAATGGAGGGGGCGTTTCCTCGAAGCACGTATCGAGGCTTGCTTCATTTAGGGGAGGAGCCAAAAATGATGACGTCCGAAGCCTCGCTGCCCGGCTGTACCACGTGACTGCTTCGGAAAGTGGTTCAGATTTTGCCTCTGGAGTACTGGGAGAGGCAAACATTCCTGTATGAAAATTGATATAGACTTGCTCTTGCGTTTTTGTGCACGCCAGCATCTTCTGTACCCTGTGAAAGGGTGTTTTCATAGGCCGGAGAGGTCGTGTCAAAAAAAAGGAATCGTTTAAAACCAAAAACTGTTGAGAAACAGTTATTTCTGAATAAAAATGAATAAAATGTCCCCATGTCCTGTACATCACTGTCCAAGTTACACAAGCATATTCAGTCCCCTCTTCCTAGTTCCACAAGCACTTTCACTGTCCTCTGCCTGCTTAAGCCCATGCCATTTTCCTAAAGTGACATAATAACATTATTACACAACCTGCCATATCATATGATACTACCATTTTGGGAAAATTTACACACACAGAATACATTCAAAAAATATTTTAATATGCACATATGTGATAATTTATGTACAGAAATTATTTGGTCATACATTTTTGTAATTCATAGTCATTCCTAACAGCCATAACAGACACAAAAATTCAATGAATCACATTATGTGGTTCAGATACAGCTGCCTGTGATTATACACTTGGCCAGTAGGTGGTTTCGTGTGCACATGAAGCTTCGAGAAATGAACCCTTTCTCGAACCAATTGGCTGAAGTGGTTCGATGCCTCATGAGGCTTCATCTCGCCATCACTAGTGTTCGTCAATAACATCAGTCGTGTCAACGTGGATGCGTGTGGGATGAAGTGTGGGTGTTGTCAGCGAAACCAAAGGAAACCAAAACCAAAATAACCGGCAGCAACTGGCTGGGAACCCTCCACGTACGCCACAGAGTAAACCCGCCCCGAGCAACGCTAGAGCAGGGTTTTATGCCCTCCCTGTTCCTGGACCAGGTGCATCGCATCAGGTAATCTGCTCTCTAGGGACAGAGGGACAAAAGCATACTTGCAGTGATTAGAGACAGGGGCCGTCACACATGCTATACTATGACTTTTTTCGACATGCTATACAATGACTTTTTTCAACATGCTATACTGTGACTTTTTTCGACATGCTATACTGTGACTTTTTTTGACATACAACACTATGACTTTTTTCGACATGCTATACTATGACTTTTTTCGACATGCTATACTATGACTTTTTTCGACATACAACACTATGACTTTTTTCGACATGGTATACAATGACTTTTTTCGACATGCTATACTGTGACTTTTTTCGACATGCTATACTGTGACTTTTTTTGACATACAACACTATGACTTTTTTCGACATGCTATACTATGACTTTTTTCGACATGCTATACTATGACTTTTTTCGACATGCTATACTATGACTTTTTTCGACATACAACACTATGACTTTTTTCGACATGCTATACAATGACTTTTTTCGACATGCTATACTGTGACTTTTTTCGACATGCTATACTGTGACTTTTTTCGACATACAACACTGACTTTTTTCGACATGCTATACTATGACTTTTTTCGACATACAACACTATGACTTTTTTCGACATGCTATACAATGACTTTTTTCGACATACAACACTATGACTTTTTCGACATGCTATACAATGACTTTTTTCGACATGCTATACTATGACTTTTTTCGACATGCTATACAATGACTTTTTTCGACATGCTATACTATGACTTTTTTCGACATGCTATACGATGACTTTTTTCGACATGCTATACTGTGACTTTTTTCGACATGCTATACTATGACTTTTTTCGACATACAACACTATGACTTTTTTCAACATGCTATACTGTGACTTTTTTCGACATGCTATACAATGACTTTTTTCAACATGCTATACTGTGACCTTTTTCGACATGCTATACTGTGACTTTTTTCGACATACAACACTATGACGTTTTTCGACATGCTATACTATGACTTTTTTCGACATGCTATACAATGACTTTTTTCAACATGCTATACTGTGACTTTTTTCGACATGCTATACTGTGACTTTTTTCGACATACAACACTATGACTTTTTTCGACATGCTATACAATGACTTTTTTCGACATACAACACTATGACTTTTTTCGACATGCTATACTATGACTTTTTTCGACATACAACACTGACTTTTTTCGACATGCTATACTATGACTTTTTTCGACATACAACACTATGACTTTTTTCGACATGCTATACTATGACTTTTCGACATGCTATACTATGACTTTTTTCGACATACAACACTATGACTTTTTTCGACATGCTATACAATGACTTTTTTCGACATGCTATACAATGACTTTTTTCAACATGCTAAACTGTGACTTTTTTCGACATGCTATACTGTGACTTTTTCGACATACAACACTGTGACTTTTTTCGACATGCTATACTATGACTTTTTTCGACATACAACACTATGACTTTTTTCGACATGCTATACAATGACTTTTTTCGACATACAAGACTATGACTTTTTTCGACATGCTATACTATGACTTTTTTCGACATACAACACTATGACTTTTTTCGACATGCTATACTATGACTTTTTTCGACATGCTATACAATGACTTTTTTCGACATACAACACTGACTTTTTTCGACATACTATACTATGACTTTTTTCGACACAACACTATGACTTTTTTCGACATGCTATACTATGACTTTTTTCGACATACAACACTATGACTTTTTTCGACATGCTATACAATGACTTTTTTCGACATACAACACTGACTTTTTTCGACATGCTATACTATGACTTTTTTCGACATGCTATACTATGACTTTTTTCGACATACAACACTATGACTTTTTTCGACATGCTATACTGTGACTTTTTTCGACATACAACAATATGACTTTTTTCGACATGCTATACTGTGACTTTTTTCGACATACAACACTATGACTTTTTTCAACATGCTATATTGTGACTTTTTTCGACATGCTATACTATGACTTTTTTCGACATGCTATACGATGACTTTTTTCGACATGCTACACTGTGACTTTTTTCGACATACTATACTATGACTTTTTTCGACATACAATACTGTGACTTTTTTAGACATGCTATACTGTGACTTTTTTCGACATGCTATACTATGACTTTTTTCGACATACAACACTATGACTTTTTTCGACATGCTATACTATGACTTTTTTCGACATACAACACTATGACTTTTTTCGACCTGCTATACTGTGACTTTTTTCGACATACAACACTATGACTTTTTTCAACATGCTATACTGTGACTTTTTTCGACATGCTATACTGTGACTTTTTTCGACATGCTATACTGTGACTTTTTTCGACATGCTATACTGTGACTTTTTTCGACATGCTAGACTGTGACTTTTTTCGACATGCTATACTGTGACTTTTTTCGACATGCTATACTGTGACTTTTTTCGACATGCTATACAATGACTTTTTTCGACATGCTATACTATGACTTTTTTCGACATGCTATACTATGACTTTTTTCGACATGCTATACGATGACTTTTTTCGACATACAACACTGACTTTTTCGACATACTATACTATGACTTTTTTCGACATACTATACTATGACTTTTTCGACATACAATACTGTGACTTTTTTCGACATGCTATACTGTGACTTTTTTCGACATGCTATACTATGACTTTTTTCGACATACAACACTATGACTTTTTTCGACATGCTATACTATGACTTTTTTCGACATACAACACTATGACTTTTTTCAACATGCTATACTGTGACTTTTTTCGACATGCTATACTGTGACTTTTTTCGACATGTGTCATAACCCGGCTCCTAGGCCATGACAAATACGGCAGACACAACAAATGCTGGTAATGTAAAAATGTTTATTTAACCAAATAAAGAAATAGTTAAAGCTATGAAGTGTGTTCGTTAGTGATGTTACGAGATGTGCCGACGCTCCGAAGCGTGTGTCGAGTAATGGAGGGGGCGTTTCCTCGAAGCACGTATCGAGGCTTGCTTCATTTAGGGGAGGAGCCAAAAATGATGACGTCCGAAGCCTCGCTGCCCGGCTGTACCACGTGACTGCTTCGGAAAGTGGTTCAGATTTTGCCTCTGGAGTACTGGGAGAGGCAAACATTCCTGTATGAAAATTTATATAGACTTGCTCTTGCGTTTTTGTGCACGCCAGCATCTTCTGTACCCTGTGAAAGGGTGTTTTCATAGGCCGGAGAGGTCGTGTCAAAAAAAAGGAATCGTTTAAAACCAAAAACTGTTGAGAAACAGTTATTTCTGAATAAAAATGAATAAAATGTCCCCTGTCCTGTACATCACTGTCCAAGTTACACAAGCATATTCAGTCCCCTCTTCCTAGTTCCACAAGCACTTTCACTGTCCTCTGCCTGCTTAAGCCCATGCCATTTTCCTAAAGTGACATAATAACATTATTACACAACCTGCCATATCATATGATACTACCATTTTGGGAAAATTTACACACACAGAATACATTCAAAAAATATTTTAATATGCACATATGTGATAATTTATGTACAGAAATTATTTGGTCATACATTTTTGTAATTCATAGTCATTCCTAACAGCCATAACAGACACAAAAATTCAATGAATCACATTATGTGGTTCAGATACAGCTGCCTGTGATTATACACTTGGCCAGTAGGTGGTTTCGTGTGCACATGAAGCTTCGAGAAATGAACCCTTTCTCGAACCAATTGGCTGAAGTGGTTCGATGCCTCATGAGGCTTCATCTCGCCATCACTAGTGTTCGTCAATAACATCAGTCGTGTCAACGTGGATGCGTGTGGGATGAAGTGTGGGTGTTGTCAGCGAAACCAAAGGAAACCAAAACCAAAATAACCGGCAGCAACTGGCTGGGAACCCTCCACGTACGCCACAGAGTAAACCCGCCCCGAGCAACGCTAGAGCAGGGTTTTATGCCCTCCCTGTTCCTGGACCAGGTGCATCGCATCAGGTAATCTGCTCACTAGGGACAGAGGGACAAAAGCATACTTGCAGTGATTAGAGACAGGGGCCGTCACACATGCTATACTATGACTTTTTTCGACATGCTATACGATGACTTTTTTCGACATACAATACTATGACTTTTTTCGACATGCTATACTATGACTTTTTTCGACATGCTATACTATGACTTTTTTCGACATGCTATACTATGACTTTTTTCGACATACAACACTATGACTTTTTTCGACATGGTATACAATGACTTTTTTCGACATGCTATACTGTGACTTTTTTCGACATGCTATACTGTGACTTTTTTCGACATGCTATACTGTGACTTTTTTTGACATACAACACTATGACTTTTTTCGACATGCTATACTATGACTTTTTTCGACATGCTATACTATGACTTTTTTCGACATGCTATACTATGACTTTTTTCGACATACAACACTATGACTTTTTTCGACATGCTATACAATGACTTTTTTCGACATGCTATACTGTGACTTTTTTCGACATGCTATACTGTGACTTTTTCGACATACAACACTGACTTTTTTCGACATGCTATACTATGACTTTTTTCGACATACAACACTATGACTTTTTTCGACATGCTATACAATGACTTTTTCGACATACAACAATATGACTTTTTCGACATGCTATACAATGACTTTTTTCGACATGCTATACTATGACTTTTTTCGACATGCTATACAATGACTTTTTTCGACATGCTATACTATGACTTTTTTCGACATGCTATACGATGACTTTTTTCGACATGCTATACTGTGACTTTTTTCGACATGCTATACTATGACTTTTTTCGACATACAACACTATGACTTTTTTCAACATGCTATACTGTGACTTTTTTCGACATGCTATACAATGACTTTTTTCAACATGCTATACTGTGACTTTTTTCGACATGCTATACTGTGACTTTTTTCGACATACAACACTATGACGTTTTTCGACATGCTATACTATGACTTTTTTCGACATGCTATACAATGACTTTTTTCAACATGCTATACTGTGACTTTTTTCGACATGCTATACTGTGACTTTTTTCGACATACAACACTATGACTTTTTTCGACATGCTATACAATGACTTTTTTCGACATACAACACTATGACTTTTTTCGACATGCTATACTATGACTTTTTTCGACATACAACACTGACTTTTTTCGACATGCTATACTATGACTTTTTTCGACATGCTATACTATGACTTTTTTCGACATACAACACTATGACTTTTTTCGACATGCTATACTATGACTTTTTTCGACATGCTATACTATGACTTTTTTCGACATACAACACTATGACTTTTTTCGACATGCTATACAATGACTTTTTTCGACATGCTATACAATGACTTTTTTCAACATGCTAAACTGTGACTTTTTTCGACATGCTATACTGTGACTTTTTCGACATACAACACTGTGACTTTTTTCGACATGCTATACTATGACTTTTTTCGACATACAACACTATGACTTTTTTCGACATGCTATACAATTACTTTTTTCGACATACAAGACTATGACTTTTTTCGACATGCTATACTATGACTTTTTTCGACATACAACACTATGACTTTTTTCGACATGCTATACTATGACTTTTTTCGACATGCTATACAATGACTTTTTTCGACATACAACACTGACTTTTTTCGACATACTATACTATGACTTTTTTCGACACAACACTATGACTTTTTTCGACATGCTATACTATGACTTTTTTCGACATACAACACTATGACTTTTTTCGACATGCTATACAATGACTTTTTTCGACATACAACACTGACTTTTTTCGACATGCTATACTATGACTTTTTTCGACATGCTATACTATGACTTTTTTCGACATACAACACTATGACTTTTTTCGACATGCTATACTGTGACTTTTTTCGACATACAACAATATGACTTTTTTCGACATGCTATACTGTGACTTTTTTCGACATACAACACTATGACTTTTTTCAGCATGCTATATTGTGACTTTTTTCGACATGCTATACTATGACTTTTTTCGACATGCTATACGATGACTTTTTTCGACATGCTACACTGTGACTTTTTTCGACATACTATACTATGACTTTTTTCGACATACAATACTGTGACTTTTTTAGACATGCTATACTGTGACTTTTTTCGACATGCTATACTATGACTTTTTTCGACATACAACACTATGACTTTTTTCGACATGCTATACTATGACTTTTTTCGACATACAACACTATGACTTTTTTCGACATGCTATACTGTGACTTTTTTCGACATACAACACTATGACTTTTTTCAACATGCTATACTGTGACTTTTTTCGACATGCTATACTGTGACTTTTTTCGACATGCTATACTGTGACTTTTTTCGACATGCTATACTGTGACTTTTTTCGACATGCTAGACTGTGACTTTTTTCGACATGCTATACTGTGACTTTTTTCGACATGCTATACTGTGACTTTTTTCGACATGCTATACAATGACTTTTTTCGACATGCTATACTATGACTTTTTTCGACATGCTATACTATGACTTTTTTCGACATGCTATACGATGACTTTTTTCGACATACAACACTGACTTTTTCGACATACTATACTATGACTTTTTTCGACATACTATACTATGACTTTTTCGACATACAATACTGTGACTTTTTTCGACATGCTATACTGTGACTTTTTTCGACATGCTATACTATGACTTTTTTCGACATACAACACTATGACTTTTTTCGACATGCTATACTATGACTTTTTTCGACATACAACACTATGACTTTTTTCAACATGCTATACTGTGACTTTTTTCGACATGCTATACTGTGACTTTTTTCGACATGTGTCATAACCCGGCTCCTAGGCCATGACAAATACGGCAGACACAACAAATGCTGGTAATGTAAAAATGTTTATTTAACCAAATAAAGAAATAGTTAAAGCTATGAAGTGTGTTCGTTAGTGATGTTACGAGATGTGCCGACGCTCCGAAGCGTGTGTCGAGTAATGGAGGGGGCGTTTCCTCGAAGCACGTATCGAGGCTTGCTTCATTTAGGGGAGGAGCCAAAAATGATGACGTCCGAAGCCTCGCTGCCCGGCTGTACCACGTGACTGCTTCGGAAAGTGGTTCAGATTTTGCCTCTGGAGTACTGGGAGAGGCAAACATTCCTGTATGAAAATTGATATAGACTTGCTCTTGCGTTTTTGTGCACGCCAGCATCTTCTGTACCCTGTGAAAGGGTGTTTTCATAGGCCGGAGAGGTCGTGTCAAAAAAAAGGAATCGTTTAAAACCAAAAACTGTTGAGAAACAGTTATTTCTGAATAAAAATGAATAAAATGTCCCCTGTCCTGTACATCACTGTCCAAGTTACACAAGCATATTCAGTCCCCTCTTCCTAGTTCCACAAGCACTTTCACTGTCCTCTGCCTGCTTAAGCCCATGCCATTTTCCTAAAGTGACATAATAACATTATTACACAACCTGCCATATCATATGATACTACCATTTTGGGAAAATTTACACACACAGAATACATTCAAAAAATATTTTAATATGCACATATGTGATAATTTATGTACAGAAATTATTTGGTCATACATTTTTGTAATTCATAGTCATTCCTAACAGCCATAACAGACACAAAAATTCAATGAATCACATTATGTGGTTCAGATACAGCTGCCTGTGATTATACACTTGGCCAGTAGGTGGTTTCGTGTGCACATGAAGCTTCGAGAAATGAACCCTTTCTCGAACCAATTGGCTGAAGTGGTTCGATGCCTCATGAGGCTTCATCTCGCCATCACTAGTGTTCGTCAATAACATCAGTCGTGTCAACGTGGATGCGTGTGGGATGAAGTGTGGGTGTTGTCAGCGAAACCAAAGGAAACCAAAACCAAAATAACCGGCAGCAACTGGCTGGGAACCCTCCACGTACGCCACAGAGTAAACCCGCCCCGAGCAACGCTAGAGCAGGGTTTTATGCCCTCCCTGTTCCTGGACCAGGTGCATCGCATCAGGTAATCTGCTCTCTAGGGACAGAGGGACAAAAGCATACTTGCAGTGATTAGAGACAGGGGCCGTCACACATGCTATACTATGACTTTTTTCGACATGCTATACAATGACTTTTTTCAACATGCTATACTGTGACTTTTTTCGACATGCTATACTGTGACTTTTTTTGACATACAACACTATGACTTTTTTCGACATGCTATACTATGACTTTTTTCGACATGCTATACTATGACTTTTTTCGACATACAACACTATGACTTTTTTCGACATGGTATACAATGACTTTTTTCGACATGCTATACTGTGACTTTTTTCGACATGCTATACTGTGACTTTTTTTGACATACAACACTATGACTTTTTTCGACATGCTATACTATGACTTTTTTCGACATGCTATACTATGACTTTTTTCGACATGCTATACTATGACTTTTTTCGACATACAACACTATGACTTTTTTCGACATGCTATACAATGACTTTTTTCGACATGCTATACTGTGACTTTTTTCGACATGCTATACTGTGACTTTTTTCGACATACAACACTGACTTTTTTCGACATGCTATACTATGACTTTTTTCGACATACAACACTATGACTTTTTTCGACATGCTATACAATGACTTTTTTCGACATACAACACTATGACTTTTTCGACATGCTATACAATGACTTTTTTCGACATGCTATACTATGACTTTTTTCGACATGCTATACAATGACTTTTTTCGACATGCTATACTATGACTTTTTTCGACATGCTATACGATGACTTTTTTCGACATGCTATACTGTGACTTTTTTCGACATGCTATACTATGACTTTTTTCGACATACAACACTATGACTTTTTTCAACATGCTATACTGTGACTTTTTTCGACATGCTATACAATGACTTTTTTCAACATGCTATACTGTGACCTTTTTCGACATGCTATACTGTGACTTTTTTCGACATACAACACTATGACGTTTTTCGACATGCTATACTATGACTTTTTTCGACATGCTATACAATGACTTTTTTCAACATGCTATACTGTGACTTTTTTCGACATGCTATACTGTGACTTTTTTCGACATACAACACTATGACTTTTTTCGACATGCTATACAATGACTTTTTTCGACATACAACACTATGACTTTTTTCGACATGCTATACTATGACTTTTTTCGACATACAACACTGACTTTTTTCGACATGCTATACTATGACTTTTTTCGACATACAACACTATGACTTTTTTCGACATGCTATACTATGACTTTTCGACATGCTATACTATGACTTTTTTCGACATACAACACTATGACTTTTTTCGACATGCTATACAATGACTTTTTTCGACATGCTATACAATGACTTTTTTCAACATGCTAAACTGTGACTTTTTTCGACATGCTATACTGTGACTTTTTCGACATACAACACTGTGACTTTTTTCGACATGCTATACTATGACTTTTTTCGACATACAACACTATGACTTTTTTCGACATGCTATACAATGACTTTTTTCGACATACAAGACTATGACTTTTTTCGACATGCTATACTATGACTTTTTTCGACATACAACACTATGACTTTTTTCGACATGCTATACTATGACTTTTTTCGACATGCTATACAATGACTTTTTTCGACATACAACACTGACTTTTTTCGACATACTATACTATGACTTTTTTCGACACAACACTATGACTTTTTTCGACATGCTATACTATGACTTTTTTCGACATACAACACTATGACTTTTTTCGACATGCTATACAATGACTTTTTTCGACATACAACACTGACTTTTTTCGACATGCTATACTATGACTTTTTTCGACATGCTATACTATGACTTTTTTCGACATACAACACTATGACTTTTTTCGACATGCTATACTGTGACTTTTTTCGACATACAACAATATGACTTTTTTCGACATGCTATACTGTGACTTTTTTCGACATACAACACTATGACTTTTTTCAACATGCTATATTGTGACTTTTTTCGACATGCTATACTATGACTTTTTTCGACATGCTATACGATGACTTTTTTCGACATGCTACACTGTGACTTTTTTCGACATACTATACTATGACTTTTTTCGACATACAATACTGTGACTTTTTTAGACATGCTATACTGTGACTTTTTTCGACATGCTATACTATGACTTTTTTCGACATACAACACTATGACTTTTTTCGACATGCTATACTATGACTTTTTTCGACATACAACACTATGACTTTTTTCGACCTGCTATACTGTGACTTTTTTCGACATACAACACTATGACTTTTTTCAACATGCTATACTGTGACTTTTTTCGACATGCTATACTGTGACTTTTTTCGACATGCTATACTGTGACTTTTTTCGACATGCTATACTGTGACTTTTTTCGACATGCTAGACTGTGACTTTTTTCGACATGCTATACTGTGACTTTTTTTGACATGCTATACTGTGACTTTTTTCGACATGCTATACAATGACTTTTTTCGACATGCTATACTATGACTTTTTTCGACATGCTATACTATGACTTTTTTCGACATGCTATACGATGACTTTTTTCGACATACAACACTGACTTTTTCGACATACTATACTATGACTTTTTTCGACATACTATACTATGACTTTTTCGACATACAATACTGTGACTTTTTTCGACATGCTATACTGTGACTTTTTTCGACATGCTATACTATGACTTTTTTCGACATACAACACTATGACTTTTTTCGACATGCTATACTATGACTTTTTTCGACATACAACACTATGACTTTTTTCAACATGCTATACTGTGACTTTTTTCGACATGCTATACTGTGACTTTTTTCGACATGTGTCATAACCCGGCTCCTAGGCCATGACAAATACGGCAGACACAACAAATGCTGGTAATGTAAAAATGTTTATTTAACCAAATAAAGAAATAGTTAAAGCTATGAAGTGTGTTCGTTAGTGATGTTACGAGATGTGCCGACGCTCCGAAGCGTGTGTCGAGTAATGGAGGGGGCGTTTCCTCGAAGCACGTATCGAGGCTTGCTTCATTTAGGGGAGGAGCCAAAAATGATGACGTCCGAAGCCTCGCTGCCCGGCTGTACCACGTGACTGCTTCGGAAAGTGGTTCAGATTTTGCCTCTGGAGTACTGGGAGAGGCAAACATTCCTGTATGAAAATTTATATAGACTTGCTCTTGCGTTTTTGTGCACGCCAGCATCTTCTGTACCCTGTGAAAGGGTGTTTTCATAGGCCGGAGAGGTCGTGTCAAAAAAAAGGAATCGTTTAAAACCAAAAACTGTTGAGAAACAGTTATTTCTGAATAAAAATGAATAAAATGTCCCCTGTCCTGTACATCACTGTCCAAGTTACACAAGCATATTCAGTCCCCTCTTCCTAGTTCCACAAGCACTTTCACTGTCCTCTGCCTGCTTAAGCCCATGCCATTTTCCTAAAGTGACATAATAACATTATTACACAACCTGCCATATCATATGATACTACCATTTTGGGAAAATTTACACACACAGAATACATTCAAAAAATATTTTAATATGCACATATGTGATAATTTATGTACAGAAATTATTTGGTCATACATTTTTGTAATTCATAGTCATTCCTAACAGCCATAACAGACACAAAAATTCAATGAATCACATTATGTGGTTCAGATACAGCTGCCTGTGATTATACACTTGGCCAGTAGGTGGTTTCGTGTGCACATGAAGCTTCGAGAAATGAACCCTTTCTCGAACCAATTGGCTGAAGTGGTTCGATGCCTCATGAGGCTTCATCTCGCCATCACTAGTGTTCGTCAATAACATCAGTCGTGTCAACGTGGATGCGTGTGGGATGAAGTGTGGGTGTTGTCAGCGAAACCAAAGGAAACCAAAACCAAAATAACCGGCAGCAACTGGCTGGGAACCCTCCACGTACGCCACAGAGTAAACCCGCCCCGAGCAACGCTAGAGCAGGGTTTTATGCCCTCCCTGTTCCTGGACCAGGTGCATCGCATCAGGTAATCTGCTCACTAGGGACAGAGGGACAAAAGCATACTTGCAGTGATTAGAGACAGGGGCCGTCACACATGCTATACTATGACTTTTTTCGACATGCTATACGATGACTTTTTTCGACATACAATACTATGACTTTTTTCGACATGCTATACTATGACTTTTTTCGACATGCTATACTATGACTTTTTTCGACATGCTATACTATGACTTTTTTCGACATACAACACTATGACTTTTTTCGACATGGTATACAATGACTTTTTTCGACATGCTATACTGTGACTTTTTTCGACATGCTATACTGTGACTTTTTTCGACATGCTATACTGTGACTTTTTTTGACATACAACACTATGACTTTTTTCGACATGCTATACTATGACTTTTTTCGACATGCTATACTATGACTTTTTTCGACATGCTATACTATGACTTTTTTCGACATACAACACTATGACTTTTTTCGACATGCTATACAATGACTTTTTTCGACATGCTATACTGTGACTTTTTTCGACATGCTATACTGTGACTTTTTCGACATACAACACTGACTTTTTTCGACATGCTATACTATGACTTTTTTCGACATACAACACTATGACTTTTTTCGACATGCTATACAATGACTTTTTCGACATACAACAATATGACTTTTTCGACATGCTATACAATGACTTTTTTCGACATGCTATACTATGACTTTTTTCGACATGCTATACAATGACTTTTTTCGACATGCTATACTATGACTTTTTTCGACATGCTATACGATGACTTTTTTCGACATGCTATACTGTGACTTTTTTCGACATGCTATACTATGACTTTTTTCGACATACAACACTATGACTTTTTTCAACATGCTATACTGTGACTTTTTTCGACATGCTATACAATGACTTTTTTCAACATGCTATACTGTGACTTTTTTCGACATGCTATACTGTGACTTTTTTCGACATACAACACTATGACGTTTTTCGACATGCTATACTATGACTTTTTTCGACATGCTATACAATGACTTTTTTCAACATGCTATACTGTGACTTTTTTCGACATGCTATACTGTGACTTTTTTCGACATACAACACTATGACTTTTTTCGAC
Organism: Melanostigma gelatinosum; assembly: GCF_949748355.1. Classification (NCBI taxonomy): domain Eukaryota; kingdom Metazoa; phylum Chordata; class Actinopteri; order Perciformes; family Zoarcidae; genus Melanostigma; species Melanostigma gelatinosum. The sequence continues at coordinate 6,789,841 of NC_136655.1, forward strand.
ATGCTATACAATGACTTTTTTCGACATACAACACTATGACTTTTTTCGACATGCTATACTATGACTTTTTTCGACATACAACACTGACTTTTTTCGACATGCTATACTATGACTTTTTTCGACATGCTATACTATGACTTTTTTCGACATACAACACTATGACTTTTTTCGACATGCTATACTATGACTTTTTTCGACATGCTATACTATGACTTTTTTCGACATACAACACTATGACTTTTTTCGACATGCTATACAATGACTTTTTTCGACATGCTATACAATGACTTTTTTCAACATGCTAAACTGTGACTTTTTTCGACATGCTATACTGTGACTTTTTCGACATACAACACTGTGACTTTTTTCGACATGCTATACTATGACTTTTTTCGACATACAACACTATGACTTTTTTCGACATGCTATACAATTACTTTTTTCGACATACAAGACTATGACTTTTTTCGACATGCTATACTATGACTTTTTTCGACATACAACACTATGACTTTTTTCGACATGCTATACTATGACTTTTTTCGACATGCTATACAATGACTTTTTTCGACATACAACACTGACTTTTTTCGACATACTATACTATGACTTTTTTCGACACAACACTATGACTTTTTTCGACATGCTATACTATGACTTTTTTCGACATACAACACTATGACTTTTTTCGACATGCTATACAATGACTTTTTTCGACATACAACACTGACTTTTTTCGACATGCTATACTATGACTTTTTTCGACATGCTATACTATGACTTTTTTCGACATACAACACTATGACTTTTTTCGACATGCTATACTGTGACTTTTTTCGACATACAACAATATGACTTTTTTCGACATGCTATACTGTGACTTTTTTCGACATACAACACTATGACTTTTTTCAGCATGCTATATTGTGACTTTTTTCGACATGCTATACTATGACTTTTTTCGACATGCTATACGATGACTTTTTTCGACATGCTACACTGTGACTTTTTTCGACATACTATACTATGACTTTTTTCGACATACAATACTGTGACTTTTTTAGACATGCTATACTGTGACTTTTTTCGACATGCTATACTATGACTTTTTTCGACATACAACACTATGACTTTTTTCGACATGCTATACTATGACTTTTTTCGACATACAACACTATGACTTTTTTCGACATGCTATACTGTGACTTTTTTCGACATACAACACTATGACTTTTTTCAACATGCTATACTGTGACTTTTTTCGACATGCTATACTGTGACTTTTTTCGACATGCTATACTGTGACTTTTTTCGACATGCTATACTGTGACTTTTTTCGACATGCTAGACTGTGACTTTTTTCGACATGCTATACTGTGACTTTTTTCGACATGCTATACTGTGACTTTTTTCGACATGCTATACAATGACTTTTTTCGACATGCTATACTATGACTTTTTTCGACATGCTATACTATGACTTTTTTCGACATGCTATACGATGACTTTTTTCGACATACAACACTGACTTTTTCGACATACTATACTATGACTTTTTTCGACATACTATACTATGACTTTTTCGACATACAATACTGTGACTTTTTTCGACATGCTATACTGTGACTTTTTTCGACATGCTATACTATGACTTTTTTCGACATACAACACTATGACTTTTTTCGACATGCTATACTATGACTTTTTTCGACATACAACACTATGACTTTTTTCAACATGCTATACTGTGACTTTTTTCGACATGCTATACTGTGACTTTTTTCGACATGTGTCATAACCCGGCTCCTAGGCCATGACAAATACGGCAGACACAACAAATGCTGGTAATGTAAAAATGTTTATTTAACCAAATAAAGAAATAGTTAAAGCTATGAAGTGTGTTCGTTAGTGATGTTACGAGATGTGCCGACGCTCCGAAGCGTGTGTCGAGTAATGGAGGGGGCGTTTCCTCGAAGCACGTATCGAGGCTTGCTTCATTTAGGGGAGGAGCCAAAAATGATGACGTCCGAAGCCTCGCTGCCCGGCTGTACCACGTGACTGCTTCGGAAAGTGGTTCAGATTTTGCCTCTGGAGTACTGGGAGAGGCAAACATTCCTGTATGAAAATTGATATAGACTTGCTCTTGCGTTTTTGTGCACGCCAGCATCTTCTGTACCCTGTGAAAGGGTGTTTTCATAGGCCGGAGAGGTCGTGTCAAAAAAAAGGAATCGTTTAAAACCAAAAACTGTTGAGAAACAGTTATTTCTGAATAAAAATGAATAAAATGTCCCCTGTCCTGTACATCACTGTCCAAGTTACACAAGCATATTCAGTCCCCTCTTCCTAGTTCCACAAGCACTTTCACTGTCCTCTGCCTGCTTAAGCCCATGCCATTTTCCTAAAGTGACATAATAACATTATTACACAACCTGCCATATCATATGATACTACCATTTTGGGAAAATTTACACACACAGAATACATTCAAAAAATATTTTAATATGCACATATGTGATAATTTATGTACAGAAATTATTTGGTCATACATTTTTGTAATTCATAGTCATTCCTAACAGCCATAACAGACACAAAAATTCAATGAATCACATTATGTGGTTCAGATACAGCTGCCTGTGATTATACACTTGGCCAGTAGGTGGTTTCGTGTGCACATGAAGCTTCGAGAAATGAACCCTTTCTCGAACCAATTGGCTGAAGTGGTTCGATGCCTCATGAGCAATGTTCCCTCTAATTTTTCATGTGTCTGGGCATACACACAAGCTCCCTGAGCACACTGAGGACCACTGTGAGCAACATCAGATGTGCACGCTGTGGCCACACACCAGTATCACACCTGTTCAAAACCTTGGATCATAGCAAGTTACATGGCTTATTAAAAGAATCAAATTACAGCAGCAATTTTCACTAGTTTACTTTTAATATAAGTGATTTGACAAACTTTAAAGGAAAAAGACAAAAATCGTGTTGTTCATGAGATGTGTAGTATGTTTTATGTGAGAGTCCTGCTTGGCCATGGGAAGAGTCCTGCTTTGGCCTGTGTGAGGTCCTGTTGTGGAAGAAATGATACATATACACCTTTCAGACATAACATTTTGTTCACATTAAAACATTCACATTTTGCACAATGACGTGTGCTGTAGCTTGTGATACAGTGTAAATTCCTGTAACTCTGTCTGTAAAATATGTAATTACTCAGTTTTTTATTATCATTTCTACTACCCATAAATTATCTAGTAGTAACATAATTTAATGATTAATATCCATAAGTTAAAAATCTTAATAAATGTCACTAGAATATGCACAAATCTGACTTAAATTTTACCTTATTTTTCACGTCTGTCCTTCTCACTTCTCCAATGGTTGTACACTTTGTCCAGGTTGATGGCTTCGTCTGCTTCGCTGCATGTTTTGCAGAGTAGACCCTTCTCACTCGAAAAAGAAAAAATCTCACCCAGTTTCACCGCTTGTTCTTCTATTTGAACATACTCCGACAGCCATTCCATCTTAAAAGAACCACATTTCTTTTTTCCAATGGCTTGGTGAGTGGATGTGTCGCTGCCCGTTCGTTTCGCCATGATAAGGGGTTAGCATTTGCGTCTCGTAACTCCGCCGCACTGTTGATAGCTAGCTAACCTGCACGGCGCAAATGGGCAGGGCAATAGTGTCAATGCTATGATTGGCTGCGTAGCGTAAGTGAACCGAATCGTATCATTGGCTGGACGCCTGTCACTCACTGAGTTACGTTGCAAAATAGTACAGAAAACAAAATTATTATTATTATTATTATTGGTTTAATTGATTAGATAAGATTAGGACTAATATTAGATATTAATTAATACGTTTATGTTGAATTTTATTTTATGCGCTGCATAGATTTTCTTGTGCGCTGAGAATGTGCGAGCAGTGCGCGATTGCTCAAGCGCGCAGCTTAGAGGGAACATTGCTCATGAGGCTTCATCTCGCCATCACTAGTGTTCGTCAATAACATCAGTCGTGTCAACGTGGATGCGTGTGGGATGAAGTGTGGGTGTTGTCAGCGAAACCAAAGGAAACCAAAACCAAAATAACCGGCAGCAACTGGCTGGGAACCCTCCACGTACGCCACAGAGTAAACCCGCCCCGAGCAACGCTAGAGCAGGGTTTTATGCCCTCCCTGTTCCTGGACCAGGTGCATCGCATCAGGTAATCTGCTCTCTAGGGACAGAGGGACAAAAGCATACTTGCAGTGATTAGAGACAGGGGCCGTCACACATGCTATACTATGACTTTTTTCGACATGCTATACGATGACTTTTTTCGACATACAATACTATGACTTTTTTCGACATGCTATACAATGACTTTTTTCAACATGCTATACTGTGACTTTTTTCGACATGCTATACGGTGACTTTTTTTGACATACAACACTATGACTTTTTTCGACATGCTATACTATGACTTTTTTCGACATGCTATACTATGACTTTTTTCGACATACAACACTATGACTTTTTTCGACATGGTATACAATGACTTTTTTCGACATGCTATACTGTGACTTTTTTCGACATGCTATACTGTGACTTTTTTTGACATACAACACTATGACTTTTTTCGACATGCTATACTATGACTTTTTTCGACATGCTATACTATGACTTTTTTCGACATGCTATACTATGACTTTTTTCGACATACAACACTATGACTTTTTTCGACATGCTATACAATGACTTTTTTCGACATGCTATACTGTGACTTTTTTCGACATGCTATACTGTGACTTTTTTCGACATGCTATACTGTGACTTTTTTCGACATGCTATACAATGACTTTTTTCGACATGCTATACTATGACTTTTTTCGACATGCTATACTATGACTTTTTTCGACATGCTATACGATGACTTTTTTCGACATACAACACTGACTTTTTCGACATACTATACTATGACTTTTTTCGACATACTATACTATGACTTTTTCGACATACAATACTGTGACTTTTTTCGACATGCTATACTGTGACTTTTTTCGACATGCTATACTATGACTTTTTTCGACATACAACACTATGACTTTTTTCGACATGCTATACTATGACTTTTTTCGACATACAACACTATGACTTTTTTCAACATGCTATACTGTGACTTTTTTCGACATGCTATACTGTGACTTTTTTCGACATGTGTCATAACCCGGCTCCTAGGCCATGACAAATACGGCAGACACAACAAATGCTGGTAATGTAAAAATGTTTATTTAACCAAATAAAGAAATAGTTAAAGCTATGAAGTGTGTTCGTTAGTGATGTTACGAGATGTGCCGACGCTCCGAAGCGTGTGTCGAGTAATGGAGGGGGCGTTTCCTCGAAGCACGTATCGAGGCTTGCTTCATTTAGGGGAGGAGCCAAAAATGATGACGTCCGAAGCCTCGCTGCCCGGCTGTACCACGTGACTGCTTCGGAAAGTGGTTCAGATTTTGCCTCTGGAGTACTGGGAGAGGCAAACATTCCTGTATGAAAATTGATATAGACTTGCTCTTGCGTTTTTGTGCACGCCAGCATCTTCTGTACCCTGTGAAAGGGTGTTTTCATAGGCCGGAGAGGTCGTGTCAAAAAAAAGGAATCGTTTAAAACCAAAAACTGTTGAGAAACAGTTATTTCTGAATAAAAATGAATAAAATGTCCCCTGTCCTGTACATCACTGTCCAAGTTACACAAGCATATTCAGTCCCCTCTTCCTAGTTCCACAAGCACTTTCACTGTCCTCTGCCTGCTTAAGCCCATGCCATTTTCCTAAAGTGACATAATAACATTATTACACAACCTGCCATATCATATGATACTACCATTTTGGGAAAATTTACACACACAGAATACATTCAAAAAATATTTTAATATGCACATATGTGATAATTTATGTACAGAAATTATTTGGTCATACATTTTTGTAATTCATAGTCATTCCTAACAGCCATAACAGACACAAAAATTCAATGAATCACATTATGTGGTTCAGATACAGCTGCCTGTGATTATACACTTGGCCAGTAGGTGGTTTCGTGTGCACATGAAGCTTCGAGAAATGAACCCTTTCTCGAACCAATTGGCTGAAGTGGTTCGATGCCTCATGAGGCTTCATCTCGCCATCACTAGTGTTCGTCAATAACATCAGTCGTGTCAACGTGGATGCGTGTGGGATGAAGTGTGGGTGTTGTCAGCGAAACCAAAGGAAACCAAAACCAAAATAACCGGCAGCAACTGGCTGGGAACCCTCCACGTACGCCACAGAGTAAACCCGCCCCGAGCAACGCTAGAGCAGGGTTTTATGCCCTCCCTGTTCCTGGACCAGGTGCATCGCATCAGGTAATCTGCTCACTAGGGACAGAGGGACAAAAGCATACTTGCAGTGATTAGAGACAGGGGCCGTCACACATGCTATACTATGACTTTTTTCGACATGCTATACGATGACTTTTTTCGACATACAATACTATGACTTTTTTCGACATGCTATACTATGACTTTTTTCGACATGCTATACTATGACTTTTTTCGACATGCTATACTATGACTTTTTTCGACATACAACACTATGACTTTTTTCGACATGGTATACAATGACTTTTTTCGACATGCTATACTGTGACTTTTTTCGACATGCTATACTGTGACTTTTTTCGACATGCTATACTGTGACTTTTTTTGACATACAACACTATGACTTTTTTCGACATGCTATACTATGACTTTTTTCGACATGCTATACTATGACTTTTTTCGACATGCTATACTATGACTTTTTTCGACATACAACACTATGACTTTTTTCGACATGCTATACAATGACTTTTTTCGACATGCTATACTGTGACTTTTTTCGACATGCTATACTGTGACTTTTTCGACATACAACACTGACTTTTTTCGACATGCTATACTATGACTTTTTTCGACATACAACACTATGACTTTTTTCGACATGCTATACAATGACTTTTTCGACATACAACAATATGACTTTTTCGACATGCTATACAATGACTTTTTTCGACATGCTATACTATGACTTTTTTCGACATGCTATACAATGACTTTTTTCGACATGCTATACTATGACTTTTTTCGACATGCTATACGATGACTTTTTTCGACATGCTATACTGTGACTTTTTTCGACATGCTATACTATGACTTTTTTCGACATACAACACTATGACTTTTTTCAACATGCTATACTGTGACTTTTTTCGACATGCTATACAATGACTTTTTTCAACATGCTATACTGTGACTTTTTTCGACATGCTATACTGTGACTTTTTTCGACATACAACACTATGACGTTTTTCGACATGCTATACTATGACTTTTTTCGACATGCTATACAATGACTTTTTTCAACATGCTATACTGTGACTTTTTTCGACATGCTATACTGTGACTTTTTTCGACATACAACACTATGACTTTTTTCGACATGCTATACAATGACTTTTTTCGACATACAACACTATGACTTTTTTCGACATGCTATACTATGACTTTTTTCGACATACAACACTGACTTTTTTCGACATGCTATACTATGACTTTTTTCGACATGCTATACTATGACTTTTTTCGACATACAACACTATGACTTTTTTCGACATGCTATACTATGACTTTTTTCGACATGCTATACTATGACTTTTTTCGACATACAACACTATGACTTTTTTCGACATGCTATACAATGACTTTTTTCGACATGCTATACAATGACTTTTTTCAACATGCTAAACTGTGACTTTTTTCGACATGCTATACTGTGACTTTTTCGACATACAACACTGTGACTTTTTTCGACATGCTATACTATGACTTTTTTCGACATACAACACTATGACTTTTTTCGACATGCTATACAATTACTTTTTTCGACATACAAGACTATGACTTTTTTCGACATGCTATACTATGACTTTTTTCGACATACAACACTATGACTTTTTTCGACATGCTATACTATGACTTTTTTCGACATGCTATACAATGACTTTTTTCGACATACAACACTGACTTTTTTCGACATACTATACTATGACTTTTTTCGACACAACACTATGACTTTTTTCGACATGCTATACTATGACTTTTTTCGACATACAACACTATGACTTTTTTCGACATGCTATACAATGACTTTTTTCGACATACAACACTGACTTTTTTCGACATGCTATACTATGACTTTTTTCGACATGCTATACTATGACTTTTTTCGACATACAACACTATGACTTTTTTCGACATGCTATACTGTGACTTTTTTCGACATACAACAATATGACTTTTTTCGACATGCTATACTGTGACTTTTTTCGACATACAACACTATGACTTTTTTCAGCATGCTATATTGTGACTTTTTTCGACATGCTATACTATGACTTTTTTCGACATGCTATACGATGACTTTTTTCGACATGCTACACTGTGACTTTTTTCGACATACTATACTATGACTTTTTTCGACATACAATACTGTGACTTTTTTAGACATGCTATACTGTGACTTTTTTCGACATGCTATACTATGACTTTTTTCGACATACAACACTATGACTTTTTTCGACATGCTATACTATGACTTTTTTCGACATACAACACTATGACTTTTTTCGACATGCTATACTGTGACTTTTTTCGACATACAACACTATGACTTTTTTCAACATGCTATACTGTGACTTTTTTCGACATGCTATACTGTGACTTTTTTCGACATGCTATACTGTGACTTTTTTCGACATGCTATACTGTGACTTTTTTCGACATGCTAGACTGTGACTTTTTTCGACATGCTATACTGTGACTTTTTTCGACATGCTATACTGTGACTTTTTTCGACATGCTATACAATGACTTTTTTCGACATGCTATACTATGACTTTTTTCGACATGCTATACTATGACTTTTTTCGACATGCTATACGATGACTTTTTTCGACATACAACACTGACTTTTTCGACATACTATACTATGACTTTTTTCGACATACTATACTATGACTTTTTCGACATACAATACTGTGACTTTTTTCGACATGCTATACTGTGACTTTTTTCGACATGCTATACTATGACTTTTTTCGACATACAACACTATGACTTTTTTCGACATGCTATACTATGACTTTTTTCGACATACAACACTATGACTTTTTTCAACATGCTATACTGTGACTTTTTTCGACATGCTATACTGTGACTTTTTTCGACATGTGTCATAACCCGGCTCCTAGGCCATGACAAATACGGCAGACACAACAAATGCTGGTAATGTAAAAATGTTTATTTAACCAAATAAAGAAATAGTTAAAGCTATGAAGTGTGTTCGTTAGTGATGTTACGAGATGTGCCGACGCTCCGAAGCGTGTGTCGAGTAATGGAGGGGGCGTTTCCTCGAAGCACGTATCGAGGCTTGCTTCATTTAGGGGAGGAGCCAAAAATGATGACGTCCGAAGCCTCGCTGCCCGGCTGTACCACGTGACTGCTTCGGAAAGTGGTTCAGATTTTGCCTCTGGAGTACTGGGAGAGGCAAACATTCCTGTATGAAAATTGATATAGACTTGCTCTTGCGTTTTTGTGCACGCCAGCATCTTCTGTACCCTGTGAAAGGGTGTTTTCATAGGCCGGAGAGGTCGTGTCAAAAAAAAGGAATCGTTTAAAACCAAAAACTGTTGAGAAACAGTTATTTCTGAATAAAAATGAATAAAATGTCCCCTGTCCTGTACATCACTGTCCAAGTTACACAAGCATATTCAGTCCCCTCTTCCTAGTTCCACAAGCACTTTCACTGTCCTCTGCCTGCTTAAGCCCATGCCATTTTCCTAAAGTGACATAATAACATTATTACACAACCTGCCATATCATATGATACTACCATTTTGGGAAAATTTACACACACAGAATACATTCAAAAAATATTTTAATATGCACATATGTGATAATTTATGTACAGAAATTATTTGGTCATACATTTTTGTAATTCATAGTCATTCCTAACAGCCATAACAGACACAAAAATTCAATGAATCACATTATGTGGTTCAGATACAGCTGCCTGTGATTATACACTTGGCCAGTAGGTGGTTTCGTGTGCACATGAAGCTTCGAGAAATGAACCCTTTCTCGAACCAATTGGCTGAAGTGGTTCGATGCCTCATGAGCAATGTTCCCTCTAATTTTTCATGTGTCTGGGCATACACACAAGCTCCCTGAGCACACTGAGGACCACTGTGAGCAACATCAGATGTGCACGCTGTGGCCACACACCAGTATCACACCTGTTCAAAACCTTGGATCATAGCAAGTTACATGGCTTATTAAAAGAATCAAATTACAGCAGCAATTTTCACTAGTTTACTTTTAATATAAGTGATTTGACAAACTTTAAAGGAAAAAGACAAAAATCGTGTTGTTCATGAGATGTGTAGTATGTTTTATGTGAGAGTCCTGCTTGGCCATGGGAAGAGTCCTGCTTTGGCCTGTGTGAGGTCCTGTTGTGGAAGAAATGATACATATACACCTTTCAGACATAACATTTTGTTCACATTAAAACATTCACATTTTGCACAATGACGTGTGCTGTAGCTTGTGATACAGTGTAAATTCCTGTAACTCTGTCTGTAAAATATGTAATTACTCAGTTTTTTATTATCATTTCTACTACCCATAAATTATCTAGTAGTAACATAATTTAATGATTAATATCCATAAGTTAAAAATCTTAATAAATGTCACTAGAATATGCACAAATCTGACTTAAATTTTACCTTATTTTTCACGTCTGTCCTTCTCACTTCTCCAATGGTTGTACACTTTGTCCAGGTTGATGGCTTCGTCTGCTTCGCTGCATGTTTTGCAGAGTAGACCCTTCTCACTCGAAAAAGAAAAAATCTCACCCAGTTTCACCGCTTGTTCTTCTATTTGAACATACTCCGACAGCCATTCCATCTTAAAAGAACCACATTTCTTTTTTCCAATGGCTTGGTGAGTGGATGTGTCGCTGCCCGTTCGTTTCGCCATGATAAGGGGTTAGCATTTGCGTCTCGTAACTCCGCCGCACTGTTGATAGCTAGCTAACCTGCACGGCGCAAATGGGCAGGGCAATAGTGTCAATGCTATGATTGGCTGCGTAGCGTAAGTGAACCGAATCGTATCATTGGCTGGACGCCTGTCACTCACTGAGTTACGTTGCAAAATAGTACAGAAAACAAAATTATTATTATTATTATTATTGGTTTAATTGATTAGATAAGATTAGGACTAATATTAGATATTAATTAATACGTTTATGTTGAATTTTATTTTATGCGCTGCATAGATTTTCTTGTGCGCTGAGAATGTGCGAGCAGTGCGCGATTGCTCAAGCGCGCAGCTTAGAGGGAACATTGCTCATGAGGCTTCATCTCGCCATCACTAGTGTTCGTCAATAACATCAGTCGTGTCAACGTGGATGCGTGTGGGATGAAGTGTGGGTGTTGTCAGCGAAACCAAAGGAAACCAAAACCAAAATAACCGGCAGCAACTGGCTGGGAACCCTCCACGTACGCCACAGAGTAAACCCGCCCCGAGCAACGCTAGAGCAGGGTTTTATGCCCTCCCTGTTCCTGGACCAGGTGCATCGCATCAGGTAATCTGCTCTCTAGGGACAGAGGGACAAAAGCATACTTGCAGTGATTAGAGACAGGGGCCGTCACACATGCTATACTATGACTTTTTTCGACATGCTATACGATGACTTTTTTCGACATACAATACTATGACTTTTTTCGACATGCTATACAATGACTTTTTTCAACATGCTATACTGTGACTTTTTTCGACATGCTATACGGTGACTTTTTTTGACATACAACACTATGACTTTTTTCGACATGCTATACTATGACTTTTTTCGACATGCTATACTATGACTTTTTTCGACATACAACACTATGACTTTTTTCGACATGGTATACAATGACTTTTTTCGACATGCTATACTGTGACTTTTTTCGACATGCTATACTGTGACTTTTTTTGACATACAACACTATGACTTTTTTCGACATGCTATACTATGACTTTTTTCGACATGCTATACTATGACTTTTTTCGACATGCTATACTATGACTTTTTTCGACATACAACACTATGACTTTTTTCGACATGCTATACAATGACTTTTTTCGACATGCTATACTGTGACTTTTTTCGACATGCTATACTGTGACTTTTTTCGACATGCTATACTGTGACTTTTTTCGACATGCTATACAATGACTTTTTTCGACATGCTATACTATGACTTTTTTCGACATGCTATACTATGACTTTTTTCGACATGCTATACGATGACTTTTTTCGACATACAACACTGACTTTTTCGACATACTATACTATGACTTTTTTCGACATACTATACTATGACTTTTTCGACATACAATACTGTGACTTTTTTCGACATGCTATACTGTGACTTTTTTCGACATGCTATACTATGACTTTTTTCGACATACAACACTATGACTTTTTTCGACATGCTATACTATGACTTTTTTCGACATACAACACTATGACTTTTTTCAACATGCTATACTGTGACTTTTTTCGACATGCTATACTGTGACTTTTTTCGACATGTGTCATAACCCGGCTCCTAGGCCATGACAAATACGGCAGACACAACAAATGCTGGTAATGTAAAAATGTTTATTTAACCAAATAAAGAAATAGTTAAAGCTATGAAGTGTGTTCGTTAGTGATGTTACGAGATGTGCCGACGCTCCGAAGCGTGTGTCGAGTAATGGAGGGGGCGTTTCCTCGAAGCACGTATCGAGGCTTGCTTCATTTAGGGGAGGAGCCAAAAATGATGACGTCCGAAGCCTCGCTGCCCGGCTGTACCACGTGACTGCTTCGGAAAGTGGTTCAGATTTTGCCTCTGGAGTACTGGGAGAGGCAAACATTCCTGTATGAAAATTGATATAGACTTGCTCTTGCGTTTTTGTGCACGCCAGCATCTTCTGTACCCTGTGAAAGGGTGTTTTCATAGGCCGGAGAGGTCGTGTCAAAAAAAAGGAATCGTTTAAAACCAAAAACTGTTGAGAAACAGTTATTTCTGAATAAAAATGAATAAAATGTCCCCTGTCCTGTACATCACTGTCCAAGTTACACAAGCATATTCAGTCCCCTCTTCCTAGTTCCACAAGCACTTTCACTGTCCTCTGCCTGCTTAAGCCCATGCCATTTTCCTAAAGTGACATAATAACATTATTACACAACCTGCCATATCATATGATACTACCATTTTGGGAAAATTTACACACACAGAATACATTCAAAAAATATTTTAATATGCACATATGTGATAATTTATGTACAGAAATTATTTGGTCATACATTTTTGTAATTCATAGTCATTCCTAACAGCCATAACAGACACAAAAATTCAATGAATCACATTATGTGGTTCAGATACAGCTGCCTGTGATTATACACTTGGCCAGTAGGTGGTTTCGTGTGCACATGAAGCTTCGAGAAATGAACCCTTTCTCGAACCAATTGGCTGAAGTGGTTCGATGCCTCATGAGCAATGTTCCCTCTAATTTTTCATGTGTCTGGGCATACACACAAGCTCCCTGAGCACACTGAGGACCACTGTGAGCAACATCAGATGTGCACGCTGTGGCCACACACCAGTATCACACCTGTTCAAAACCTTGGATCATAGCAAGTTACATGGCTTATTAAAAGAATCAAATTACAGCAGCAATTTTCACTAGTTTACTTTTAATATAAGTGATTTGACAAACTTTAAAGGAAAAAGACAAAAATCGTGTTGTTCATGAGATGTGTAGTATGTTTTATGTGAGAGTCCTGCTTGGCCATGGGAAGAGTCCTGCTTTGGCCTGTGTGAGGTCCTGTTGTGGAAGAAATGATACATATACACCTTTCAGACATAACATTTTGTTCACATTAAAACATTCACATTTTGCACAATGACGTGTGCTGTAGCTTGTGATACAGTGTAAATTCCTGTAACTCTGTCTGTAAAATATGTAATTACTCAGTTTTTTATTATCATTTCTACTACCCATAAATTATCTAGTAGTAACATAATTTAATGATTAATATCCATAAGTTAAAAATCTTAATAAATGTCACTAGAATATGCACAAATCTGACTTAAATTTTACCTTATTTTTCACGTCTGTCCTTCTCACTTCTCCAATGGTTGTACACTTTGTCCAGGTTGATGGCTTCGTCTGCTTCGCTGCATGTTTTGCAGAGTAGACCCTTCTCACTCGAAAAAGAAAAAATCTCACCCAGTTTCACCGCTTGTTCTTCTATTTGAACATACTCCGACAGCCATTCCATCTTAAAAGAACCACATTTCTTTTTTCCAATGGCTTGGTGAGTGGATGTGTCGCTGCCCGTTCGTTTCGCCATGATAAGGGGTTAGCATTTGCGTCTCGTAACTCCGCCGCACTGTTGATAGCTAGCTAACCTGCACGGCGCAAATGGGCAGGGCAATAGTGTCAATGCTATGATTGGCTGCGTAGCGTAAGTGAACCGAATCGTATCATTGGCTGGACGCCTGTCACTCACTGAGTTACGTTGCAAAATAGTACAGAAAACAAAATTATTATTATTATTATTATTGGTTTAATTGATTAGATAAGATTAGGACTAATATTAGATATTAATTAATACGTTTATGTTGAATTTTATTTTATGCGCTGCATAGATTTTCTTGTGCGCTGAGAATGTGCGAGCAGTGCGCGATTGCTCAAGCGCGCAGCTTAGAGGGAACATTGCTCATGAGGCTTCATCTCGCCATCACTAGTGTTCGTCAATAACATCAGTCGTGTCAACGTGGATGCGTGTGGGATGAAGTGTGGGTGTTGTCAGCGAAACCAAAGGAAACCAAAACCAAAATAACCGGCAGCAACTGGCTGGGAACCCTCCACGTACGCCACAGAGTAAACCCGCCCCGAGCAACGCTAGAGCAGGGTTTTATGCCCTCCCTGTTCCTGGACCAGGTGCATCGCATCAGGTAATCTGCTCTCTAGGGACAGAGGGACAAAAGCATACTTGCAGTGATTAGAGACAGGGGCCGTCACACATGCTATACTATGACTTTTTTCGACATGCTATACGATGACTTTTTTCGACATACAATACTATGACTTTTTTCGACATGCTATACAATGACTTTTTTCAACATGCTATACTGTGACTTTTTTCGACATGCTATACGGTGACTTTTTTTGACATACAACACTATGACTTTTTTCGACATGCTATACTATGACTTTTTTCGACATGCTATACTATGACTTTTTTCGACATACAACACTATGACTTTTTTCGACATGGTATACAATGACTTTTTTCGACATGCTATACTGTGACTTTTTTCGACATGCTATACTGTGACTTTTTTTGACATACAACACTATGACTTTTTTCGACATGCTATACTATGACTTTTTTCGACATGCTATACTATGACTTTTTTCGACATGCTATACTATGACTTTTTTCGACATACAACACTATGACTTTTTTCGACATGCTATACAATGACTTTTTTCGACATGCTATACTGTGACTTTTTTCGACATGCTATACTGTGACTTTTTTCGACATACAACACTGTGACTTTTTTCGACATGCTATACTATGACTTTTTTCGACATACAACACTATGACTTTTTTCGACATGCTATACAATGACTTTTTCGACATACAACACTATGACTTTTTCGACATGCTATACAATGACTTTTTTCGACATGCTATACTATGACTTTTTTCGACATGCTATACGATGACTTTTTTCGACATGCTATACTATGACTTTTTTCGACATGCTATACGGTGACTTTTTTCGACATGCTATACTGTGACTTTTTTCGACATGCTATACTATGACTTTTTTCGACATACAACACTATGACTTTTTTCAACATGCTATACTGTGACTTTTTTCGACATGCTATACAATGACTTTTTTCAACATGCTATACTGTGACTTTTTTCGACATGCTATACTGTGACTTTTTCGACATACAACACTGACTTTTTTCGACATGCTATACTATGACTTTTTTCGACATACAACACTATGACTTTTTTCGACATGCTATACTATGACTTTTTTCGACATACAACACTGACTTTTTTCGACATGCTATACTATGACTTTTTTCGACATGCTATACTATGACTTTTTTCGACATACAACACTATGACTTTTTTCGACATGCTATACTATGACTTTTTTCGACATACAACACTATGACTTTTTTCGACATGCTATACAATGACTTTTTTCGACATGCTATACTGTGACTTTTTTCGACATGCTATACTGTGACTTTTTTCGACATACAACACTGTGACTTTTTTCGACATGCTATACTATGACTTTTTTCGACATACAACACTATGACTTTTTTCGACATGCTATACAATGACTTTTTCGACATACAACACTATGACTTTTTCGACATGCTATACAATGACTTTTTTCGACATGCTATACTATGACTTTTTTCGACATGCTATACTATGACTTTTTTCGACATACAACACTGACTTTTTTCGACATGCTATACTATGACTTTTTTCGACATGCTATACTATGACTTTTTTCGACATACAACACTATGACTTTTTTCGACATGCTATACTATGACTTTTTTCGACATGCTATACAATGACTTTTTTCGACATACAACACTGACTTTTTTCGCCATGCTATACTATGACTTTTTTCGACAAGCTATACTATGACTTTTTTCGACATGCTATACTGTGACTTTTTTCGACATGCTATACTGTGACTTTTTTCGACATACAACACTATGACTTTTTTCGACATGCTATACTGTGACTTTTTTCGACATACAACACTATGACTTTTTTCGACATGCTATACTATGACTTTTTTCGACATACAACACGATGACTTTTTTCGACATGCTATACTATGACTTTTTTCGATATACAACACTATGACTTTTTTTGACATGCTATACTATGACTTTTTTCGACATACAACACTATGACTTTTTTCGACATACAACACTATGACTTTTTTCGACATGCTATACTATGACTTTTTTCGACAAGCTATACTATGACTTTTTTCGACATGCTATACTGTGACTTTTTTCGACATACAACACTGACTTTTTTCGACATGCTATACAATGACTTTTTTCGACATACAACACTATGACTTCTTTCGACATGCTATACTATGACTTTTTTCGACATACAACACGATGACTTTTTTCGACATGCTATACTATGACTTTTTTCGACATGCTATACAATGACTTTTTTCAACATGCCATACTGTGACTTTTTTCGACATGCTATACTGTGACTTTTTTCGACATACAACACTGTGACTTTTTTCGACATGCTATACTATGACTTTTTTCGACATACAACACTATGACTTTTTTCGACATGCTATACAATGACTTTTTTCGACATACAACACTATGACTTTTTTCGACATGCTATACTATGACTTTTTTCGACATACAACACTATGACTTTTTCGACATGCTATACTATGACTTTTTTCGACATGCTATACAATGACTTTTTTCGACATACAACACTGTGACTTTTTTCGACATGCTATACTATGACTTTTTTCGAAAAAGATTTTATTTACCCCCGAACAAAATCGTACAGACCAAGAGTGAATATCCCTTTGGATCCATGCCCAAGACCTCCAGCAAACCATATCACAACATCTGTGCATTGCACAGACTGATGCCAATAAAGTGAAGCAGAGCAAAGTTGAGTGGTTTTAGTAGAGGCATGTTAAGGACCAATCAAGGATGGCCAAGTATGCATCCACAGACAAGGAATTTGACTCCGGTTATTTGCGTCCCTCTCAAAGCACATAATGCAGAAATAGAAATAACAGCTAGGGACAACAAAGACGGATAAAGGTAGAGAATTGACAGAACTGGTATGTACATAAGTAGTGAACAAAAATAGGTGTTAATATAAATACTATAGGTTTATATATAAAAAGCACCAATAACCAACAATAAAAGAGATAAAACATATATATACAAGTGAAGTTTTTGTTAAGTTGTAAACTGATTTACCAGTTCATCAGTTGTTTTGGCGTATCTGTAGCGCCTCCCAGTGGAAGGACGCTGAAAAAGCTTAAACTAACTATTACTAAAAGTCATAGTATCGTATGTCAGAAGAACGTCCAAAAAAGTCCTCGTAACGTTATATGTCGAAAAAAGTCATAATATGTTGAAAAAGGAAATTGTATAGTATGTTGAAAAAAGTCATGATGAAGTCATACAGGCATGCATTTGCATTTGGATAACAATAAAAGCAGTTATAGAATTACAACAATTAATAGATTATCAAAATCTTGCCATTACATTTTCTGACGATCTATTAATTCATTGATCGATTTATAATTTCAGCTCTAGATAAAACGTGCAATAGATTAATAACATTACATGTAATGTCACATCCACACCAGCAGAGGGCAGTGGACTCCGCTTGCAGCTCTTTTAACAAAGATTGTGTATTGTTGGGGTGAGTCGCTCAGTCTTGGCTTCTTGACGGGTGGTAAAAACCTCAACAAGGTACGTACGCTGCTGGGACGTCTCAGTCTGACAATTATAACTCAATGTCTTTATCGCTGGTCGATTTTGATAAACGCGTGCGGAACCCGGAAGTTGCAACAGAGTGAGACGTCCGTGCTCTTCTTCCTCCTTGTCGCAAACTGTCGTTCCTTTCCGCTCTGCATGTGTTCCTTCTGCAGCAATGGACTCTAAACACTGGGCGAAGGTCTGCTAACCACAAATCGCGACATTTCTGTAAGTGCTGCAGTCTTCTACAGTGTGAGCCTCATAAAACAAACATAGCCTGCAGTAGAACCAGTTTAATGGAGGATTAAAGCTGTTTGGCTCTCGTAAATTGGACGTTATTAGATATTCCCTTTAAATCGCTCAGTTTTTAGCTAAACGTCATGCATCGTTGAATCCCTAATCGAGTGTCGGTGAGAAGCTCACACAGATGCACATTAAATTATTATGCTATATTAATGTATTACCGTCAACACCGCAGGTTTGGAGGCAGCATCCCTCCTGATTACGCCTCCACTGACGATACTTTTGTCTTTTGTTGTTGCTCGCGAAGAGGCAGGAATGAGACTCCATCACCCCTGAGCTCAAGATGAGAGAGTGGTGGGTTCACGTGGGTTTGATCTGCATCCCGCTGGTGGCCGTCTACCTTCACATCCCTCCCCCTCAACTGTCACCCTCCCTGCAGAAGTGGCACAGTGCCGGGGAGGTGTTTCACTTCAGAGGCAGGGAGATCTTCTACAGAGGTAAGAGGAGGGATTTGAAGTTAATTGCTTAAATCACATCCATGGGTTGTCATGGGTCTTGTAATGGTAGTCAGCTGAGACTAGGGCTGACAATAGTACGACAACACAGTCAAACGGGGAGTGCAACAACATGGCAGAAGTACAGTACAGTGGCGTCCTCATATGCCACACATGTGCGCTCCTCTTTTCTCCTCAAACCAGATTCCTTTGGTGCTTTGGGAAGCTCTGATGTCATCATTCTGCTCCATGGCTTCCCTACGTCCAGCTTCGACTGGAACAAGGTACCCACTGCACACGCTCAGTACACAGCTGAGCGCCATGAGAAAAACAAAAGACGTCTTATGTGACTGGGTTATTTTTCTTTTTTCTATACAGATCTGGGAGCCACTCATTCAGCGCTTCCATCGAGTCATCGCGCTGGACTTCCTGGGTTTTGGCTTCAGTGACAAGCCAGTGAGTTCATTTTGTGCCCGTTTTAAATGCCTTTGTTTTGTAGATAAACACGGTTTCTTATACTTCCTGCGTGACGCTCTGTTACTCCTCTTAACACATGTTTTCCCATCCCAGCGACCCCACAGCTACTCCATCTTCGAGCAGGCCAGTGTGGTGGAGGCCCTGGTGGCTCACTTGGGTCTGAGCAACCAGCGAGTCAATCTGGTGTCCCATGACTATGGAGACACTGTGGCCCTGGAGTTGCTCTACAGGTATGTGTGTGTGTGCCACTACATCCATGCAAATGTCAAAAACAGAGTATAAATGATGAATTGCTTAGCACTCCTCCTGTCTGCTGTTTTTTCTTTTTCTCCCAAACAGAAGTGACCAAAACCGCACAGGTCACCTGATCTTCAACAGCCTGTGTCTTTCCAATGGAGGTACAGTGCCGCTTATTGTCTTCGGGTCATGTTGTAGGTAGCAGGTCAGTGCTGACTCTTTTTATTTCCAACAGGATTATTCCCAGAAACAAATTACCCACGTTTGCTGCAGACGGTGAGTCACCTTTTGTTTTCTTCATCCTGCCAATTTGTTATGTTTTTAAAAAGTCAAATTTGGTTTGATTTGGCTGTCAAAGTTCTCACTGAGACCTTTTTGTTTTGCCTCCAAAAGCTTCTGAAGGACTCTAGTATTCTGGCTCTATTTCTGACGCGTCTCACCAACTATAAGATCTTCCAAAAAGGGTAAGAGAACCAGAGTGTTCTTTCAAAGTGGGAGATTTAAATATATGTTTGTACCAGTATGTAAGTGCATAAACGTGTTGTTTTGTTGTCTGGTAGGATCGGAGACGTGTTCGGTCCGTACACGCAGCCCACAGACGCTGAGTTCTGGGACATGTGGACAGGTTTACGCTACAACGATGGCAACTTAGTGTTAGACAGGTGTGTGTGTGTGTGTGTGTGTGTGCGTTTGCTTTGCATTCAAATGGCCTTCATTATCTTTGTTGCTCTTCATCTTTGTTCACTCGTTTTGTCTTCTTTGCCTCTCTCAGTATTCTGCAGTACATCAACCAGAGATCAAAACACAGAGAGCGATGGGTGGGCACCCTCACTTCCACCATCGTCCCACGTGAGTTCAGTGTCATCGTGGCATGTTTGTTGATAAATCAGAGGGTGGAAGCTCTTTCGTGTCGGCCAAACACTCCCTGAAGGTGTATTAACCCAGCAGCCTCGGCCATAGAGCCGCTGATTCTAAGCTGCTTAGCCTACAAGGAGAAGCCTCGTCGTCCATCTGTGATCCTGGGCTCAGGGTGTGTGTGTGTGTGTGTGTGTGTGTGTGTGTGTGTGTGTGTGTGTGTGTGTGTGTGTGTGTGTGTGTGTGTGTGTGTGTGTGTGTGTGTGTGTGTGTGTGTGTGTGTGTGTGTGTGTGTGTGTGTGTGTGTGTGTGTGTGTGTGTGTGTGTGTGTGCGTGCTGCTGACACGGACCTCAGGTCAGATGTAGCTAAAAGGCGTTAGCCCGGGTCTCTGAGCCAGTTCTTCTGAATCATTGTCAGTGAGTAAATGAGGGTGGTTAAGAAAACAACGTGTCATCTTGCAGTATATGAGTGTATATCTGCACCAACAACTGATCTGTCCAGACAGAAATATCTGAATATATGTTGTTTAACTTTAGGTCTCATATCCAGAATTTGTCTTTCAGTGCACATGATCTACGGACCCCTGGACCCTGTCAACCCTCATCCTCAGTTCATCCGTCTTTACCAGTGAGTGCCCCTTATTCTTTAGCCCCGTTCAGATTAAACGGAAGTACTCATCTCCTGGCAGATCTTCATTATCTTGTATCTTGTTCCTGCAGGCAGCTGGTCCAGAGGTCGACGATCACCATCTTGGATGAACACATCAGTCACTATCCTCAGCTGGAAGATCCCACCGGCTTCCTCAATGCATATTTCAATTTTATTCACTCTTTCTGAGAGGTCGCCCCGTGTTCGTGAATGAATTCAGACTCTTAACACGCCGTCTGGTACTTCTGCAGCACTCATTCAAAGGGATAAAAGGTCACACGTGACGCCAAGACCTTTCCTAATGATTTTAATTAGGAGTTATGCCGTCACTAAGCTGCGACTTATGCATCAGTTTGAGATTTAATCACCAGTGATGGGCTAATTTATCAGCATCAATTCCTAAATTAATACCATGGAAAACATCCAATGTGAGCTAGAAACATGAATAATTGTACTTATTGCAACTAATCTCATGATGACAGTGTTAATTTATGGATCATCTTTCAGCATGATACTGAAAGTTATCTTGGGTTGTGCGATTATTGGACACATCTGTGGGACATCGATTTGATTCCCTCCATTTTCTGTCCTGCACAGCTGCATTCTGAGTGAATTTGTTCTGAATGATTTTCTGCATTTCTCTCGATGTCAATGAAATGTCAGCTTTTCTTGAAATAAAACTAGTTTTATAAAATAAAGTGTCTGAGTAAAACTTGGTGTATTTTGACAGTCAGAATTTATTGAAGATTTGACAGAAAAATATTCTTACTGAAAAGAAAACACGAGGACCAGCAGAAAGTATAAAGACAGAGTGAAGAAACACTTTCTAGAAGTAATAAAACATTGATGTTTTTCAGGTTGGATGGTGTCAGCATAATAAACACAATATCATTATATATTTTACTTTTAGAGCGATGTGATGTCTCAGAGAGTTTGTCGTGCAGAGATGAAACGTCCTGTGGTTCGTTGACAGGAAACGGCACCGCAGGGGTTTTAGCCCACCGAGGCCAGGATGACGTCAACGACCGTCTCTTCACTACTGCGTACCGTCACCTGCATGGTGACGCCGTCAGCCAGCGCCAGGCGAGCACGAACCAACACGTCGTGACCTCCCCGGAACACACCTGAGAAGAGAGGGAGGGAGAGCTGTCAGAAGCCAATCAAATCACACCTGGCATTTAAATTTAGGTAAGACTTTTTTGACATGCTATACTATGACAACATTTGGAATCCACTAAAATCAAAATTCTATCTTCTTGTCGTTACGGCATTTGATGTCTAAAACTATCTTTAAGTTGCATGAGAGACAAAATAACAAACACCCACCAGCGAGGAAGAGGACGTGCGAGTTCTTGTTTTCGGGGACTTTGTCAGAGCGCTCGCATGGCTGCATTCCCAGGAAGCTGATGATGTTACCCACCGCCTCTGTACAAAAAGGAAACAGACGAGTCACGTAACACACTGGGTCTCAGTTACTGCAGAGAG
Organism: Melanostigma gelatinosum; assembly: GCF_949748355.1. Classification (NCBI taxonomy): domain Eukaryota; kingdom Metazoa; phylum Chordata; class Actinopteri; order Perciformes; family Zoarcidae; genus Melanostigma; species Melanostigma gelatinosum. Next base: position 6,812,973 of record NC_136655.1, read on the forward strand.
CCTCAATCACAACGCTTAACATGTTTTGTAGATGTTTGCAAAAATGAAGAACCGGTAATGACCGCATGAGTCCACAGTGTGAACTATTAGTGAGTGCTGAAAATTACATTCAACGAAAACAAACTTGCATTTATTTGACGACAGACTTTTATAAGTTGACCTTTGACTTTCTAATGTGCATTCATTATTTCAGCCTCAATTTCTGACTTACCGTCTAAAGTTCGTACAGACGCCAGAGCAAAAGTCTCTTCTTTCTCAAATTCGTCTCCTACTTCTTCCCACGCTGCGCCAAAGTTCGGTTTCAAAACCTTCTGGATGTGGTCTGCAACCGTCACCTCGAGATCCTCCAGCTAACGAAGAGGAGGACAAGAAACACAAGAAAGATGGAAGGATGAGGAGAGCAGCTTTAAAAAGAAACAATTTACATTGATGACAATTTAAAAAAACAACACTCATTGTCCTTGTGTTGAACGTTTGTGCGTGTGCTTTGATTACGTACCACATATTCGTCATCATAACCGTCATCGTCAGGCTCTCCTGTGTTGGGGTCGCAGTCTTTGACCAAGTACTTCATCGTACAACTAAACGTGCAAGACACTGGGGACAGAGAAGATACATCTCAACACAATTTTCCTAAATCCTCTTATATTCAATCGATAATATTTCGGTGTTGATTTCAATTTGCTACTAAAACTGTTATTTTAGGAACTTGTACAAGTCATGAAAACCACATGGTGCAGCATTTCAAAAGGCTGGTGAATGACTGCTGAACCTACTTGTGATGTAAATGTTATGAACTATCAGTTTCTTTGACAATAACGTCCCAGTGTTCCTACCAGCGGTGGGGTCGTCCTCAGGCAGGCGGACCAGAGTGTAGCAGGAACCCGGCTGACTGTAGGGGAGGCTGGTAGCTGGGATGTAGTCCATCACCTCGTAGGACTCCGATGGCTCCATCTGCACTACGACCTGAAACAAACCACACCATACATTCATTTCAATTGTGTTCCCGATGTGTTGACTGTTTTGTTTTTCGCAGCAAAAACTGATAAATAGTCCAAATAAAGAAATTACAGAATATCAGAAAAATATCTAAATGGATCTTCAGATAAAATCCAAGTTAATGAAACAAGAATGACCGTGAAACATCGCAGCCGGTACCTTCTGCAGGAGCTGGTCATTCAGGGTGTTTGTGCAGTCGAACTGGAACACCATGTGCGTGGCGAAGGTGTGTTTGACGCAGCGCACCACGTATTCCGTCTCGGCCTCCGTCAACTGCACCTGCTCAGAGGACTTGAAGAGCGGCCCGAGACCCTGGAAGTCTGGGATGGCTGCCAGTTGTTCTGTAAATGGAGGAAAAAGCAGAGAGCGGTTAAAACAAAGAGAGGACAGACGAGTAATTATATTCAATTACATCAGGCCGGAGTATGAAGGTGAGCATCAGTGTCCATCTGAGGACGGACAGACATTTCACAATCTTACCTTGATAGATGTCCTGGCGCGATGGGGTCAACTTATCTGGCAGTTTGCTGGTGGCAACAGGGGTGTTATCTGGGAAGAAGAAAAAAACATTAACAATCAGATTTTTGACAGTAATAGTTTCTCAGCGGAGTATAAAACCATGGGCAGATTGGTTAATAGCGATGTAGTTGTACCTGTTTTGTGTTCTGAGATAGGAGTTGTGGCCAGAGGGACACTCTTCATGTCGAAAGGTTTCTCTGAGGGCTCCAAAGTGTACTGGTGGAGGGACTTCTCCAGTCCGGGGATAGAAACAGACAGACCTGAGAGCAAAACACACAACAGCGGAGACGTTAACTTCACCATTTCTGACATCACCTGCAGAGTGTTTGCCCTGCGAGCTGCTCTCTTAGTACGCATGGTGTGCACATTTTGACCAGCAGCCACTATGAACCGCATTTAGCCCCGTGTGTGTGTGTGTGTGTGTTTACCGTTGAAGATATAAGCAGCATTCAGAGCCTTCTGCTTCTGCTGTAGCACGTTCATGTAGAAAGTAGCTCTGTCGCGCACTTCATCATCACTGTCCATCATGCACCTATAAGAACAGACACGCGTGTGAAAGTCAGACTATATCTTCATTCGAAAACAAATGTATGTTTTTGTTTAATACTAAGATGAAATGTAGGAGTACACAGTCACGTAAGAGCAAGTGAAAGGAAACGAGTACCTCTGCATGAGAACAAGGACGCTCGGCAGCAGATCATCGTTCTGAGCTCCAAATTTAGCCAAAGCGCTGACTGCGGCTGGGGGGGGGGGGGGGGGGGGGGGGGGGAGAAGAAACAAATGTTTCAACATGTTGTAAAATGCCATGAAAATAATGTGAATATTAATAACCAAGATGTCACAAATGTGCTGCCAAAGTAAGAGAGGATCTGACAAAAAAGCTCGGTGGCACATGTTGAGGCTCACACAGTGTCCTGCTCCGTCTCACCTGCGCGAACAGCCTCGCTCTCCAGCACCACTCGGTTGAAGATGAAGCGGATGTACTTGGAGGGCTGCGGGGTGCGCGGGCCCTCTTTGCCCAGTAGGTGCAGGATCTTCGTGGCCAGCACCGTGTGCTCGCAGTCCTCGATGAACTCGCACAGGTGGGCCAAGCCCGTCTCTTTGCTCTCTGGGTTCTCCTCAATGATGCTGATGATGCAGTCCACGATGGCCCGCTTGTAATCGAAACCACCCTGCAGGCAGAGGAGACGTGTTCACTGTGAGTCTTAAACACAACTGCAACATTCAAAGTCGGCTTTGACTGACTAATAGTACACAGGCTACATACTGTATATGCTTGACCCACACATAAGCGGTGGACTGACCCCTTCAAATCCACACACAGTAGTATGGTGGAATGAATCATCCACCTATTTGTATTTTCAGATTTCAGTCTTATTTATCTTTTGCTAAACACTCATTTTGTTGGATTATAAACTCTGTGAGAACTAATGTCAGCACTTATAAACCAAATTTAAGTGATTGAAATGCTAAATATTTTGTAAAACATATAGAAAAGCAGGAAAGCTCCCAAAAGGCCACCTGTGATTCCAGCATTTCTCTTGATGGATAAGGGTATCATCACTGATAAAGAAGCTCTCGAGTCCAAAGTGTTAAGGTCGGCGGTCTGTTAATGATCAACTTACATCATCTCGGAGCATGTTGGACAAGAAGTTCATCATGACGCTGTGCTTCCTGGGATACTTCTGGCACAGAGCGCTGATGGCCTGCACCACCACCACCTGGAATAAACAAGCATCAGCGACAGAGTCAGGACACAGAAAAAATTATAATAACGGGATTAAAAAGGGAGACGAAGCAGGGAATCTCATATTGGAAATTCATATTTTGGGGTCACAGAATCTGACATGCTGGGTGATTTAAAAAACAACAACCTTTCAACAAGCATTGCGTTACAAAGCCAACACAACATCCAGACACAGGACGAAACTTTTAAGTTCTGCCTGGTTCAGTGACTCACCTTGAACTCGTCAGAGATCTCGGAGACAAACGAGGAGATCTGTTTCATGAGTCGGTCCACGCTGCTCTCGCTGCCGGTCTTCAGCAGAGTGGTGATGGCCAGTGTGGCGATGCTGCGGTTGGAGTCGGTGATCAGGTTTTCCAGGTCCAAGTTGCACGCAGTCACGGCTGATGGATGCTTCATGGCCACCTGGTGGACACAAAGGAGAATGTCAGAGTAGCTCATTCAGTGTAACGGTCGGGTTTAATCGTACAGTGAAAAAAAGCCATGTGAAGGAGGGATGGAGAGTGACGCTGTACCTTGTTGAGGGTCCTCACTGCAGCGTATCTCAAGGCTGCTTTGGGAGAGCTGCAGAAGAGCTGCAGCACTGCAGGAAGACAAATACATTCACATTGAGACTCGCCAACACGTCATTCTATTCTCGGGCCAACTAGACAGTTAGACATGAAAAAGAAGAGTGGAGGAGTGAGTCAACTACTGACCAGACACGGCAGGGGCCAGCTCCCGAGCAGTACAGTTGGGCATATGGACAATGGCAGAGGCAGCCTCATACACCACCATCTCGTTCTTGTTCCTCAGGCAGCTCTCAATGAAGTCGAACAAGGGGCTGTCGTGACTGAAAACATGGGAGACAGAATACACCGCTGTAAAAAAATGCCCAGATGTCCTCGTGTGTTTTTTCTGCTTGAGCACCAGAAGGTCTACTCACCCTCCCTCCGTCTCGTCCAGCAGTTTGCTGGCGATCCTGATGAGCATGCAGTAGGCAAAGGGAGACTTGAGACCAGACTTGGTGAACTTGTTGAGCATCTTGGTGACAGCAAGACGGTCGTTCTTCCTGAGGTGATACAACAGGCCCAGGGCATGGTACTGGAATACGGGACACACACAGGAAACGGCATTGAAATTGAAGTCCATAAAGTTTTAACAGACATATTTTTTTCCCCTCTACACAATCATAATAGACAACTTCATAATACCATGAATTCACATGTCCTTATGCAAGTCTGTATTACCCACCTGGACCATGATGTTGTCACTGGAAGCAGCCTCTTGGGCTTCATTCACCCAACGCTTCACCACATCGTAGCTCATCTTCACCATGTGCTGAACACGCACGAAGACAAAAGTTCACCCACCAAACATATGATATGACATACAAATACTTTTAGATGAGCAAGTCAAATATGAAACGGTGACATGTTTTACCAGTGAGGAGACCAGGGCTGAGCTGGAGACACTGGGCACCTTGTCAACAATAGCCTGTTTCATGTATCTCTCAATGGCCTGCAGCATCGTTGTCTGTGGAAAAGAAGAGGACAACAAACAAATAATATTAATGAAATACTATACTCAGGATATTTTCTTTCTTGCATGAGGTGACACGGTGAAGGAGGAGAAGGGGAGACAATAAGGGCACTCACATCTGTAATCCTGCAGAGGGCTCTGATAGCAGGTCCTCTGTAAACATCTTCCTTCCCTGTCATGTCTTTGGTCAAGCTGTTAAATACCACACAAGGAGTTGAAGACTTGTTAAAGACAGTGTGTCTTAAAAGAAAATGGAACACATTAAAACAGTTACAAAAACACATTTACAAAGAGTTATTCGCCTCTACAGTCAAATTCCATAATATAATCTAAATGTTTGGATCATAGCAGCTGCAGTACAACAACAAATAAGCTTCCTGGGAGAAATAGCAGTATTTGCATACAGGTGACACTCAAAAATATTTAACGTCAAGGTACAAACCTGCTAGTGACAATAATAACATCCTCAGAGATGTTGGCCATCTCTTTAATGGTCAGGTAACACATCCTTCTCAGGGTTTGCTGAGTGAAACAGAAAGAGTATAAGCGTACTGTAGTTGTATTTGATTCCTACAGACTGATATGCAACTTGAGCTAAAATGTAATCAAAAAAAACAAACATGAAGTATCTAACCCATTAACTAATGAATGAATAATAACTTACATCATTGGACTGAAAGAGCCTGGTCATCGCAAAGAAGGCCTCCGTGGCCTCTGTGGTCCCAAAATGCTCTCCCTTAATAAAGAAAGACGTGCGAGTGAGCAGACACAAACACATGGCCTTAAAAAGCTACTCCACATTTTTGTCAAACAACGTCCTACCTGGTTGAGGAGGTAGATGATCTTGGTGAGAATGTGGAGGCATCGTCTTGGGTTGATAGGGGTCTCATTGAAGATACGCGCCTGTGAATGAGAAGGGACACAATAATGTCATGTCAGTGGTTAGGATGTCGTTTCTTCAGCTGGCAACAGATCAAGTGCAGACTTTACCTCCTGCAACACGGCACTCTTCTCCAGATGCTGGAAAGGGTTCGACCCACTTCCTAAATGTCGAAACAACAGAGTCAGACGTTCAGTTAACGCTAAACCCTTTGAAAGCCAACACACGGAAACGACTTCCATCTACATTTTGAGCTCCAGTTCGGAGAGGACACTTCTTATATCGAGCAAAAAAAACATCACAACATCCAGTTGACACTGCCTAGCTTGCAATGCTAACGCTAAGCTTTGCTGAAGTGAGGCGTTAGCATAATCGTGACATTAAACACAACCGGTTACACATTCACTGCAAATCGCGTAACATTTGACCTGCATAACGGGTTGAATAAATATAAATTAGCCTACAAGCCTCGATTAACGAGCAGGTATTAAAGTAACTTTAGCTAGTCAGCTAACAGGCTATCCGCGTTAGCTTCCAAAGCGTCCAATATCTCGTCAGTACAGACACTATTTCCATTTTTCAAAAGCTGTCATTTAAAAAAAATAATAGCTCTCCAATCTTACCAGACTCCTCGTCCTTCTTGTCAAACTTTTTAATCATTATGTCGGTATGAAGCTGACCGATGAGGGCAACGGATGCTCTCAGCCTTGATCATAAGAGAAGCTACTTCCACGTAGCCAAAATGAAAACTGACTTCCGGCTAATGCGTCCACGTCAACGGAACTACGTCATTCCGCAATTCCGCGCCACAGCCAGCAGGGGTCACTGCTGACAAGAAACCAAGAAACATAATACAGTACAACACGTTATTGGTCAAGTCCTTCATTACTGTTGGTAACAATTATAAAAACGTTATTATATCCAGTCATTCAAAATGAATCAAAAGGCCGATATATTGCAGTTTTTGGGGTATCCAATATCTAAAATGAAGCAAGTGAAAAGCATACAAACATTGAATGTATCAGGAAAGAATTTATCAGGATTTAGAAAAGGGGACTTACGGTTTTCTTTCTCACTGAATGCCCTCTCTCTGTGCATTGCATATGTGTGCATTGTGTTGCATCTAAGTACCAACCAGGTGGAGAGCACATATTGGACAAAGCATGTCAGCTTCATTGATTTAAAAAAACACCAAAAAAACCACTACTGCTATTCTGCAATACAGTTGGCTTTGTTCATTTGGTTTGTCATCATGGGGCCAAAACTAATTAGCAAGTCCTCTAAAAGCCACAGTGAAGCCTTCGGACCCCTGATTGTTTGGGGTCCCAGAGCTGTTGCCCACTTTGCCTGGTTGGTGAGCCAGAGGAGGACATTATTGACATGCACAGGTATTAAGAAGACACAACATACATTAAAATGTATTCACCAGATCAGCAGATGCACACCTGCAGAGCTGACACACAACCTGGTGTGTTGTTAGGTCAAATGGCCACAAGATGTCGACATAGTAGTGTGTCTTGTCTCAGACATGACCACATGTTTAGACGCAGCAATAAACAAACTTGTCATCCATTGACAGTTGATATTTGAGATTTCTAAGTCTTGTATGATATTTTAATCATCATAAACAAAATAAATATACATATATATGATAGGCTTATATTTGCCAATAAAACTGGACATGCTGATGTGTCATTCAGGCTCTAATATTAGCCTTAATGATAGTAGAGGAATTATATATATAGGAATATTGTATGAATACCATGGTTCAAAATACTGTATGTAAAAAAGGGCAAATGTGGTTAGTTACATCTGCTTTATTTGCGGAAAAATAATCTTTTATTTTGAGTACAAAAATAACAGACATCTGATGAACACATATATTCTCATGCACTTGCATTTTTACTGTATTTTAGGATCTTGCAGTTGGTTTGTAGAGTATTTGAGTCAGTATTCAGTATGGTGTTTCTGCCACTGTCGATGTTTCAAACAAGAATCTCGAACCATGTGACCCTCTGAACAACTGTGCAGCTTTGCTCTTCTAGTTTAGTCCGACATTTCAAATGTGACAACACAAATCGAAGGGCTTTGTCTTTACTTAAAGCAGTCCTGCTGCTTTGCAGCTCGTGCTCATCTCGACAGCGAAAATGTAAAAGTCCATGAGCCTTAAAATCTTCTTTTCAGATTTGAAAGGAATCTGCCAAAGGGTGAGACAATTAATGTAATTAATGTTAATGCAAATCATTTTCTTGACGGAAATGTCCATAATCTTGATACAAGTAAAATAACTCCGTATTGCTCTTAACCTTATTTCTTGAGTTACTTTGTTGCTACAACATTTCTGATAGTGATGAGAAATACATGTATTATTCCCACCACAAACGTCGTTTTAACCAAAACTATAGACTATAAATAAAACTTTAAAAGTTAAGAGTAAAGAACTTTGTAAATGTTATAGTTTTACTACATGTCTGCAGCCAAATATTGTATCATTTATTTGTTGAATGCTGAGTTGTCCGAAAACATAAACCAAAAATTCATCATTCAACTTTTAGTAACAGCTCACAGTCCGAAAAGGAGGTTTCTGGTGTTTTGGGGAAAAAATAATAATAGAAGACTTTTGAAGCACCTTTAAGAGAGCAACTCAAATCTGCAAACATGCTTCTTTGACCTGTAATGTGTGAGTGGAAATAAAATAATCTTCCCCTGGAGAAACAAATGAATACCAACAGCCTAATGTAAAAGTCAATACGAAGTAATTCATTACATTTGAGTATCGAGGAGGCCAACACTGGTCATGGCGGTTACATAAGTTGTCCAACATGGTCACTTTCTCCGTCCAATATGAGCCAGCATGCGCGCGTTCTCCGCCGCCTTGGCTCGCAAGTTTTTTGCCTTAGCGACATCAAAGAGGACGTTCATGATGTTGGTCGGGACGTCAAGGGACAGGGTCAGTCTGCTCCTCCGGTGCCCTTTGCTGTTGTCGCGGAGCATCTGCCCTCTAAGCTTCGTCCGGCTCACGAAGCGGTAGTTTGCGGGACTTGAAGTCCTTTTTTCCCGACTGGATTCGGTAGAAGAAGTGGAGGAGGAGGAGAGATACTCCGCGGACTGCAGGAGGGACCCCCAGCCGTCCACGTCGTTGCGGACACCGACTGCCGTCCGGTCGTCGCACACGAAGTCGTCGCGGGTTTGGTAGAGGCGCAGGCACAGACTGGAGGTCGGCGTGCACAGGATCAAGAGCAGCAGCAGGGTCTTCAGGGACGATAGCATGCTGTGCCCTCTGGGACCAACACATGAAGAGGGACAGGGAACAAAAAGGTTGATTTTATGCCATCTTATTTCTATCTTTAACATCTTTATTATAACGTGTATTAATCTAAAAGTAAGTAACAGAAACGGGGTGAGAATAAAGGGATTCTAAAAATAGGGTGTAATCAGTCTTAACACTGCTCTCACAATAACTAAATATAGAAACTTACATTGAAATTGAGCGAAATGGTCTCCATAACACTTTTATATCTCCCTTCTCTCATTAAAAATAGGGTTTTAGGGAAAATAGGGTACGATTTTGTTTCAAGATCGATAGTTAAGCAAGTTCAGCTTGTGTCTTCAGAAAAGTGTTTAAGCCTTTGCACAAGAACATTTCATGTCTATTTTGGACCACAGGGCAAAGGTTTAAAGGCACAAACATGTAAGTAATAATTTTCGTAAAACTTACCACTCGCGTCCTAGAACAAAGAATACAGTAAGAAGGATCACCCAACACGTATCCCTGCAAAGAAAAAACAATCAGGCAGAAATCCTCTGAAGCTAAAATGTGATAAGAAATCCTGATGAACTGATAACGTGTGCGGAGGTCAGCAGCGCGCACTGTCTGACCAGCAGCGTGTCTCGCTCGTCCATTCCCACTGCATTCATTAGGAGCCATCAAACTGCACCCTACGCCAGCAAAACGTCATCCCGATGACATTTCGGTTTGCTCTGAAGTAGCCCATTGGTTGTGATGCAGTGATGTATGGTAAATAAAAAATGAATAAAAAAAAGTTTGTAAATATGACTTCCCGTCGGTGAGCAGACATCACCACCACTTTGTTTTGTTTTTCATGGAGTCTGAGACTTTTTGTGTCTGTTTTACCCTTCACACGATGAAGCATGGAAACCTCATATTCACACTTTGCTGGCCAATTAAAGACATTTTTAGAAAAAAGACACGGTCTGTAAGATTGCATTGCTCAGGACGACAGGCAGCTTCCAATAAAACCAAGGAGAGTTCCACAATTCCGAACCATATACTGGACGACGTCAATGTTACGTCACCCATTGGTTTGTGGACTGACGTTTTGAAGCCTGAAGTTCGACGATTTCGCCGTCGCCATCCTGAATTACGGCCGTCGCCATGTTTTTTGCAACCACTGAACGGAGGTTAACATGTTTAAAATGCAGAGGAGGGACGTAGAGATACCGTATACCGCTCAACAATGGACAGCGCCACTGTTCAGAACCACGGACAGCTCCTATTCAGAACCATGGACAGCTCCACCATTCAGGCAACACCTTCTTAAACATAAATCATGTATAACATAAAACAGAAGAATTCTAATACGTTTTACTTGTCAAGTCGCTGAAGACTTATTGAATTTCCTTTCTCTATGAAAGATACATTGTTTAATGATTTATTGTGACATGTATTTGCACATACAGTGATTAGAAATGGTCTCCTCTTAAAGGCTACATTTTTACACAACATTTAATTGATCAGTCAGCTACTACTCCGATATGCAATATATTGTTTTTCGACATTTTAAAATAGACAATGTCAAACATTTTCTCTTTCCAATTAGTGTTTGATCATGTTCTTTCTCATATATGATAGCAAATTGAATATATTGTTTTTCAATGATCGTCGGACAAAACAAGCTCTTTAAATACATCATCTTAAGGTGTGAGTTTTTACAATGTACTTTCCTGGCAATTCATTGAAAAACAACCAGTCAAGGGAGTAATCAGCAGATTAATCAACAATTAAAATAAATATTACATGCAGCCCAATTTGGGAACACTTTTTGACACCCTTCATTATGGGTTGATAAGTTAATAACTCCTGCATTGATTGGAAGAGTGAAACCAGAGATCCAGAGAACACACATCCAGAGAACACAGTTTCAATTAAAAGTGTTCACACAACACACCCCATGGGAACCACCTGCAGTGATACATGACCGCATGTCAACACCAATGTGGCAGAGGATCAAACAGCGTTGGGTCAAGCTCTAATGAGCAACTTCATTGTCGGATTAATATGACTAGAAGTGTCGACCGCAGGAGTAATCACAGTCTGTGACACACTGTGCGATAAGATGTTCTCCCACTCTTGCTTGCGCGCTGCAATTGATCTTTGAAACGGAAATAATTGGTCCTCTTCAACTTCAATGGAAAAATCCCACTTTCATTACTATGCTGGATTGTGTTGTTAGTCACTTGACATATGTTCAGAATTTTGCTCTGCTTAAACGTGAAGGGGTATTGACCACACGTTTTTTAGTTTGGTTTTAAGTCGTATTTCTAACTTATTTCTAAGAAGCCAGAGAGCAAACTAAAATAATTGTAAACAAGCTTCATGAGGGAGGAAAAGCAATCGACACTTTTGTTATAAATCAAGGATGCACACAATGCATTTTGGTGTTTACAAGAAAACTCCACAGAGCACCCTTGATTGAAATGATTTAGCTCTTTAAGAACGTTATTTAATATCTATTTTCTTTGGAAACAAGTGAGATTTCAAGCAGAGGTAGATCTAGTTTAAGTTTAAAAAAGTATATAAAGATATTTACAAATGATCTGAAAGCTAAAATTATAAGTCTTCATTATTTTTTGCAGTGTGGCTTCTATTTTAGGGTTGGAGTAGTTGTGGTTGGCAGGGGGTGTGGTTGAGCAAGAACAACCTGTCACTGTGGATTACGTAACCACATCTTGCAGATCTATGAAGCATTTTCGCATGTGGGAGTACAATATATATTTAAAACATCAACCAATGACAACCTGAGAATCCAAGTTGTGTCGTGTATTTTCACATGTCACACTGCCAGAAAAAGAAAACGTGAATGTGTGCTGCCCCCACGTCAACACCCCACGCAGGAATCCCCTGCTACTGCTGCGTTGATCTGATGAGAGTGTCTTTTAAAACGGTCCCTATGATCTCCCTCACTGGGCCCCTGTTGGTCGCTCATCAGGCTCCCAGCCTGACCCACAACACCCCCTGCCAAAGGAACATATGTGGTGATGAAAGTGGCAGCAGGCCATCAGCCACCAGCTTCTTCTACGACAAAACATAAGAAAGGTGACTGAGTGTTGCATAGAGAGACTAGAGAGAGATGAGACGAGCACGACACAGACGCACAAACAAAAAGATAGATTTAATTTTTCAGTCGTGTAAAAATATTCATCACTTTTGACACTCAGTCTTAAGTCAGTCGATTTCAGAAACATGTATACAAATCAAAAAATTCACATTTTGAATTTCAACACAATTTGTCCATAAAACAAATCAAGATCTGTTGAAATATATAAATAAATCCAATACAAAACACAACATTCTAACATTTTACACAGTTATATACAAAAATTATTTTCTCCACGTGGGTTGCTAGTTTCCTCCCCAGGGCTCGGTACCTGTGGACGTGTAAATGCATTTTTTTTTACTTGGATTAAAAGGATACCAGAATAATGTATTGTCGTAATGTCGCCATTTTTACTATGCAGTAATGTACAACCAAACGATTTAATTTTTTTTAAACTCATCTGACATTGTTACAATGTAGGCTGTAGTTCATCTGACTGGTTCCTCCTACCTCTCCTCTCCATCCCACACCAACTCTGGCACTCTTCTCTTGAGGAGAATTGGTTTCTGTTGCCACCGCAGCCCCCGTACACAAACGGCCTGCATTCCCCTGAGCGAGGGTGGAAGTACCAGAGCAGAACATATTCTGCACAGGCCCCCTCTGACATCGGCTCCAGGCAGCGGTCTGCTGCTGACGTTGCATGTGAGGTGAAAACAGAAACGGTTAACAATACCAAACAAACTGAGATGCTGTACATTCACTATTTCCCAACCCCCCCCCCCCCCTTATGTTAGATTTTGGATATGCAGCAAAAATGCAGGAAAACTTTCAGTATGTTCGACGAGTGGGATCACCGACTACATTATTCCTGCACGATGACGTCTTTCACACTCTGAAAAGAATATGTGTAGAGACCACTTGGGGACACTAGTGTGCAAAATGCCTGGTGCAGGTATGATTTAATAAGGGAGATACGAGAGTACATCCGACAAGATTTCACAAATTAGATGATAAAATCCTGCAGTACCATTGAGACCAATGATTGCGTAAAAAGGATACTTGCTTGTTTTGTTGTCTTATGCAGTCACACCCAGCTGATTTCTTTTGGATGTACTGGTTTCCTGTGATTCCAGTATTTGTGCTAAGGTAGGCCTAGCACCCATCATCTCTGTAGTGAACTCAGAGGCTGATATTGATCTTCTCATTTAACTCTCAAGATACAGCGAATAAGTGAACTTCCCAAAACATCAGATCATTCCTTTAATATGAATAGGTTCCTGTGAACTGACTTGCTGTATGCTATCAATGCATTGCTGTCTTTCACACAAGGTTTTGTGTAAAACCATATTTTTCAGTTTTCGCTGCAGAAGAAGCACCTCATGAAATCCAGCACCAGCTGTCAAACATTCATGGAAGTTTTACAGATAAGTTTTACTCATATTCTCCCAAACGTTGTGCATTTCGGGATTTCAAGCAACTCATTAATCATAGTTACTAATGTATTGTGACAATGTGAAGAGAAACAAACACAGAGCAAGTAAATTAGATTAAAAAAGGAATAAAACCAGTCATCTTGGCCACTCACCAGCAGTGTTTGTTCCAAACACCCCTCTTTTCTTCCTCTGTCCCCACTCTGCAGTCCCTCCCTCAAGAGAATCTGAACATCAATGACAAGTTTGACAAATAAAGCAAATAAAGACGCTGCAGCAGCAAATGGTTGGGTTTTCTGGTTATGTTTACCTGAAGCAAAATATAGTTGAGGCCAAAGCATTGTTGCAGAATATAGCACGTCTTATAAGTCTTAGACTGTGACACCAATCCACCAAACATGGAAAATAATCTTGCCACAAACCCCAAAGGGCTTGCACTAAAGCACCCTGAGCTGAGCTTTAAAAACATTTCTTTACTTGGTACATTTTTTTATCCATAGAAGGTAACCAATAGCAGCATGATTCAGGCTACATTATCATTGAACTCCGTGTTGAATCTGACCTCTTTATTCCTGTGAACGACCGTAATAGAAGCGTGATAACATACTCTGAGGTTTCTTACATGAAGCAACAATCGGTGAGATGGAGGTGATGATTTGGCGATAGTCGTGTCCCAATATTGTCTTCCTCCAAACACCTCAGAGTACATTATTACTGATTCAAAATCCCCACTAACACAGCAGAAAACCACAGCTGTTACACATCATTATGACACATGTAATCATTTAGCTGTGACACACACTCGGTCATACTCTATAAACCTGTCGGGACAACTGAGTACATTAGAAAATGATGACATCCCAGGCATCTGTGTGCATGGCCCATGGGCTTGGACAGCTACTTGTTTCGATGTGTAACTTGGAAATGACTGTTATTACCAGTGCGGTTTGCAGGACGAGCGTTTTCTTCCAGTTTGTCTCCATATTCTTCCACTTCTTCTTCCATTCCTCCTTCATGGAGGTAACGGTTGAGGGATATCACTACATCATCCGGCAATTTTTTATTCTCAATCACTGCCGTTGTTCCATCTGGATCCACAGACTTTACCATGAACTTGTATTCCAACCCTGTAATGATACAAACATGAATCACACAATCATGAAAACCACATAATAATGCTGTTTTAATAATGCTTGTACTGTAAATCAATAGTAGAGTACTCAGTGGTAAAGTTTGGGTCCATAAATCAGTAATCTGTCTGAGTCTGAGATCATCAAATTATCATTTCAGCTATTTTAAACCTGGGCTTTAGTTTCTTAGTTTATCCATTCAGACTTTTTTTTATTATTTTATACTTTACTCTTCCTTTTGCTGTATGCTAGAAGCGCTGCTGCTTTATAAACAACCACAGCAGTGAAATGCAAAGAGATGCTATTAAAAAACATCTTTTCACCAAATATATTGTGGTAGACGTGTGGTTTCAACAAGCAACAAATAGCTAACACGTGCTGGGATATTCTCTGCTGAAACCATGTGTTTGAAAAGCAAACAGGGAAACTCATGTATCTACAATGTCCAAATGTCTTCAGTGGAAAAGGTTGACAATACACAGAATTGTCCTTTAAGTGTCTGGTAAGTGTGTAGTGGATTCCTAATGGCAGTCTCGTGTTTGTGAATGGCTCTACTGTTGTTGCTAGCACCATGGTGTGTGTTCCTGTGAGAGAACACAACAGATGGCAAAACACACACGGGTGCCATGCTGCTGCCACGGGAGCTCCACAACAAACACACACACACACACACACACACACACACACACACACACACACACACACACATAATGTGGCCTGTTTAGAGCCACGCGAATGTTCACTCTTGGACAAATGTACAGAAAAGTACCAGCACACACAGAGGGTTCAAAATGTAAGAGTGAATAACGTGACCCCCCCCCCACCCTACAAACACACACACACACGCACACACACACACATCTTACCACACTTTTCTACCACCTGCTGGGTGACTAGCTCCTTCACGTCTTCAGCCTTGACACAGAGAACGACAAGATTCAAAGTAAGTTAATCCATTTCGCGAACTCTGTATATGTTCAGAATGCATTTTAAAGGCGTGTCTTTGTGTTTGTGATTGTGATAAACACGTACTGAGAGTCCAGGCTCCCCCTTCTCCCCTCTTCCTCCTTCAATACCCATTTTGCCCTACAGCACAAACACATTCACAAATGTATGAGCTTAGTTACATTTAAAGCTATAATTATTTGTACAAAGCATTTTCATTTGGAGAAAACCACGAAAAAGAGAGCCTGCTAACAACCAGCATCTATAACCAAGATGAATACCACATTCATGTCATATTGTAGCGTAAATACAAACAGCCAAGTGAGAAAACAGTCACACAAGACTCTCTGATGTCTACGATATCTTGCACTCAGCAGAAACAGAAAGACTTTGTGAACAAGGAAACGCAAAAAGACCAAGACATCACCGTAATCAATGACAGATAAAATCCACCAATTTCCCTTTCACACACAAAAGGTGTCCGCGTGTGTTCATGCACGACTCTCACACTCTGTCCTCTTAGTCCTGGAATCCCGGGTCCTCCCCTCTGACATTGCTTCGATCTGCCCCTTCTGCCCTTGTTCCCCTGTTTGACAAAAATCAAAGTGTGTGCGGAGAAAACACATTGTGAGTTTTAAGATTATTAAAAAAAAAAAAAAACCTGCTGAGCATAATGAAAGACAGACCAATTAGCTACACCCTTTGTATATCCTCATTATAAGTTTCCAGCTCTCTGCCAACACCGAAGGTCTGCTAACTGCAGCTGAAAGGACTTAATTGAGGAAGATATGACTTGAAAGCTGCAGACGGAAATAAACCTCCACGTATGTGTATGTATGTTATTTAAGGACATGCCTGTGCTGTCTCCACTGCTGCATTATACACAGCACATGCTGCTTGCCTCTCTGAACAAGACACAGACATGGTGATGACTGTAATCAAGCTCAGCTCATCCTCCTGTCCATTGTGGTCTGTCACATTCAAGTCTCCTCTTGTAACTTGGACTTTTTTGGACAAAAATATGACGTTTTTTAAAGACTGACAGATGGCTGTTCCTGCTCTGTACCTGTACCTGCTCTGTCTTACAAAATTGAAGTACGCCATTATTTTAAGATAAAAAAGGGGACCTGTTGGAACTATTATCAATCTGTTATCTTGAGAAAATGACGCAGTGACGTTGTGATCAAGAGAACAGCTTGACAACCTGATATAATGAGGTAATTAATCTGTGACGTTGATAACAAGCCCATGTTTTTCCTCCATTTTTCTTTTAATTCATCAGCAGTCATTATCATATTCCCTAACTACACTGAGGGAGTGGGAATACGGTACCTTAGGTCCTGTGACCCCTCGGGGTCCTGGAGGTGCTGGTGGTCCCTCATCGCCATCCCTTCCTGGATTCCCTAAAGACCCCTTAAACCCGGGAAAACCTGAGAAGCCTGATTCACCCTGCATGGAGTAAAGAAGTGCATTAACACACTAAGACGTATTTTGTGTACAGGGGAAGATAAAAAAAACACACATCAGCGTTTTTTCCTGGGAATTTAACAACATACAACCGTGACAAGCAGATAATCAGTCAAATGAGATTAATGACCGGTGATGGTGATGTTAATTTACTTACCTTGTCTCCTTTCCCTCCTGGAGCACCATCAACACCATTGATGCCTCCCTGGCCCTTATCGGCCTACAGTGATATCACACGATGAGCATTGTGAGTTTGTGTACATTTGGGGAAAAGAGGAAACACCTGAATGTTTACCTTGCGCCCTGTGAGTCCATTCAGCCCAGGTACACCAGGGATTCCGTGTAACCCCATATCTCCCTGTTTTGCAAAGACACGGTAATGGAGATTACCGGCAGAATTCCTTCACGTGACATTGTTATAGAACGTGTAACTTTGGTCTGAGGTGCTAATTTAGGCCGAACCTTTTCTCCATCCAGGCCTGGATTCCCAGTGCGTCCAGGTAAACCTCTGAAGCCCTTGAATGGCAGGTAAAAGAAATGATAGTGATATCATGCAAATAGAGAACCTGAAACTCAACAAAAGTTTCATACTGAGGTGGGGGGGGAAAAAACTGTGACAAATTATAACTGCTTCCACCTTTTCTCCATTCTCCCCATGGTCTCCTGGTAAGCCTGGTTCTCCTGGATCACCCTGTGGAGAAAAAAAGGTTGATTCTTCAAAAATCAAAAGGATCACGATTGGTTCTATGTTGTTTGTCAATGTACCCGATTGCCCTTCTCGCCCAGCAGTCCTTTGTCTCCTGTGTCCCCCTTGGCCCCGTCATCTCCGTGATCTCCATTGCGACCCTTAAATCAAATTGTGTGTTTTTACTGTGTGCGATTCCCTGAAGTTTGAACTGAATTTTGGTTCAATTCACGATTACTGAATGCGTGTTTGCTCGTGTTTGTGCTGGAGCTCTACCATCACTCCATGAAGTCCTGGCTCTCCTGGATCTCCCTGTAGGAGAAGAAGAACATGTCACACACAGTACGAACATAAAAGTGCTGAATGGTTAAACTAGTGTTGCAGCAGTGTCAAGATATTAAAATGAACCATTGTTTACCTTCTGGCCTACTGGTCCTCGTGCTCCAAAGCGCCCCAATGCCCCCTTGGTGCCTGCATCACCCTTTATGCCCTTTCAAAAAACATTTGAAATACTTTCCATTGTTATGCATTTTTTGCAGTGCCGTTTGTTATAAATCAAAGTATGAAGCAAACTGATAATTGTCTATTAGCGACTTGATGATGACCTGTATAACATTACTGTTGACATCACATATCCATGCTCGAAATATCTTCTGGAAAGCTTTCTTCTTCTTTTTGTGGTTTTTAAATGTTTACATCCGGATTTATTACCTTGACTCCCGGAGGACCGTCCTCGCCCTTTTCTCCTTTATCGCCATCAAAACCCGGCAGGCCTCGCTCACCCTGAAACAAAACATCTACTCGATACTTCATCGGCCTTTTTATGCGTTTACTTTGTGAGCGCTTCAGATGTGTTTGGAGGTTTATGAAAAGCATTTCTTTCTAATTCCAAGTGTGCAGCATTTGATTTGATTTATTGAGTGTATATTTGTTGAGCTGGGTGGGCGAAAGGAGTACAATTGCCCTTGTAAGAACAAATAAAGATGCATTGAAATGTGTTACTTTGTGTGAATATAATAGATGATCTCACAGCCTCTCCTTTGGAACCTTTAAATCCACGGGGTCCATGGATTTGAAGCAAACTCCCCTGTAGGAAGTGATTAAATGGTGAAACACAGCTGCAAATAAATGTAATCTGCAATAAATGACAAAGCAAGTAATGTGTTTTCCAATGGCTATATATATGGAGCCATGAATATGGTGTACTTCTTCTTCTATGATACACAACGTGTGCTGTCAAGCAAACAAACTGCATGCAAAGCCCCACAAAGAACCATGGAAATCATCATACCCTTTCTCCTCTGACTCCAGGTAACCCATGATCACCCTGCAAAGAAAGATGTTTTAAATTCCCATACATACACCATTTCAATTCTGAATGTCGTACATATATTGCTTCATCGTTATTCCTGTAAATATTAAGTACAAAGAGGTCGAGAAGCACATTGATCATCTAGCGTCTCAGACATTGCAGCACCAGTATGTACACCACAGGGTCTAGATTTTTACAGAAACATTATAAATAGAAAAACATCAAGTTACAAGTATAGCAGTCCTTTGGAAGAACACACTGAAAGAGGTCAGAAAACCGCATGAATGTATCAAAGTATGTATGCTGCCTGCTTCAGCCAAACATCTATCAACTTGCAAAGTCTTGTTTGCTTAAATCAGTCTCCAAATCGGCATCAAACATCATCGTATTCCAGTGTTATAATTTCCAGTATATGTTTAATTAAGTTGGTAAAAGAAGTGGAAAAAAGATCAAATTTTAAAAGTGTTTTCAAACTAAATTTTGACAAATCATGTCAAATAACCGCTCACCTTTTCACCTTTGCTGCCATGCCAGCCCTTTGGACCCTAGAGAAAAAGGTTCAAATGAAAGGATTTTATACAAAAGTGAAACTCTGATAGTCTTAAATGAAATTTTGTGACTCAGTTGTATGGTTTTCAAACGTTGCTTACTAAATACCCAGGAGCTCCTCTAATGCCGAGAGTGCCTTTTTCACCCTGGAAAGAAAAGAAAGGTGTCAGGCTCAGTACGGTAAGGGTATAAACCGGGGAAAGATTGGATAAGCTGTCACACAAACTGGTGAAGAAAGTCAGCGTGTGATAGTTTAGATGACATAAACAAAGCTAGGAATCGATTAAACATGTTTGAAAGTGTTGTTCCCCGTCACAGGGTTTGTCTGTGATGAATAGGCTGAGCTTAACTCACCCTTCTGCCTGGGAAGCCAAGCAACCCTCTGGCACCGGGCTCACCAGGGGCACTGGTCCCCTGGTGAGGATACATAACAGGGTTATAAAGAATGATCAACGTTTTCTCTACACTGCACAAATGTGAACAGTATGCTGCTGCTACAAACAGAAATCAAGTTCTCACAAAATGACGTTCGATTCGTGGGCCGATCAAAGTAAAAAGTAAATTCGACCCAAATGTCATATATGCGGTATTTGCACCTTTTCTCCTTTGACTCCAGGCACACCGGAAGGACCCTTTATTAGAGAGATGCAGTGGTAGAAAGAGGAAATATCATCATTTCCAGTTGACATACGATCAGATGAAATGTCCCAAACATCAAAGAACGATTAAAAAGAGTCAAACTCGTTTTTTGAAAGAGTTTTACTCAAACTTCGTGTGGAAAACTTCACGATATATGATGCTAAGTTGGTAAGATTATAAGTGTATTTCTTGGACTGAGTGAACAGCCCCGTGAAAAATCACTCAAATCAGAAAAGCTTGCAAATTGAGGTCCTTACGTGAGGTCCTCCTGCCCCTCGAGGTCCAGGAGCTCCAGGCGATCCATTCTTCCCCCTCTTCCCCCGATCACCCTGCGCCATTAACACACAAAACCTCTTACGTCTCTATTTTAAACACCATGAAGCACAAGCTTCTCTGTCCATTTCTGCATTCATTCACACCAAAGCGAGCTAAATGGCGACTTGTTAGTTCATATTTAGCGATGTACCTCCCTGCCCGGCTCGCCCGAGTCCCCCGGGGAACCCCTAAGTCCGTAGGAGCCCTGAATGCCCGTGTTACCACGAATACCCTGGATGCCCTGAGCACCTGGAGGCCCTGGCTCGCCTGGTTCACCCTGAGGAAGGGGAAACAGGAGAGAAAGATAGAAACAATTGAGATGTTTGGGAGACAAGCACACAGTTAAAGTTCACTTTGTTTCATGTCATGTGAAAAAAATCAGTTCTTCTATTAACTTTGAATAATTGTTTTCAAATAAAGTCGATTATTTTCCTTTGGCACTTTACATGCTCAAACACAATTTTAAGTGAGTGAGCGAGTCACTGAGCCAATTACATTTGCTAAATTAAAACAGCGATGAGAAGCAGAGTCAATCAATGAGAGAGTGATGGAAACGACTGTGGGGATTAATTGAGTCAGAAGGGATGTTATAAAGAAGAGATTGCTTGTATTTTTTCTTTTCTTGAACCTTATGTCCTGGAGGACCAGCCTGGCCTTCTGGACCTCTGTGGCCAATGCCTGGCTCTCCCTGAAACCACAAAACATCATGTTGATAACATATTTCACCGGCATTTCTTTTCATTAAAAGCACAACTATACCAGATTTCACTGTGAAAAACTTAAACAACGATGTTCATTACAGATTACGAGTATTTACCTTGTGTCCGTTTTCACCAACTTCCCCCTAAAAAGTGTGGACAAAAAGAGCAAATATCAGTTAGAAAGTGCACCTCGGCACATTGTTCTTCATGCGCGTAAATAAATAATAAAAAAAAGAATTGTCAGCATGTTTAACAAGGGGAATTATTAACGTCTGCTTTAATCTACTGTCTCGCAGTCACACAGAAATAGAGCAGAGGGTGACATCAAAGGCCTGGACTCAAGTGGCTTCGCTGACAGGCGTGACAGGAGAGAAGTTCTCCCTCAGCTCTGATGCTGATTTACTGATGCACTGTGGGTAGGTGGGGACAGCAGCGGTGGTATTTTTATAGACTGGTGACACATTTCATGTGGCGACTGTCATGATGATAATGATGCTTTAAACTAGTTTAATAAGTGAGGCGATATCAGTGACTCAGTAAATCCTGGCTTTGAATCAACGCTCCCAAAGTTTAAACACTTACATTTTTTCGTGTTTTAAATTACATGAAGACCGACTGTGTAATATAACAGTACCTGGAATTAACATGATGTTCAATTCTTCATTATGTAACATTTCGGATTTTGTTTGCTTTACAAGGTTGACCCTGTTCAACAAAGATTTATTTAAAATATCGTTCGTCACCTTTCGTCCCGGTGCTCCATTCTCACCTGGATGTCCCTGTTGAATAGGAAAGTACATTAGAGGAATTGTATGATTAAAGAGGACATTTATACTGCCTACTATGGGGAGTATTTCACAATGTTGAGCGTGTTTTGGAAACGTTGTGCCCTTACCTTGAGGTAAAAATACTCTGGAGGGTACGGCTGTCCAGTTTCTTCATCATAACCCCCCTCTCTCCCCCTCTCCATCTCCACCCTCCTCCTCTCCCACTCCTGCCTCTCCAAGTCTCTCTCACCCTCCTGCCCTGTCCTCTCCCTCTCCAGCTCTTCCTCCCTCTCCATATTTTTTCTCTCCAGCTCCAACTCGGCCTCCCTCTCTTTCTCCAGCTCCTCTCTCTCCCTCTCCAGGTCCTCCTCCTCTCCTCCTCTCTCTCGATCGACGTCCTCCTCCGTCTCCCAGTCGTAGTCTCCACTCCTCTCCTCCTCCCCATAGACAGGACCAGGGCCTGTTTCTGCAATTCCATCCGTCTCTACTCCTTTCTCTTTTTCCATTTCCCACTCCTCCACTTTCTCTACTTCAGTCGGTTCCTCTCCTCCTGGTATTCCTGTGTGAATCTCTCTTTCTGCGACACGCTGCTGCCTCTCCCTCCGCTCTTGCATCTGCCTCCTGGAATGTGTTTGGATGTCAGAGTTTTCTTGCATCCTTTGCTAGAGAAACACATTTTACAACACAAACCATTGTATTTATAAGTCGCAACATCCTAATTTGGATTAATATTTTTTTTTTTTAACAGTTGATGACTTACATTCCAGCTGTTGTAACCTTGAGCTCCAGAGGACAGATGCTGAAATTAAAATGAAGGGGCAATCACATAATGCTCCACGGATGGTTACCATGAAATTGTATTTTCATACTTTATTTGACGAAATGTAGGACATTTTAATTTTTAAGACTGGAAAAACCTACTTTTTGTGCCTCCTTGAAATGCCTTCTTCCACCTGGGGCACCTGGCATGAACACCTAAAATAAAAAAAGATGTTTACTGCCATTTGTTATTCCATATATCAATCTGTTTTCTACAAAACCAGGGGACACTTACCATGGTGCCGGGCCAAGGCGCGCTTTTCTTCACCCTGATTTGGAATCGAGGCACCTGTGAAATCCCCCAAAAGCTTCTCATGAGCAAATCAAGCGCAATCATTGTGATGCTTCCTTCTTTCAACCAGCTGTGGTAATGTGTGTGTGTGTGTGTGTGTGTGTGCTCGTGGTTCAAATGTAAGAAAGGAAGACACAAATTTCGCTGAGAAAGTCATTTCAATATTTTTGTTTTTTTTTACTGGAGGATACATGCACAGAGAGGTTAAACACAGACAAAACAATGTAATAACAGAGAAAAATTTCACCAGTGAAAAGAATGTTTGACCTGGCTGCAGATGTGATTATAGTACCATTGCATTCTGAATAACATCACTGGGCGTTCAAAGATGTTTGGTGAAGTAACAACACAACACATTTCGAAGTTTTAATAAATAAAATGTCAGTACAACTTGTCAGAAGGAGATATATATGTTGAAATTGTTGGCACCAACTTCTGTGTTTTATCCGATGTCTTATTTGTTACAGAGAAGTATTTGTCGAAATAAATAAATTAGGAGTCGTAGACAAGGTTTAGGCTACACTGGCGTTTACATTGAACAAGGTGAAGAACGAAACTGGACATGGGGAAACAATTCATATATTTGAACAGTGCCTGATTGTCGTTATAGCTCTACTCCCCCATACGAGATATGAACTTTGGTATGGCCATAGGTTTTGGGTGAGTGACACGGTCTCTGTGTGGAAAGAAGTCCTTCCTCATGAAACGTTGGTCAGGTTCAGGGCTCCTCACCAGCAAAACAGTTCACAGTTTATTCACACGCTCCAACGTAGTGTGTGCTTTCTTATGAATGCTTAACACCCTATAGTCACAGTGTCTTGGGACTTAAGACACATCCTGTTTAAAAAAAACGAGACAGAGAAAGTATTAAAAGTATACCTCTCTGGAGGTGTTTCTTTGCCAGTAAATCATTCCAGAAGAGACTATAGGCCACTATTTCTGCTCATTCCCATTCAGGCAAGATAGAGAAATCATGCTCAAAGCATGCCGCTCAGAAACGCTCTCCTGTCTCATGCTTCGGTAATGTCTATGATGCTATATTTCCATTCCCACTCTATTCAAATTAGCCTTATACAAACATGTGCACTTTGTTTGCACTGGTGAAATTTTTTAAAGGAAATAGAAAGAAGAAAAGGTCTTGAAATATGATGCCAAGTGCTTATTACATATATTATGACAGGCAGAAAGTGAAGCCCATCCTTCATTTCTCCAGCACTTGTCCATCATTTTCAGGCGTCTTGTGTTAATAAAAGAGATTTGCATTCCAAGGCATGCAAGGGTCTTGAGACACATTCAGTTAAGACTCAAGCCTTTTCAAATCAAATCAAAGCTCTACCTGGTCTGCTTCTTCTGTGGTGACGGGAGGCGTAGGCAGTGACACTTCATCCTGGTCATAACAACAGAGGACAGATAATAATGTGACAGTGACAATAGCGGCTCAAGAGTGAAGCACCGCGTTGATTTGAAATTCTATATGTGACACCAACAAGTCCAGCTGCCCCCCCCCCCCTTACCTTTTCTATACCACCCGTGGGTTGAGATAGAGGCTGTGTGGTTGTCGAGAGAACCTCAGGGATTTGAAAAAAATCTGAAGTGTTATTGAGAAATAACAACAAATTATATCCACACACCGCTACACTTCTTTATTCCGTGTATGTCAGCGGATAGATTGGGATGAGGGATTTTGACCTGTTTTATTAGTACTTGGTTGCGTTAAATATACGTTTATTACATATAAAATATGTAAGAAACAATGTAAAAAAGGTTGAGAACAATTTTAAGAAATAAATCAGACAGTGAGTGTCGTTTCACCTGCGCATCTGTTTGTCTGTCTGTGGAGGATGTTAGAGGACGACTGGAGGCTCCCGCCGTTGTTTCCAACTGAGCAGGACTGTGTGTGGGTAATTGTTCCTCCTACAAAAGATAAAATCAGCATACATATGTCATTATTCCTCATAACTGAGCTCAGCTGTCTCCGCTTCCTTTCTATCAGAGTGCAGTCGTGCAACAGTAAATTACTTTCTGTTGTCATCTTGGCTACCGATTATTAATCCTCCACCTTTTTATCCACTGGAAGAGGGTGAGCTGCAAAACATTTTATTCCCGATCCAGCTGAAACAGATGTTGCATGAAGCAAATGTACCTGTCTGTTGTCTTTCCTCTCCTCTACTGAAGAGTCACTTGGGGAAAGTTCTTCCTGTTTAAAAAAGGGAGAAAAAAAAGCTGTAAAAGCTGTAATGACAAACTAATTTATTCTTCATGATTAATTCAGGTAGTGGGTGTGTCATTAATCAACTCTCTCCAGTGTTTAGCGGGGGCACAAATGACATACTGCTGTTAAAAAACCCCTGATATGATGACAGGTGTGTTAGCAAGAAGCCACCCACCACGACATCGCTCTAAATCTGCACCGACCCCACGTCATCGATCATCACTTTACACTGAAGTTTCCCACAGTTCATGAATTAGTCATTCATCGCAGCAGCTGCCTACCTCGTATTCATAACTGTAGTCTTCGCTGTTATAAAACTCCTCTTCCTCTTCCTCTTGCTTGTCCTCATCACTTGTCTTTAGATAAAAGAGAAGTGACAATAATTACAGGAAGATACTGTTACACATCATCATTTATAATGTGCGTCAATGCCAAGCGATTGCAACAGAAAACTATTATCAAATCTGTTATTAATATAATGAGAAGCACAAGGACGTTAACACAAATGCATGCATTTAGTTTTACCAGCCACACCCTGAATACAATGAAATGAAAATTCTGCTTGTTATTGCTTAAAAATGTTAGTTTATTATGATTTTTTAAAACAGTTTTAGTAATAAAGCTGTTATTTACACACAAATAATGTTATGTTAATGGCTGTGTTAGTTGGTTTTTATTTTGTTTAGTTGGGGCAAAAGACGAGTTAAGTTTTCGGGTTTAGTTTGGACCCCTTCCAGGACATTTACCAGGCGTTGTCTCTGCCTCTTATGTCGTCCTTTATTTCCTTTGCCCTGGTTAAGAAGTTCACAGTCAGAGAGAAAAACAAATGAAAGGTTTCTCATGCTTCAGACGTTGATGATCAAGCATGAAACTATGAGGTTGATACTGTAAGTTGAGGGTGATGTATAAAAAGGGAAAAGGTAGTTTAATGAATGTCAAAGATTTTAACACTTTTACATCAAGATGTTTGGAAGGCCTTAGTGTTAAAGTCATTAAACGGTTTAGACCTATTTGTACAGGACCATACTGGCGGTTTCTACCCATTTATTACAAATCAAATATACTTGGAGGCATTCATGAGGTTATCTCATTAGTTTTTTAATATATTCGAATGTCACTTGTTGCTGTATGCACTTGTATGTCAAGCACATTTCGTTAACATGTAATGAAATGTGCTGTATGGATATAAAGGCCTTGCCTTTGAAATACGAATTAACTAAAACACTTGAAAAAGTAGGAAGGGTGAGCAAAAACATGAAATACTACGATGGTCCTTAGATATTATAAATGAAAGTTATCAATCAAGAAACATTATTACAAAATTACTGTCAAAAGAGTATTCTGTGTTGTATGTTAAATATAATAAATGAAACAATACTCGTGTGTTTTTGATCAGTCAGTGTCAAACGCAGTCACCAATAAGATGTCCATGTTTGCCCTACCTTCCCACGTTCCCTGTTCTTCTTCTTCTGTCCCGAGTTCTTCTTCAGGGAGTCTTCCTGAGCGAGGAGGACAGTCTCCGCCACAGCTTCTGGCAACCCTGAAACCGTCTGACAGGCACATTTTTGTTTTGATCCTTTTGTAATCAACAGAACATAAATGTCAGGCAACATTAACTGTATCTGACATCTGAGGTTTGTCAGGTTTTCAGTACTTCAATTTTTTTTTAATCAAAAACGTGGCAACGCATGTGAGAGCTAAGCACAGGAAATCAAATCATATTTTTGATTTCAAGGATACTAACAATGATGATTATTTTATGTCAATGATAATGTTATCAGTCATATAAGACACTGACACTGTGCTAACATCCAGAAACTGCCGGGTGTGAATATGCACAACTCGGTTTAATGTACTCAGCATGTTTTCAACAGTTTAGCAAATTGTACATTTGAAGTTAGCATACTTTGTTGTAGAATGTCCTCACCTCCTGTGTCGCAGTATAATTGAACGTCGAGTTGACTTGTGTCAGATTCATTTTGAGGGAAGATATGCCGTCACTGTCCCCGTCCACCATCTCCTTTTCTCTGGAGCCCTTTAAGTTGGTGTGAATCCTGTCGAGCTCCCGCTCTCCGTTCAGGGTGGACCCGGTCCATAAAGTCGGACCCTCTGCAGTTTCACTTAAAGGGTCCTTTAAACCAAAAGACAGAATATTTTGGACGACCGGCGTCTGCCTGAGCTAAACGCAAGTGAGTCACGATATACAGTGCACAGTGGGTGACCATCTGGCTGCAATTTGAAAGATTTATTTATTTCCCATTTAAAATCCTGGAGACGAGAGATTAATAATCTCACCCGAGAGAAAGACTTCTTAAGATTCTTTCGGGTTCAAAGATTCAAGACGAAGATTTTTAAGTTACTCACAACTGTCAAATACTCTGGAAGCGGTCGATCTAAATCAGGGTCCTCAATGGTGTCCAACTCTTTCAGCGGCTGGCTGGTGAGGTCAAACTTCACTGAACTCTGATGAAACAAATGAATAAAAAAAAAACAAGTCTCAATTTGTTCTGACTGCTCTTTTGTTTTGGACGTTTTTTAATGCCAGAAAGGACTCGGGATTGAAACGGCTGTTTATGTACTGTGAACTCAGTGATGACGTTGGAGGTGTGAGTTTCCGTGTTTTCTTTCGTCTTCTTGGAGTTGCGAAGCACATGAAGCAGCTCCTCTATTCCATCCTGCAGCAGCCTGTCAATCAAAGCCTTCAGCAAAGGCAGCTGGGGAAAAGAAGGTTTTCATTGAGAAGGTCAAACTGTAGGCTACGGTTACCAATTCTATCAAACTGAAAATGTAAACAATGCTCAGAGCTCACCCTTATACCGTAGGCTTCAAACATCACTTCAATGTCCTAAATAAGAGGGGAAACATATGTTCAAGGTGCAAAACAAGAACATGTATCCCAGAGGAGAGATTAGTACACCCTGTGTTTACCTTCATCTCAACAGATTTCCCTGGAGCTCCAGCATCACCCTATAGAGACATTACATTCAATGATCATAATGTCATTTCATTTCCACATACGTATGATTTTGTGTGTTAACAATGAAACACTACCGTGTTTCCTCTCAGGCCCGTTTCTCCTTTATCACCCTGCAAAAAAAGTCATTCAAAAAGACAAATGAGCAACAGAGCCAACATTTAAGTTTTTTCAGAACTCAGCGTCAGTATGAACCACAATAACCATCTTACCTTCATTCCCGGTGAACCCTGAACACACAGAAACAGAGGAGCGAGACATGGGAACATGCATCTACAATGCATGACATCAAGCTTGCCATCACGATTCATTGCAACCCACAATATAAAAAGCACTAAAGTCATCGCTGAATGATGACTGAGATGCCATGAAGGCAAAATATGAATTATGCCATGCAACAGCTGAATTCATGAGCTATAAATATTCAGAAATGTGTTCTGTGTTCTCATCAAAACTCACAGTAGCACCTGGAGGACCCATTGGGATTGGAAATGCTTCTCGGATTTCATCGATGGAGGCGCCCTGAGAGCGGATTCATGTACAAATCAGTCAAGTTTAAGCTGTCTGGCAGGTCTAGGTGGTCCTGATTTATCAATGCAATCAAGGTGGTGATTTCTTACCTCTGATGTGACAAGCACCTGCCTACCAGGCAGACCTGGAGGTCCTGGTTCCCCCTTACTGCCATCTTTACCCTGAGAAGGAAGAAAAACACTCAGTTTTCTCACAAACGTAAATGTCTATTTGTCTTATCTCAAAACCGCTTACATTTGCACCCGTGTCTCCATGACCGCCCTGGAATGAGAGGAAAGTTTACAATTGTATAAAAAAAAAAAAAAACTTCACAAATGTTTAAGTTCGTCGTAATAAATTTCAGTGACCTTTTCGCCGTCATCTCCTTTCGGCGCTCGCTCTCCCTGTGAGTGGAAAATACATTTTCGATTTTAATAATTCACTGAACAACAGCAACACGTTTAAAACATCTGAAAAGTCTAAATAGTACAGTCAGTAAGCATAACAGTAATCCAGCGGGTATCATTCAGCACAGTGCTGTAATCGTTTGATGAAAATGTCTCTCACATCTTTTCCTGCCAGGCCTCTCTTGCCGTCAATGCCAGGTCTCCCCTGTAGAGCAGACGGGAAAAAAAAGCAATTACATTCTCTGGAGATGCTTTTTAAATGGATTATTATGGTGGAAAAGCAGAAGGCTTGTGCAAATGGCACACCTGAAACAACAATATAGTATGTTAGATTGGCTTAATGTCACCATTAGAAATGTTAAGGATGGATTTGTAATGTTTAGCCGCAGGATCCGTGATTCAGAGTGATACTCACTGGAGTTCCAGGTAAACCAGGCATTCCAGCAAT
Source organism: Melanostigma gelatinosum (assembly GCF_949748355.1). NCBI lineage: Eukaryota > Metazoa > Chordata > Actinopteri > Perciformes > Zoarcidae > Melanostigma > Melanostigma gelatinosum. The sequence goes on from NC_136655.1 coordinate 6,842,576, forward strand.
CCCAGCCCGGCCTTGATCTCCTTTATCGCCCCTCTGTTCACATGCACACATACAAAAAACAAGCCGTTTAATCAATATACTCTTGACAGTATTAAATAGTGTCACGTACTGGTACAAAACGCTCACGAATGGCATATCTATACACACATCCGAATCGATTTCTGATCGGAGCAAAACTTGTTTTGTTGTGGTTAACTATGTATGAACAATATAAAGTTACAAATAAAACATTGTTGTTACTCACCAGACCAGACTCTCCTTTTTTCCCCTGGTCACCCTGCAGTTACAACGAAACAACTTGTATCAGCGCATACTGTAAATGCACAAAGCTCAATGGAATTAACATGGGCAGATTATAATAATACAAGTAAAACTGTGAGCACAAGTTGGTATTACCTTCACTCCAGGTGTCCCTGATAAACCATCAAGTCCCTTTCTTGCAGAACCGCCCTGCAAAACAAACAGTTTCTTACATGAAGACGAACACATCATCGCTGACACAAACAGCACCACGATAAAGTTGAAATGACGCATACACGTACCAGAGATGGTCCTGGTAGTCCAGGTTTCCCCTCTGGACCCTGTGGAGAAAGATCAATATTGGGGTAATTAACTATAAATCTCTACTACCAAATACAAAAAATACCAACTATAACGTCCCAAAAGTATTCAAATTACTGTATAAATCAGAGAAAACTAGGAAACCCTCACAATTGAGAGGCTGGAACCAGAAAAAATGGTATTGTTTTGCTTGAAACAATTATTTTATCATCCAAATATTTGCAGATTCATTGTCTGCAAGTTGACTAATCAGTTAATGGACTGATTGTTTCAGTACTATCTGATACTTTAAAAGATTTCCCAGCTTTCTATGGTAATCGGGATCAGCAGGATTCTGAACTTGCAGTTTCTATGTTTGTGGGATACTCACTCTTGGTCCAAGCCGACCCGTTTCTCCTGTCAAACCAGGCTGACCAGGCTCTCCTGGTTCACCCTGAAGCAAAGATAAGAGAAGAGGTGTTCAATTAACAGTTCAAAACAAGTTAGATAGAATATAGCATAGTTATTCTTCAAGCTACCTTCATAACTCTGGTCAGTATGTTGTTGTCTGCAACAATCTGGTTGGCAAAAAAATCATAAATAAAAAGTTAACTCGCTAATTGATGGACAATTTCAGCAGATTGAGAACAGAGATTCATTTTGCACGGTCTTATGGGAGATTGGTGTTTTTTCTTTTTTCCTTTATAAGCTTCGTTACAACGAATGCACTTGTCAAACATGGCTGAACTGATGAGAGGCTGTCAAAAAAAAGAAGATAATCGAGGTTTGTTTACTTGTCCTCCCGGAGGTCCAGGTTTTCCCTTTGTGACAACGGCAGCACGATCAAAGGAGGAGCACAATAAAACAAGAGTTACAAATCTAACATGTCACACTGCTAAACACGGTCCATATTTGCAACACAAAGGAAAAGCAGCAGGTGCACCGAAGGGTGGCAGAGACAAAGAGCCCAACTTAATTAGTAAACATATCGAAATAGAAATCATCAAGAATGCTGATCAATGGTGAATACAAACATACTTGCTCCCCTTTGTCGCCTTTCTTTCCATCAGTACCCTTCAAGAACAGAAAATCAAAAGTTATCTTGAAACATTGCTGTTTCAGCTGATTTTATTTCACGGAAAAATTATTTGGTTCAACAGAGACAACTTCCACAGAAGTGACATTATGAGTTTAAGTCGAATGAAACTCTTACAGACAGGCCAGACGTCCCACTGTCTCCTTTGCCTCCTGGGTCCCCTGGTCGCCCTGGTAACCCCAGTGGACCCTGATCAACAGCAATTAAAAAGAGCATATCCTCATATTGCTGTTTCCATCAAAAGTCTTAGCAGATACAAAATCAAACAAGTCAAATATGTGTATTATTCTGCCTTTTATCTTGGAAAACACAACATAAATACCCTAATTCCTCTGTCACCAGGCTCTCCAGGTGATCCTTGCTCTCCCTGTGAAAGACAAAACAACGTAACCACTTAAAGTAAGTAAATTCAATATCCGACTGCATTGATTATAGATCATCACGGAACTAGCTAACCTCCTGAGCAACATCGCTGACCTACAAACCAAACTAAAGCATCAATCAAACACCCTGACTGTACCTTCGTTCCTTGTTCTCCTTCAGTTCCAGGTGCACCCTACACACAAAGTCAACCGTCACTGTTAATACTTGTGTTCAATGCATTTCCCTGCTCCAGTTCTCATCCGTACATATCACACGTATCCCATATTGTGTGTTTGTCTCACATTTTAATAAATACTATGAGCTTTCTTCTGATGTGTTTACTAAAAAAAAAAACTTGTTCGGAAAATGTATGAAATGTGCTCTAGAGTACAAACTACTTGTATCATTGCTGTAACAGCCACTCAGGATTTACTTACATCTTTACCTCTTAATCCTGCTTCTCCAGGATTGCCGGCTAACCCAATGGTGCCTTTGTCACCTTTAGAGGCATCGCGCCCCTGGACAAACAGATGACTTGTGTTTTAGTAACATTAACAACCATGAAGTAAAAATAGGTTTTAAGGATTTTGATCGTTACAATGGAATCCTTCATGTAGCGAAAGTTAAAAACAAAATAGCCACTAGGGGGTAAACCCTTGTTAGGCTTCTGCTTGCCACAATATTTATACCTTGAGCAGACATGGAGCAGCATTAGCATTCATTTAGAGTCATGTGACTGACCACCTGACAAAATCGAACATACGGTAATCTTATATCCGCTTCGGTTTGGTCTCCTCTAACCCAAAAAAATCTGGTTCTTTAGCCACTAAATGCTCCACTTTGTTCACCAGCTAGTTCCCAACTTTGTCCGTCTGCTTTAGTGCTAAGCTAGCAATGCACGTTTAGGCTTTTACAGCTTTTTTTATAGAACTCAGCTGCTGTGACTGCAATGAGGTTGATGAGAGCGGTCAAAGTTTACCAAAACAGCAACATTAAAGGTAGAGTTTAGGGTCACTAGTAGGGTCGGTACTCGCCAATGCTCTCACATTAATTTAGCATTTGACTCATTTTTAATGTAAAAAATATTGATTACAGCAGCTTTAAGAAAGAAGTATTTTTCTCTTACTTTAGTTCCGGGTTTTCCAGACAAACCAACATTTCCCTGTAAGTGAAATGTAAAAGGATTAAACATGAATACAATGACCAGCTGTTTTCTGCTGCAGTGTTATATGACGGGAACAAGGTTTAACGTTTTCAGGTGACTCACCCTCTCGCCATTTTCTCCCTTCGGTCCCCGCTGTCCCGGAATCCCAAAACCAGGACTTCCCTGCACACATTAACACAAACCATACCTATATATTTATAAAACAGTTATTCTGCTGGAACTGATTCAATATTTTCTTTTAAATCTGAAAAATTACAACATGTTGAAATTATGATAATTATTTCTCATTATTAACCTTGTCTCCTTTGTCTCCTTGTTCACCCTTTATTCCCTGGGGGCCTGTGGAGCCGACTAGACCAATGTCTCCCTGACCGACGCACACACACACACACACACACACACACACACACACACACACACACACACACAGAACATCAGTCAACGTGACTCTTGTCCCCAGAACAAACAACAGTTCCAAAACTCTTCACTTTAAATGGCATCCTGTAGACTGAGAGATTAAAGGGGTCCCAATCAGGATCTCAAGATAATGAGAGAAAATCTTAATTGTGTTTGATAAGTCGACCCAGAGGACTGAGTCTGAGTGTTCACGAAATACCCCGACCAATTCATTAACAATGTCTCGACAGAATAAAACAACTAAGGTTGTGACAGAACTGAACACGGTTAGGTGATGCCACTAGTTTAAATCTTTGGACTAATTGGGAAAACCTAACCAGCAAGCAACACTTTCCAACAACTTCTCAAAACCCCAAATCTGTAGTAAATCTTTCCGGAAAACAAAATTGCAGAAGAATGTAGATGTGCTCCACAGCTCAGAGGTGTTTAAAAGATAAAGAGAACTGCTGCATGGTACAACAGAACACGTGTTCCTGGATTAATAACCAAAGAGGACTTTGGTTACTTACCCTGGCACCCTTTTTTCCAGTTGGGCCAATTATCTGTAGGGATGAAAAAAGGAAGACTGATTGTGAGTCTAAAGTTCTTCTATTTCTAAAGTTCATGGTGAAGTAGTGTTCTTACGCCCTTGGCAGGATCTCCAGCGACTCCCCTCGGACCCTCGTCTCCTTTTAACCCCAATGGCCCCGTCAGTCCCTGGAAAGGTCGAGGTCAATTCAAAATATTTCAGAATTCTACATTGCCGTTTCTATTACGATTGCTACTTTATATGTTGTGCCAATCGACTCATCAAATCTCTTGTTATTCCTCAACTTACTTTCAGCTCCAATGAATTCTAAAACACCAGATAAACAAACGATCACTCCCTGCTATCTTCTGTTAGCCAGCACTTTATGAGCTGTTCTGCTCAAAGCTGCATTACAAAGGACAGGAACACGGTCCTCATGACGCCAACGTTTTTGCGATAGTCACTTCCAAAAGACGAACTGCGTCAAATTAAAAATCAGCGATGCATGACAGAATGGCTTGATGAAGAGACCCACTGAGGTATGACAATTTGGCGCATGATTGTCATCATTGAAACCCCAGAACAAAACGGCTTCTTTATTTGTTCATACATCGTAATCTAAATGTCTGTTTTGAGACGTTAGAAAAACAGCCAAATAGATGGTGTATCGACAGCATTTCCCGCCTTTTGGTCCCAGTTGATACATATATTGCTTCTGCCTCAGGCTTTATTTCGAATTAAAAAGTGATTTTAAATATGCTCAGGTGAGTCAGTGGCAAATCTGATTACGTTGGTTTAGTGGGACATTTTGACATGCTCCAGTGTGCAGGCAATGTGCAAGTTGTAAGACATTGTAAGCAACGTTTTGTCTTAGCACTTCAACATGTGTATATATGTGTATCGCCAAGATGAAATCCTCTCTCACTGTCGGTCCTTGTGTTCCTATCGGTCCCATCTCTCCTCGTTCTCCCTAAAAAGACAAAAATAATAGGTATGCAACACTGAAAACTGCACGAATATGGATGCACACATTCACCCATTTTTATTCCTGTGTGGCGCCAGTATTAATAAATCAATTGCAAGCATAACTCTTGGCTGAAATAAATAGATTATCTTACTTCATCATTTTAATTATAAAGCAAATATGTTCCGACTGATGAAGAGCGAGTGGACACGTGTGTGGGATGAACTCACCTTGACCCCTTGCTCCCCATCGAATCCCTTCTTTCCCTGCAGGTAAAAAAAAAAAAAGAATCACTGGTTCTGAATTCTTTCATCATCGATTCTTACACACTATTCACCCTTAAACAGGTTTGCTCTCATTGGACTAAGCTGTAAAATATGCATTTGAGGGCAAAATATGCATGAACTCATCGCTAGCTATTGAACAGAACATAGTGATGAAATAACCCGAAGTCCGATGATTCCTTGGAGGCCCTGCTCTCCACGATCGCCCTTAAAAGATGAATTACAAATGTTATTTTACAAACAGCTGTTGGGCTTTTAACCATCACATGTCACACTCAGAGTGTTCAAATGATTTTCTTTTCATGTTTTTTTTTACCTTTGGGCCAGCTGTTCCTGTTAAGCCAATATATCCCTGCAAAAAATAAATAAATACAATCATAATCGTCCATATTTATGGTTAGTTTTGCAAGTCCATTGCAATGTACCTTCTTTCCCGGCTCTCCACGAGGACCTTGAATACCTTGTACACCAATTCCCTCTTCACCCTGCAAAAAAAGAAGAATATGTATGAGCCATTTATAAGCCAGTTGCTTACTCACTACTTTGATATTTAAGTATTTTCAAACTGTGTATTTAAAAAAAATCATGAACACTTTTACCGTCTCCCCTTTGAGGCCTGGTAATCCTAGCACCCCATCAATGCCAATGGGACCAGGCAAACCTGCAATACCCTACAGAAGTTTGCATGCATGTGTGTGTGAGAGAGAGAGAGAGAGAGAGAGAGAGAGAGAGAGAGAGAGAGAGAGAGAGAGAGAGAGAGAGAGAGAGAGAGAGAGAGAGAGAGCAGGAAAAGAACAAAGAGGAGAGAAAAACACTTCCAGTAAGCAACTCTGGCTTATCTTTCAATATCTTTTTGCCTCTTCTAATAATACTGTCAACAATGTGCTTACATCTCTTCCCGACTCTCCTTTGTCTCCTTTCACACCCTGCTTCCCACGTAAGCCCTTTCAAAAATAATTATCAGATGAAAATGAAACAATGAACATTTCATAGCTGGTAACATCTGATCCATTAAATCACTGGGCATAAGGCCCATTATGCATGTAGACACCATGTATGGTGCATTTCATGATTACATTTTCCAGTGCAAACCTTTCAAGAAGACGAATAAATCGATACTTACTTTTGCTCCCAGCTCCCCAGGATCTCCCTACGGAGTGCAAACAGTAGAAATAACTGCTCGATGATTGGTGCATTCTGTGACACGTCACACTGCTTCCTCTAGGTTGGTCTGACTTTATGTTATGCAATGTGATACCATGAAACAACACAAGATCATCATTGCAATGTTGGGTTAAGGCCCCAAAAAACGATCACTCTCAAGTTACCTTAAGAGATTTTCCTGGTGAGCCTGTTGGTCCTGACTGGCCAGGTAGGCCTGGAGCTCCATTGACCCCCGATACGCCAGGAGGCCCCTGGGGACCCTGTAACATGCAGTGTGAAACATTTGAACTGTCCTGGAGTTAACTGTTGGAAAACTCCAAATGAGTTTTGTTTTGAAGGACTCACTGAAGATCCTGGCTCTCCTTTTCGACCAGGAACGAAATTTGCATCTGCGCCAGCGATAACGTATCCAGGCTCTCCCTAAGTGGTAACAAAAGGAAAGAAAGCATGAACCTGTGTTCACCACAGATGACTTTCATCCTATGAGCTCAAGGAATCAGTCTAAAGTAACTGCACATGTTCGACTTACTCTCTCTCCTCTCTGTCCCTTTGAACCAGTGAGTCCAGGTAGACCCTGCCACGGAGAGACGCAGGAAGAGTGATTCGGAGAAGAATTTGAGTTAACAACATTGAACAAGTCATTGTTCTGATCGATGTGTAGAAAATCTGATTGTTTAATGGTGTTCATGGTGGTTTAGGGGTTAAGGTTTTGTCCCCTAAATGTCTTCGTCATGTCGGTCTTACCATATCACCGAGTAGGCCTTGAGGGCCCTGAAAAATGATGAACAACAAAAAACATTTTCAGAGTCAGACCGAAATTAAATTAACCAGGTCACAGTGTGAGATTTAGTTTTTTTCCGAATTAAGTTACCCGTTGGCCGGCCGAACCTGGGGATCCGGGTCTCCCTGGTCGTCCTGGCAATCCAGGTATGCCATCTGTTGCAGGAGGCCCCTGTCATATCAAAACATTATGGTCTGTGCTGGAAAATAGAACAATAGACAAACACAGCAAAGCCACACTCACCCACACTGCTGTCAAATTGGATACAATTAAAATGAAAAAGTAATTACAACAATACTTTGATATGCTGGACCTATGGACAAAAACAAAAAAATGTAATACAACATGAAAAATGTACTGAAAGTAAAATCCACAACAACACTGACATTCAGCTCTAGATGGACTGAAAGTGACTGGACTCATTTAAGAAACTGAGTCTACTGCGTGTCCATCTTATTTTATTTGATTTCATTTTTGTGCATCCCTGTCATTGACTGTGACTAATGCTGTTCTACTGGCTAACTCTCCCTTGCTTTGTGGTAAATAGCTGTTGCAGTGCACAATGCACAAATGGGGGAACCAAAACAAGACATTTATCTTTCACCGGAGGTAAATATAAACAGCACTTTAACATCTTTCTCTGTTTCCGTGCTTGTCACTGCTACATACGTAGATGATGAAATGTATAATGGATGAAGCTAAAAAAAAAAGACAGCAGACAGGTAAGGCAATCTTGACAATTCATGACGGCAATGATGACACTGGTGGTCGTGTGTTTTGGTGTGTGTTTGTGTTTACTGGATGTTGATTCTTACCCTTTCTCCCCTCTCTCCTTTGGAAGAAGTAAAAGGGTCATACTGTCCAGGGCTTTGCCGAAATCTCTACAGAAAGAAAACAAAGACCACAAGTTATTCTAAAAGTTGAATTAATAGCAATGAGGGTACATGTATGCAGGACAGAGAGGGGACAGTGGAAGGAAAAGTCATAGCGGAAACAAAGTATTATCACTTAACGGGTGTCATAATGTTGAGAAGAACGTTCGATAAAACATACCAGGCCGCCGAGACCAGAACCATCTCCCTGAACAAAAAGAACAAGAACACAAAATATGAATAACACTGCTTTTGTGTACATTTCTAATTTGTAATAACGCTTTTCAGTACACTCACCCTTTCCCCTTTCTGACCCTGGATAAACAAAGAAATGGTGGTTGGTTAATCAAGAGAAGAAGTCAAGAATCAAACTGTTGTTTAAGTGAGAAATCGGTGATCTTTAAACCAGGATGCAAACACAGAAACGACACATTGTGCTGCTGATGAATGCGCTGACTCGGGAATAAAAAGGAAAGTGATTCTACCAACCTTCACACACTGGGAGGAGCAGGGACCCTGAGGCTTAAGCAACTCCTCCGGGTCCTCAGTCGTTGTGTCCAACTGAGCGGACTGCAAAGTGACGCGAGGAAAAGGGAATTAATTATGGACTAGTCAAAGATATTCAACTGACAGAATATAGAATTAAGTGGCGGAGATGGCTGTGTAATGCAGCTCCAGTCACACTCTCCACCGCTCTGAAGTCAAAATAAAGACATGCATTTACTTTACATGTGCAACATTAATATAGTGAGTATCACCTACAACATATATTGGTGGAATAACAAAGAGAGGAAATAATGTGACGCACACTATTCTTGCTTTGTTTGTGTCTTGCCTCATCGTTGAGTTTGAACTCGGAGAGGACCTCCTCACTGCAGATGATATTGATAAATTCTCTCTCTATGGAAGGGAAGTCATCAAAGGTTGGTGAGTAGAAGACGTTTTTGTAGCTGGTGGGTGCAGCTATCTTATTCAGCTCCTCAATGTCTGCATTAGAAACTCCAACTGCCAGGACGCTGACACCTAGGGAGGAACAATGGTAATCCGGTTTTCAAAGTCCTATTTATCATATATTCATTTGATGATATTGCTCTGCTATATGCATGTTTTTTTCTACAGTAAAACTCATTGGAAACACAATTTTGGAGCGTTTCAGTTTGTTTTTTTTCCCCAATAGTTTTACAGACCCAGAGCAAGTGCAATTCTGGAGGGTGGCAGCACATCATCCTGGGCCCTGCCATCCGTAATCAGAACCAGAACATGGGCCACATCCTGCCTCATCCCCAGAGACTCCTGGAACAGTTCCTGCAGAACGTAGCTGATGCCTTTTCCTGGTGGTGCACAGCGGTATTACACTTTTATATGCTGGTCGACGAAAATGTACTTGTCTGAACAGCACTGTTTTGAGGTACTGCAGTGACGTTGCAATGGACATGCACCATATAGAGTGTGAGCAATGCACATCTTCAATCCATAAATATTATGTATCAGCTGTTAGAGGCTGTGATATGAAAAGCAGGACCTAATTAGTGTTATAGGAATGGGGTGCCAACGGATGATAGGCGGCAAAGTAGTGTGCACATTTGATTGAGTGTCACTAACCTGTTTTGGTGTTGCCTCCTCCATAACGTAGTGCTCTGAGCGCCCTGAGCACAGAGTTTCTGTCTTTATAGTCATGTAGGCGGAATTCAATTCGAGGCTCATCACTGTAATGAACCACGGCTATCTGAGAGAAAATACACATCATCGTAACAGCATCTAAATTGCATCCGTTGCGACTTTGAGCTATAATTCTAAATTGCATTTTAATCATCCTCCTCACATATATTATATATATATATATTGAGAAAGATATTTGCTGCATGTGCCTCTTAGTTGGCTGCCACTCTTTATGAACACAAGCCATGTGGCATTTTGTCCTTTCTGAAACTGTTTGAGTGAGATTCTTCCCACTTGGGCAGGTGAAATAATGGCACATTATGCTCCTGCTAATGGCACTGGCTTACGTCTCACCGGAGCAGTTTGCTAACTGGCAGCAGCTATTATCATCCTACCACTCGAAAACAAACTTAGGGCCAAAGAGCCATGTCGTGACCGGAATCTCAAAACAAAAAAGTTTTACTGAGAAACCAACCTGTGTGCCCTGAGGACCAATGATAGGGAAGTAAGTGGCCACCCGGAATATGAAGTCTTTCATCTTGATGAAGTTGTTGACACCGATGCTGGAGGACTCATCCACAAGGAATACTATGTCTGCTTTGGTCTTACCACACACTGAAAAAACACAAAAACACACGTACCGTAAATACATATTCACCATTTAATGTCTATAACACGTTTGTATGATGTGGAAACTATATGCAACCCTTTAGGTTTTCATAGAATATTCTCACAGTTGTGGAGCTTAATCAATATCCATTCATGAATAAACAATACCTGGTCCGACAGGGACACTTGGCTGACCCGGAGGCTTCTTGGCGGTTTTGGATTTAGTTGGTGGCACAGCGATGGGGTGCCGGGTGGTCCTCGCGACAGTGCGAGTGATGGTAGTGTCGGCGATGGAGGCGGTCGTGATACGAGGGGCGACCGTGGCTGGCACAGACTGGATTGTTACCACCGGGGGTTCCTGTCCCACTGGGTTGCACAGACACATAACATCACCGATTACAAAAAAAACTAAATCCAACTCCAGCAAGAAATGGGTTTCAGCAAAGGAACAGGTGGCGTTCATTGTTGCAGGGAACTAAAATGACAGATTCACGATTAGAAATTGTTTTAGTTGTTACATAGAATTGTTATGGATTTCCGTGTGTTTTTAAAAAGTTCAAATTGTGTTTTTTACATTTTTTTAAGAATATATTTTGTTTGCACAACTTCAAATACACACACAGAGAACTGACGCTGTGTAATTCGGTGTGGACTTAACCTGTAGTAAGAGCAGAGCAAAGAACAGCATCTAATACAATGCAATCAATATATTAAACGTGCAGTACGAGTGGAAAAATATACAATTTACAACATATATCCTTCACAATCAATAAGCATAAGTATGCAAGATGGAGGTTTGTCAATGTTTCACAGAGCTCATCCAACCATTTCAGTAGTGTCTTACATATTCTCTGATACACGGTGCTTATAGGGCCCTCCACCTCGCCATACAAAGGTTTGATGCTGAAGATATAAGTTCTTCCATACAGCAAATCCCTGATCTTATAGGAGCTGAAACCAGGGCCCAGGGTCTCTGTTTTAGTCTCCAACACTGGAAAGAGACACAAAGAAGAAGAAGTTCAATTGCGTGATGGTACCGTGATGATTAATTCAAGGTGAAACTTTGTCAGACCTGAGATGTGCCTCCAGGAGAGACGGTATCCAGACACAGCAGCCACACGTGTCCAGTTCAGAACAGTGCTGCTGTCTGTGGTGTTCAGAGCAGCGAAGCCATTTACTTTTGGAAGATCCACTGAAACAGAAAGAAACGCGTGAACGACGAAATAAAAATGAATAAATAAACAATAAAAACATCCGATGTGTCTGGCTACACTACAAATCTACAGACATCTCTGTACTGTCTATTTGCTTTACGTATAAATATCTCCCTGAAACCTCCATCATCTCATATACTGTTCCTCACTGTTTCGGGCAGGCGGGACTCACAGGTGCGTGCAGTGAGCAGGACTGGGCTTCCCTCCTTATTGCCCACCACGGAGGACACCTGGATCTTATACGCCGAGCTCTCCCGCAGCTTGTTGATGGTGTAGGTGGTGGAAGCAGCAGATACCACCTGGGACTTCTCATCACCCCCTAGAGCAGGGAATAACACAAATCCAACATGTAGAGATCATGAGAGCGTGAAACAATAGGTCGATGCATGTGTACACATGTGTGCATACATGCATGCATGTACAGTGTGTAAGTATCAGGGTGTAAGCACACATGGTCGACTGCTCATGTGGTCCCTTACCGAGGAAGGGGATCCAGGAGATTTTGTACCCAGATGCCCCTGATGTTTTCCTCCACGACAGCGTGAAAGAGTTGACTCCGATGTCCACAACCTTCCCTTCCCTCACTGCCTGGATTGGCTGTGAGCCTGAGACAGCAGCTGGGAAATAAACACCAAATAACCATGTCAGGTGATTTTACAACATTCAAATGTGTTTTTTTTCCAGAAGTACCAAAACACTTGTCCGAATCGATTCCAATCATGATGCAACAAACACCTGTATAAAAAGGTCAATACATTTCATCTGAGCTGAACGACAGGAACTGTGGTTAAAATGGGAAGACCAAAGTACACGTCAGTCGAACAGAGACAGCACGAGGGTGCTGTGGTCCGGGATGAGGAACTTCGTTCTCTCCCTACTCATTTAATTACAATGGCGTGCACAGCTGCTGCACAGAGCTATTTAGATCTAAAGATGAATCACGATCGATTAAAACAAAGTGGGAGACCTCACTTCCTGTACCTGTGAGCTGAGATAAGGAGATTTCTGGCCCCTCTGAGTTGCCATAAACTGCACAGATGGTGATCGTGTAGGTGGACTGTGGGTTCAGGTCTTCCACACGATGGAAAAGAACACCGCGGTCCAGGTAATGGGACTGAGGGCTGCTATCACCTGCAGGCATGCAGGTACATACACACAACACAATATTACCGACACAGTAGGGATCATCTGCGCACACAATTTGTCTTCATTGTTTTGGATAAAAAATAATAAAGGTTGTCTGACAAGTTTGTTTGATTGACCTGTGAAAACATATTAATAGTCCCCGTGTTGGGCTGAGGCAAAGACTAACTTGAGTAAATGTAATCACCGGTGTTCCAAGAGAGTTTGTACTCAGTAGCTCCAACAATAGGACTCCACTCTACATCTACGGAGGTACTGGTGTACGACGACACCTTGAAGTTGGACACATAGCCCAAAGGAGCTGAGACAGAGGAGAAGGCAACGTGAATAACATGTTCTTGTAAAAACATGCTTAATTGCATAATTTCATCCATGATATGCAACAGAAATACTCATGACAAATGAAACACACTGATTGATTGATTGATTTCTAACGTTTCTCTAACCAAGTTCCTGCTTTCCTGTCCTGTTAAGTCACTCAAAAATCGATATTTTATCAATGAAAAGGACACACAATGTTACACCAGTTACTTTTTGTGACACAGAGGTGATTAAAACTTTGGACTTCAGTCGACCAATTGTAAAAATCCAAAAGAATCACTCCTGAACCTCAGTAGTACTTCAAGGTGGGAGGCACACGCATTGTTACTCACAAGTTTTGAAGGTAGCACTGATACCGGGTCCCATCACAGGTCCAAACAGCACATAGAGAGACAGCACGTACTCGGTATCATGCGCTACATTCCTAAGCTGGTACTCCGTGGTGCTGCCATTCAGGGCCAACTGCCTGGGACGGTCCCGACCGACAAACTCTGAAAATAATATCAACATTGACAGCACAGTCACGTCACTCTTTCTCACATTATTGCTCACTCATTTAAACATACAAGAGTGTCCAAGAAGTCCTGAGATGTATCACAAGAAGAACCAGGACATAGTTTTGCGATGTAAACAAATCAGAGAGGCTGAAAATGAGAGAAAGGGACAGAGGAAATCACCTGGGGTGGGTCCCCAGGCCAGTCTGTATCCTGTGGCTCCTGGGACGCTGTTCCATGAGATGACAGCAGTACTGGTGCTCACAGCAGACACCTTCAATGTTTGTACTGAGCTGCTTTCCACTGACACAGAGAGAGAGAGAGAGAGAGAGAGAGAGAGAGAGAGAGAGAGAGAGAGAGACAGAAAGGGCATCTTTCTTTACGTCTGTAATACTGTATATACTCATGCCTGTATTTATGTTCTTCCTAGAAAGCGTCCTAGTTACATGTCTTCAATTTGGTGGAGGTGATGGGCCCCTCGATGTCTCCAAAGATGGGGTTGATGGTGATGGTGTACTCAGAGGCTGAGTGGAGGCCCAGGATCATGTAGAAGTTAAAGTTGTCCCCGAGGCTTATGCTCTCGATGTGGCGGTCTGACAGACACACAGAGGCACACAGGCTCCAATGTCACACTGTGAGGCTTTATTCCACAAACCAAGGTTATTTCTTTTTTGCTGCACCCTTGTGTTCAATTATGTGGCAAACAGTACCTGGGGATTCCCATGTCAGACGGTATCCTGTGGCACCCTGAACTGAAGCCCACCTCGCCTGGACGGTGTCTGTGGTGGCGTTTTGGACCAGGAACTTCTGAACTTGAACCATCTTTACTGTGAAACACACCCATACCCAGACAAACACACACAAACACACACAGAGAGTCACGTAAAACAAGTTTAACATTTCACTTTAGTTCATACAGTGATCAACAAATCACAGTAATGGCAGAAAGTAAGCCGGTAAAATAAAAAAGCACACACATGTTAATTAATTTAAATCAAAGTAAAAACGTGATGGATATTTCTCTAGCGTAACATGACAATTGTGATAAAGGAGAGTCTTAGTGTGTAATAAACATGATGCTGGTGTTTTTATTCTACAACAACAGCACCATGTTGTGGAGTTATTATGGTACTGCACCTTGGCGTTCGCTTCCTTGTATTATAGCTTGTCTCATACTCTATTACAATTGTTGATTAGTTACAGCTATCAAAGCTGTTTTGAAAGTTGGAAAGTAAACTAATATAATTATGGTGTATAATTATGGGGTTTTCACGCCGATAAACTTACATGTCTTGCCCACGATTGAAACCGTTTCACTTTGTCCTTGGGGATAAATGGCATAAATGCTGATGGTGTACTTCTTATCCTCCTCCAGGCTGTCAATCACGTGAGAAGAGGTGTCTCCAGGAAGCACGTTCTCATAAGTAAATCCCGGTCGGTTGGCTGCGGAGGAAGAAAATCCAGAAGAATACATGAAATATACATTCAAACAACCATATTTAAATTACTCATCTTTACCAACGATTCAAAAACACGATGATCATCACAAATACTGCAAAAGCATTTCTATACTTTTGTGCAATGCGTCTGGTGTCAAGTGATAATAACTGCATGGTGTAATGTTGGCGTACATCTTGGGATGAAGATCTTGAATCCGTTGAGCTTCCCGAGAGGATGCGTCCAGCCCAGGCGCAGCGAGAACAGGCCCTCCTCAATAACACGGAAGTTTGACACCTGAGGCAAAGGGGCTACACAAGGCGGAACATTGTTGATCAGGGAAGCAAGGTAAATCCCACACAAATGTGCAGACGTGTTTGTGTCTTTTCTAAAAGGTGGATGAGGCAACGGCGTGTGGAACCCACTTGTCTGGACGGTGATTGTTGCAGAGTCTCCTGTGAGGCCGGGGTAGATGGCGTAGACAGTGAGGGAATAGTCGGTTTTAGGAGTCAGCTCCGTCACCACTGCTGTGCTAACATCTGCCTTCAGATCAACCTGTTACATACAATGAAAGGAGCTTCGTGTGTGCGTGCATCTTTTGTTACTGTAACATAATTATCTGTCTTTCAAGGGAATAACCACAGTGTTATCATGAAAACAGGATGCACAAGCATAAACACAGACGCGCTGATATTGTTCGAGGAATGGATATCATAGTGGTCCTATTCATGCTTTGTTGCCAGCTGTGGAGAGCCACACCGATGGTATTTTCACTCAAATCACTCAGGCTGCATTGAGAGATGACTCACTGCATTCTAGTGCTGGTCACAAAGGTGACATGCAGTTTTGGTCATTAGCAGTCCTGAGGAAGAAGCACTGAGTGATGTACTGTGGTGGAAAATAAGACGACGCCCCGTTACAGTCCAGCTCAATTATTATCATGCATATGCGTGATGCCTCACTTGTCTCTGTTGTCGGCGGAGGTGTCCACTGGAGCTGAGAGGGTCGACCAGGAGACGATATCCGGTGACGTCTCCTGTGGCCTCGCTCCATGTCAGTCTGAGGGAACTGTGGGCCAACTCGCTAACTTGCAGGTCCCTGGGACCCACCACACGCTCTTCAACTAGGATTGAGAGAAGGAGGGATGGGAGGAAGATATATATGAAATATCGATGTAAAAAAGGAACAGGGAACATGTAAAACATTTAAGTCGGTCTGGATGGAAGAATTTGACAGCAAGATAAATCCATCTTAGTGAGTCAACTGCACAGCAGAGTGAAATAAAATGAATCGATGAAACATCATACTTTTCAAGCTATGAACCATCACAATAAATAAATGCAAACAGCTGTCAGTATGAGGGAAGCTTTGAAAGGATGTCTGAGCTTGTTATGAAAGACTTTGCTTTCGTCCTGCGTGTGTATTGACTCACCAGGCGGCGATGTTTTCACAGGAAGGGGTGGTTCTGAGGCGGTGAAACACACTCTGCGTGACAGTTTGGGAAGGATGGTTTGAAGCAGAGCGTAGTCAGTGCCCAGTAATAAGTACTCCTCATGTGGCTCTGACACAATCCTCCTCAGCTCTGAGTCATCAGCTCCCCGAACACCTGGTCACAGCATCGTCAAAAAACAAAAAATCTGTACGTTTAACACACTTATTCTACGAATATTTGACACAGGAGCTAAAAACAACTGATCTCAATTTGACTGATTTATTTCAAATCAAGAAAAGATGTACAAACACATACATACTGCTGACATACGCAGCCTTTACATGCACGTGTCTGTACAAATGTGTTATCAATGCCATACAGGCCCTACAGGCTTATTGGTTTTGCACCAGTCGTGCACTCGGAGCTTCTCTGCGGGAGTGATGAACGAGAGGAGCAAGCCGCAGTGTCAGAGGTGCAGATGGAGGACACTGAGTCGTCTAATGAATAATGGCTGCGATTAGCACACCATCGGCTAATGAGCAGTAATTATTGCACCGCTCCCAGCTGAGGAGAGCAAGTTGTGGGCTTGTGTGCGCATGTGTGTGTGTGTGTGTAGCGGAAAGGGAAAGATACGTGTAAGTCCACTAGTGGGTGAACAGCGGTGTGTATTCATGAGTGGGGGAAAGGCTTACTATATAGGATAAAGAAGCTTTGCTGATGCAGCACATGGTATCAGACAGTGCACCTACATATTTAGTAGGTGTTGCTATGTTTGCACATACATATACAGTGCATAATATACCTGCATGGGTGCACTCAGACACTCAAAAAAAACAAGAATCTCTCACACGCTCACAAATACCCACACTGCATCCAATGAATTCAAATGTACGATGTGAATTTCTGACTGCAAACACTGCAGATAAGCTGGCAAAGCTCCGATTAAATGTGAGGGGCCACCGCAGTGAGGGTGTTGGAGGAATTCACAATACCAGCTGCCACACTCACCTATTGCAAAGAGAGAGATCCCATTGTCAGCCACAGCTCTGGCTGCGGCATCCACCTGGTCGTCCGAACGTCCATTTGTGATCATGACAGCGATCTGTAGAACAGAGAGAGAGAAAGAAAAAGATTGTGTGGAAATGTGTTGTGCTAGATCTCTGGTTTGCGAGGGTTATCCTCCTTCCACGCAGCATTTTCTTCGGGGAAAGAGAACATATCCTTGCGATCACAGCTACGCTCAAAAAGCCCCCGCGGACACTTGAGATGGTTGAACTCATAATTGAATCCATAATGAAATAAATCGAACCCAGAGACAGAGTGGAATTCAATGATGCTGGTTTGCAACAGAAACGGATCATTTGCCCATTTCAGAAACAATGTACCCAGTTCATTCAAAGTTCACCTCTCATGAAGACGATGTGATCGATATGAAAATGTAGCTGCTTTTCTGCATGTGCTCTGGCTGCACACTTCAACATATGAGCCTCAATTATCTGCCTTCCCACGTCCAGTGTGCTGCTGCAAGATGATTCACACTCAGAGGCACACTCTGCACACTCAGAGGTCGAGAGGAATGCTAACCAGCTGTTTCTGTACGGAGGCTCCACGACAGTGTTCGACTTTCAGAGATATGTAGCCGACAGAAATGGAGAGCTGCTGGAAGAGCATTTGGATATTTGACGACGCACTTATGAGACAAGTTGAATTCATTTGTGTGTTTCAAGGGTAGATAGCTTTTTCTATGCAATCCTTATACGCAGTCACCCTGGATTGGTTTTCACGTCTCCCTGGTTGAAGCATTGCACCTTTGGGGTATGGTCTCGACTCATGACGGGGCTGAACACGGGGTCAACCAGAAACTGGAGGGCAGCGCCAATCCTCCTGGATCCCCCCTCATAGGGGAGGTCTTTGATGGCTCTGAGAACCTCCTTCAGTGAGCTGTAGTCTGTCAAAGCAATCTGCATCCTACA
Source organism: Melanostigma gelatinosum (assembly GCF_949748355.1). Taxonomy (NCBI): domain Eukaryota; kingdom Metazoa; phylum Chordata; class Actinopteri; order Perciformes; family Zoarcidae; genus Melanostigma; species Melanostigma gelatinosum. The sequence continues at coordinate 6,861,012 of NC_136655.1, forward strand.
AGGAACAAATTACAGGGAAAGCGACACTGGATCAAGTAGAAATAATGGAATAGCTCATGCAAACATTGCTTTATGTGTATATCTTGTTCGGTTTCTCTGAATGCATGAAATGCATTGTATCATGCAGAAGAAAAGAAGTCAACAAAACATTCTGTTAAAGTAAAGCAAGTCTTTCTGATGTAACAATCATCTGTGGTAAAAGTGAAAGGAGACGGTCGTGATGGCGACCAGTTGAAGAGGTCTGTACTGTGTGTAACTCATTGTTTTCCGTGTTTGTGTTTGAGTTTTACTTTGGCACATCGCCAAAGACAGTGACTCCGAAGCGGACCCCCTCACTGCCCATCACACTGTCCTGGAAGGAGGAGACGATGGTTGAGATGAAGTCTTTGACCCTGGTGAAGCTGGTCTGGCCCACACTCCACGACTCATCCACCAGAAACACGATGTCTGCCTGCACCACCGTCCTGCATGCTGAGGGAAGAAGAATGTGCGAATTAGTGTGCGCACAAACACCAAGGAGTGAGGTGCAGGGGAACGCATGTTCAAAAAAATGAAGATAGCTGCATGCTCTTTCCTTAACCTTTTACAATCAAATCAGTTCTTTTTTTAAGGTTAAAGGGTGAGGCTGGTCATTCCTAAATATCCCTACGCTGACCGCCAGATGGCAGTCATGTTCCATCGTGATAAGATCCTTTTACTTGCTTCTGTCATGCAGCCAGAGCACCGCACAAATCCCCATAAATGTTTAATCAGACACAAGTGAGCCAAAGAGACAATCAGTATTCTGAGCACTCCAGCAACACAACTTTAGTACAGCGAAGAGGAACGCTTAGAATAATAAGGTAAACACACCCAAAAGCAGGGTCAGTGCCCTCGCTCGAGCAAACAAGCGCTTTAAACGCAAGGATCTGCTGCGTTTGGCAGGATTCAGATGCCTTTCAACGTGTGGTTAAGCCAGACGCACAGAAAAGGTACGCTGATGCATTGACTACACACACACACTCACACACACACATGAGCTCTTGCAACTCTGTCTCAGATGCACAACCCTTGCACATATTCCATAGATGGACAGTACTTAAACGTACACACTGCTGCGTGTCTGAGTCAATATTCTGGCATTACATATGCAATAAACCACAGTGACGACAGCATTGATTCGGCTCGTGAATAAGAGAGAGGCACCACTGATTGTTCTGGAAGTGATAACTCAGCGTCTCTGCTGTCCTCTATTTCATTACAGAGCTTTCCCGCCTCTATTATCTCGCCCTTCTTCCTTTGGCTGCAATCCCAGGATTCACTGGGGGAGACATATGTCTCCAGCCCGTGGCGACCTAACATTATGTTCTCCCTCACACACCTATACATCTCTGGCCACACACCAAGGAAACAAAATATCATCGAGAATACCATTGTGGAGCCTGTCTCTGGTGCTGAGCTACGACCTATGACTCCATGGAAGCTTTATTGTCATATTTTGAGCAACAGTGGATTCATCACTGATGAACACGGTTAAAACCACTGATGCAGGATTCAACAATGTTGGTCATCTCCATCCTGTGTTGGCCACCAACAATCCTTGCATACACTTGTGGCCTATCCATATGTTGGGATACATTTTCTTTCCACATTGTGGAGACTTTGAGCAGGGAAGCGACTGGAGGCTGCTCCCTGTCAGACAGACAAAAAAGATAAATTATCCAGAGGTTTGTCTGTCTGGGCAGGCAGGTGAGAACCACATGGCAAGGATAAGGAGACATCACATGCTAAGGGATTAGGGCTGGTTTTCTTGACGGTTATCTACATGCTGATATCTCAAAGGTTGCGTACACCTGTTAGACCATTGATTTACGCATTAGATCGAGCTCATATGCCGCAGAAAATTCTGCCAGGAAAGAAAATGCCCACGAAATAATGATGCACATACTGCAAACCATCAGAGAGCACAACTCAAAGGGCCGTCGGGATCAGATTCCAGACAAATGAAAGTAAGAGTTCATCGAAGCTACAAAGCGTAAGACAGAAATGTTAAATGAGATGTGACAAAGGCGCAGTCATTACTCCAAGATGTGTTTTTAGTGACGCGTACCTGCCCTGTTGGACAGTCAGGGGGTTTAAACAAGTGTGTCAGTCTACTACTCTCCTCATTATGTTGCGGATATCATTTGAATTCAATGCAGTCCGTTATGTAGTTGAAAGATTACGGAGAGAAGAATAAGAAAGCGAACAACTAGCAGGTGAACATATCGTGGAGCAGGTATTTCCAAAACATAGATAATTATTGACCCGAGGGTCACATTGTGGTTTTTTATGTTTTTAAATGTCTGCTGTTCAGCACTTTGTGATGTCATGTCTGTGAAAAGCGCTCTATAAATAAATTGCATTCATTCATTCATAAGAAGAGAAGGAACATTGGCTTGTTGTGATGTTTACAGCTGAATACTGCTGCCCAGTGCAGTTTTTAAATCACTGCACATTGTGCTGCATTAACGGCTCATTCATTTAAAATCGACCACATGATGACATGTGATGACACTGGCAAGAATAAACAACGGTTGCAGTTAAATGGTAACAGTAGCTTCAAATGTGTCCTTGGGTTATTTATATCCTTCCACAACTCTGCCCAACAACTTCACCAATCACTTTCTGCCAACTTCTGATTGGCTGATTGACCTTTTGGCGACATCCAATAGCACCTGCGGCTAAGGTTCTGTATCTGGGAGATGAGTTTGACAGGCTGGCAGACAGAGTGCTGTACTCTACATGAGGCTGGCAGATGTTTAACAGTCTGGGGGGTAAAGTGGAGCCGGGTTAGTGTCTGCGCCGTGTATCAATCCATGTGTGGAGATTTAATGACGGCGCACTCGCTCAGACTGTGTTCGTTGAGCACCTGCCCTTTCTTTGGCCGGAGAAATCAAGTCATCTCATTCATGGGTCTGTGCACATCGCTGACAATCAGACATGTGGTGTTGACTCATTGTTGGTGCTATATGGGTATTTGAAAAGAACATAGAAGAGGATCATTTGAGGCAAATTCATGAACTGTGTGTTTGAGTGTATCCTTTGGGTGTAGGATTGTCAGCCGTTACCTTCAGCTTGTGCTGTGACGCTTTGATGAGCGAGAGAAAGGGACAGTAGAAAGATCCACACTGAAGAGCGGCCCATACTCTTCCTCCTTCGATCACCTGCTCCTCCGGCCAGTTCTTCTTCTCTTCACAAATCCCCTTCTTAAACTCCACAATCATCAATTCCAGTTCTTCTTTCCTGTTATCTGAAAGCACACGGATGAAGAGAGAGTGAAAAAACAGTCATTAGAGGCACGACAAGATAAAATATAATCTGAAATTTTTTTCATTTGGAAAAGAGTCATAGAGTCTTTCTTGCGTACCTGCAGTAACACAGTGTTGAATAAATGTATGTACACAGAGAGGTGATGTCTTGGTACAGAATTTTGAGAAACACTGAAGACTTTCAGACATGCTGATAACAAATAAACTTTTCATGTCAGGTCAATAAAACCTTGTCATGAAACTTGGCCATGTGCAACTACAATTATTATCTTTTGAAATTATTATTATTGTAATCATTTGGGCCAATGCACATGATGAGGTTAGCATAATGTTGCATCAAAAAGGCTTTTAAGCTGTCCACAACCCGGCTATTAAAAGCAGTTATTGAGTGTAAACATCATGAACATACATGAACGTTAAAAGTTTTTACACCAATAAAGGTTGACCTGGATGGATGCCACTGTCCATAAGTGGACAGGTGCAAAAGGACAGTGGACAGGTGCAAAAGATATTTGGACTGGTCAGCCAAACCTCTGGACGATGTTGTCCAAGACTGAGGATGATCTAAACTCCCTGAGGGGCTGCAATGCCCTGGAACACACAATGCAGAGGTGATTATCTGCAGAGCTAAGGCCGGGGCAGCATGGCTAATCGCTTTCTACATTGCAACTGGTCAAAAGAATGTAAGCCCCGTGACTAATCTGTAACAGACACCAAGTGTGTGTCATCACAGTTTCCATCAGCCCCTCTGTTATGTTTTGTGTGACGCCCACCGTGAATTTGTGGTAAAAAGGAACCATGTGAATTATCTGCAATCCAAAATGTCGTGTTATTATTCTGCTTATACTGTATATATGATCATGTTTTTGAAGCATGTTTTTGTTTTAATGCGTGGGATGAATGGTGACGGTCCATGGCAGCGTTTCAAAGAAATAACATATTTATTTAGACGGACAGCACAGTTGTTCTTCACAGCAATGTACTGTTGATGAGAAGAGAGTATTAGCTGTTCCAGAGTGAATGGAGGTCCAGTAACACTCCACGAACACTCCAGGAATACAGAAAATCCTCTTTTTCTTTTTTGACAGACAGGTTAGCATGAATGATATTAGCCTCAGGCTCATGACTTGGCATAAGACACTGAGCGGATGCAATTCAGTCCTATTGAAACGTTGCAGCTGCTTTACCAGCATATTGTCCTGGAGATTTAAATCCTGGAGATTTAAAAGCAAGAATTGAAGTATACTGCAATAACTCTAACGTATTGTAGTGTCTTTAGTGCGGCTCGATAGTCCACTTCAAATTCAGCTTAGGAGTCCTGCAGCCTGAATGTGTTGAGTGTTAAATGTATACTGAGGGCCACAGAAATATGTCAATAGAAAAAGGCTACAAAAACATTCTGTGAAGTGAGCATAATCAATGCCTAAGTCGAGTAAATCCAAAACTTAAATCGCCCTGGCGAAAGGGAATCATGCAGCAGTGACGGATTATCCCATTTGAAATGAATGAACCTCCATCAGAGAGCAACACGCTCAACGCATTAACTGTGATCTCGGAAAGCGTTTGCGCTGGTGTGTTTTACATTAGCTCGCTAACTCCCACACCCACATAAGTGTGCTTAAGTGCCTGTGCTGTACGAGCATGTGGTTTTGCAAATGTTTTAAACCAAACATCAAAGAGAGATCTGCCTTCGCTGTAGACGGGATGGAAATATTCACATCGATCAAGCTATCCGCCAACACATCACTTCAAATGTTTCCTCGTGAGAGCATATTTCAACCATCAATTAATGTGATGAAGTACTAAAAACATAAATCTGATCAATGTGAAATAATCGGAATTCCATGAAATTCCTCAGTGTGATTTGACCACCTGTTCCGAGTCTGACAAAGCAAGAATGGCTTAAGGCTGACTAGTTTACCACCTCTGCAGATGGAAGTGAGAACTCAAATATCACAGCCAAAAAACTACCCCTCCCCCCCTCCTCACATACCAATGCAGATCTAAGATCTGTCTCAGCATGCATCTTGTTATCAGTAAAGTGCAGAGAGAGGAGAAACGTGTGTTTTGATGAATGAAAGCGAGTGCAGAAGTACACGGTTACCTTCTTGTAGCTGTCCTACAGCGGGATTTTTAAATAGGTTTGCATGGGTGTTCATTAAAAGCAGCAGGCAAATTCGATGGGATTCTTTTTGAAAAGCGTTTTCTTTTCATGTCATCACAGGCCAAAGGTGGCAGAAGTGTCCTGAGGCATGCAGCGGATCCTTGTTGTTCAGTTATGTGCAAAAACACAGCAGAAAAAAAAAGAGTTTTGGTTTTAGCTTGACCAAAGAAATGCATTTCTGAGTTCATCCAAATGATTTTGAAAAGATTCAATGAAGTTAAAACATGACCCACCCCTGCAGAAATTGCAATAACTATGACTATGAGTCTACAGCCCTGCCAGCAGCTGTGTTTTGAGGTAAATGCTAACGTCAGCATTTTGCAGGTATTGTGTTTACCATGTTCACGATCTTAGTTTCGCTTGTTAGCATGCTAGCATTTGCCAGTTAGCACTAAGCAGACAGAACGACTGAGGATGATGGGAGTTAGATTTGCAGGTATTTGGTAATACACCAAATCATTGGGGAAACATTGGCCATTATGAAGGAAATGTCAGGGGATGGCCAAAATAATTGCAATTCATCGACATGGGACCATGACTACCGTTACAAAATTCCATGGCAATCAAATGGATAGTTATTGAGGTATGGAGGTCTGGAAGTGATGGACTTACCGACATTCATATAGTCATGCTACAAAGCCCAGCTCATTCCAACAAAACCTCAATATGTCCTTGTTTGTGATCAGAAACCCGAGTCAGCTCGTTCAGACATGCTGCCAAACGATCCCACATCAAAAAGCACGTGCACAACACTGCATCCATGCCTCACACCATGCTGGGATCACAAGCACTTTGTCCAGAGTATTGTGTGTCCGAGACCTGTGGTTTATCACTGCCCTGAGAGGATTACAGAATGTTGCAAAATGAAGTTTACTGTCTCTGATACTCCCTCTCTGTTCCCTATCTCATTTTCTTTCTCACACACACACTCGCTCACACATCACACACCCTGCAAGTCTAACTGCGCGTCAGCTATTTCTACATAATGGCATTTTCCACCTCACCACTTCACAGGATGGATTATCCCCGTAGGTGGGAAACTGGTTACAGTGAAATGGCACATACACACACACACACACACACACACACACACACACACACACGCACACGCACACGCACACGCACACGCACACGCACAGCTCAGGACTACAACGTATGATAACCGATGTCTTTGGTGCGGTGAAATTCAGATCTACAGCTAAAACACACACAAACAAATAAAAGCACACACACACACAGCATACTGTTTTAATGTCCCTTTGCATTTGCAGTCAGCCAGCGTAGACAAGTCTAAGCACGGGAAGGAAAAATCCACAACTCATTCGACATAGTTTCATCTCCTGACAACGCTCTTACAAACATCCTGGCATTCTCTTGTTAGTCATGACTACAGTAGAGCTGAAAAGACTGTAAAATGAACGATATCTGGTTTTTATGCTGCGTTTAGAGGTGTACAATAGTTGCATTAACTCCTGCAGAGAAGCTGCTCAGACCAAAGATGAACACACACACACACACACACACACACATGCATTCAGGACATTTGCACTGCATGGACATGGGGTGTGTATTTGTAAGTGCATGTTCTTAGACGGATTGCAATGGCACATTTGAGGTAATTACTGTACCTTATCACATAAAGGCAATTCAGGCAACAAGAAAATGGACAAACAGCAAACACTAATATTAGACAGTAATGCTGTTTAAGGAGAGATTATACTTTCATGAGCAGCAGTGAAGACTCAGTGTAAAAGGTGTTGGCTTAAGTCCAAACACTTAGGCTGTAACAAGGGCATCTGGCCAGTTAAGTATTCAAAACTCTCAGTAAAGCACCATATTAAAATACAGTTAAAGTTATGGGTTTTGACTACGGTCCACACAATCTCACTTACCAATGCAGACAAGTGAATCATTGTTATCTTCCCAATCCAGGCGACCTCTTGACGGTCGAAGGGGGGAAAGTATCCCCTAAAATACACAAAAAGGTTTCATCCAAGTCAGGGGGGGGGTGGGGGAAGTCTGGAATTGATATTGTACTCCTGCAGACGGCGTTATCAGAGATAATCGACTGAACGGTACATGAGAATCAATGTGCGTGTCGGTGTGTCGGTGTGAAAGAGGAGGTGGGTGTGTCTGAATGTGTGTAAGAGTGGATGAATGACAGAGACGTTCTTTCCTGGGCTCTGCTGTAGCACAGAAAAGTTTGAGAAGAGGGGTGGGGGTGAAGCTGCTGCAACCTGTTGGCTCAGAGAGAGAGCGAGAGAGAGAGAGAGAGAGAGAGAGAGAGAGAGAGAGAGAGAAATGGGGGGTTACTGATGAGCTTTGACCTACTGTTCTAAATTGCATGTGTTTAGTGAATAGAGGCGCAGACAGACAGCCAAGCTTTCACTTCAAGGTAACAGAGTAAGCAGTTCAGTAAAACCATGTTAAGGACTTTTAAGTCCGCCATCACCCACAATCATGTATTTATATAACATCAAACAGGCAAAATACCAGATGATAAGAGCACAGCCAAGATCATGTTGGATGATGAGTTATTGTATTCCTCACATTACCTCTGTAGACAAGGTGTGTATACTCACACACAAACGCAACCCAAATAGCTTGTAGAGCGAAACAGAAGAAGACAATCCGTCATGTGTTACAAGCCGCTCTCAGTCGGTCTGTGTGTCGAGGGGCATCGGGTCACCTTTAATGGTTGGACCCCAGGAATGTGGTGACTGGTTTAATTGGGTTTAGCCAGCTGTCAGTCTTGGCATGTTATAACTCAACACATACACACGCAGTCTTAAGATGGGGACAACAGTGAGTTATAGATTTATATGGTGTAGAGATGTGAACATGTGCAATGATGCTATTGTAATACATACTCTTTAGCATCTATTTCTCACGGGGATACAGAATGACAGTGGCTGCTAAAGTAGTCTCCAGTCTAAAGTAGTCTCTAGTCTAGAGTAGTCTCTAGTCTAAAGTAATCTCGAGTCTAAATAGTCTCTAGTCTAAAGTAGTCTCTAGTCTAAAGTAATCTCGAGTCTAAATAGTCTCTAGTCTAAAGTAGTCTCTGGTCTAAAGTAATCTCTAGTCTAAAGTAGTCTCTAGTCTAGAGTAGTCTTTAGTCTAAAGTAATCTCTAGTCTAAAGTAATCTCGAGTCTAAATAGTCTCTAGTCTAAAGTAATCGCGAGTCTAAATAGTCTCTAGTCTAAAGTAGTCTCTGGTCTAAAGTAATCTCTAGTCTAAATAGTCTCTAGTCTAAAGTAGTCTCTGGTCTAAAGTAATCTCTAGTCTAAAGTAGTCTCTAGTCTAGAGTAGTCTCTAGTCTAAAGTAATCACGAGTCTAAATAGTCTAGTCTAAAGTAGTCTCTGGTCTAAAGTAATCTCTAGTCTAAAGTAGTCTCTAGTCTAAAGTAGTCTCTAGTCTAGAGTAGTCTCTAGTCTAGAGTAGTCTCTGGTCTAAAGTAATCTCTAGTCTAAAGTAGTCTCTAGTCTAGAGTAGTCTTTAGTCTAAAGTAGTCTCTACTCTAAAGTAGTCTTTAGTCTAAAGTAGTCTCTACTCTAAAGTAGTCTTTAGTCTAAAGTAGTCTCTACTCTAAAGTAGTCTCTAGTCTAAAGTAGTCTCTACCCTAAAGTAGTCTTTAGTCTAAAGTAGTCTCTAGTCTAATGTAGTCTTTAGTCTAAAGTAGTCTCTAGTCTAAAGTAGTCTCTACTCTAAAGTAGTCTTTAGTCTAAAGTAGTCTCTACTCTAAAGTAGTCTCTAGTCTAAAGTAGTCTCTACCCTAAAGTAGTCTTTAGTCTAAAGTAGTCTCTAGTCTAATGTAGTCTTTAGTCTAAAGTAGTCTCTAGTCTAAAGTAGTCTCTACTCTAAAGTAGTCTTTAGTCTAAAGTAGTCTCTACTCTAATGTAGTCTTTAGTCTAAAGTAGTCTTTAGTCTAAAGTAGTCTCTAGTCTAATGTAGTCTTTAGTCTAAAGTAGTCTCTACTCTAAAGTAGTCTCTACTCTAAAGCAGTCTCTAGTCTAAAGTAGTCTCCAGTCTAAAGTAGTCTCTCGTCTAGAGTAGTCTCTAGTCTAGAGTAGTCTCGAGACTTAACAGGCTGATTGAACTTTAAAGCTATCATAAACTAATGTCAGAATACTTCCCAGATGTCACACATGGTGACACTATTTCAATTCCTTCAAAAGAGGTACATGTTTTAAATACAACACCACTGACGTATGTTTCTTTCTTCATGTTCACGCTGCAGTCTTAGGGGATGAAATCATAAAGTGAGGTGGTGTATTATGGTTTGGCCTCAGGGCCGTCTGAGTTAGGCGCTGCCCTGCCGCTGACCCTCAGCATATGTTAAGGGAGTCCAGGAGGGGGCATCGCTCAGGTCCACTCTCACGAGACAGTCAAATGTGAGTGTGTCTCTGTGTGTATATCTCTCTGTACAGTACAGTCGTCTTCTCCTCTGATACTGAGCCTCAGTGTGGAGATAAGCTGCCAGTGTCTACGCTGATTGCCCTTTAGAGAGAAGAACAGCATAACGGCAAACGCATCTTTACCACATAAACATTATACACTGTAAACATTCACCACTTTAGTCTTGATAGCTTCCCTGGCTCAGTTCCATCAGGGGTGAATGAGCCTAACTGTCTACCAGCAGCAGGTGTGATTAGAAATAAAAGGTGTTTTGGACCTGTTGGGGGTGTTCAGATGGGGAATATTAACAAGCCTCGTCTCAGCTAATTGGCTAATTGCTCTCCTTCTCCAACTGGGCCTAAATGTGTGAATCCAATGGGCTGGCCAACTTTACTGACAACCCAGTAAGAAATATCACTCACAGATAATTACACAGCCTTGGTTTAACCAGAGCTTCTTCTCAGAGGGACTGACACCTTTCTTCCAAAATGCAGATGGAAAGTAAAAGAACTATGCAGTTTTCTGACAGTTCCGTTGTTTTATTTTGAAAAGCCATATCAATTCAATAACTACTGTGTTACTGCCGAGGCCACTGATGATGTACGAAATGGAGGCACAAGTGAGTATAATAACCGATGAATATTCTGTTTGGAGAAGCCGCGGTCATTCACCATTCATGCCTCGTGGGAGCTTCTACTTCTAATTTAATGAAATACAGATTTAATGCATTTCTGAAGTCTTCATTTCTCTGCCTCCTTTTTTTTTTTTGCTCCACTGGTTCCATTACAGAGGTTATGAGAATCAAACATGACTTTAGCCGCTGGTTGTAAGGTTGTTAATTGTGCGATTTCTCACATGGCACTTTAATTATGTGAAGTTGAGGCTTTCAGTTTGAAATTCAGGAATGATTATTTCTTTATACAGTGTTCCGTATAATTGGTGGGTATATTATAGTAAGATCATTAGCTTGAGCTAAAAAACAGGGACAGTAGAGTGTTTTTGTCTGAAATGTACTTGTAACTCCAAGCTGAACTTTGACCACCTACACTTTGGAAATATTTTAACATGTCACCTGCTGCTGTAGCGTGAAATCAGACTTGGATGCTAGATTTCTCATGCTGGCATTTCATTTGCGCCCCTGCCTCCTTTTTGTGTGGCGGTAATGTAACTATTGATAGACTGACAGCATGAGATGTGTGTCAGACGCATTTGATGCTTGTATCAGTTTCTGTTTAATGCTGTCGGCGTTGGCACATTTGTTGGCGTTTCACACCAGGGAGGTGGGTAGTGTCTCTCTCTGGCCGGAGGCTAATGTAACCGTGATTCGCATCCATAAACCATACAAGCTGGGCAGAGTGCCCACTGCTGCCAACTACTAAAAAGGTCTGCCCCGTGCCAATGCCTTTTAGCAGTACAAACAAACATACAAGCACATGCACACACACACACAGAGCAGAGATGTACATAGACAGGATAAGCCATGGTGTGCACAAGACAGAAACTGACAAAAGTACACACACACACACACATACAAACCCTCGCACACAGACTCGGCGCTTGCCTCTTGCAGACAGTTTTTGTCACGATAAATTCATTTCATAAACCACGCGACTTCCCCGTCTCCGACTGAGATACCAGCTGTCATGGCAACAGAAGAAAACAGCGGTTTCAGCATGGGGGCTGGTTTGTTGGGACAAGCTGCACCACAGCAGAGAATTGAGATGCAGCAGAAGTCTGGGCTGAAAGAATTAGTCATGAGTGTGTGTCCAATTACCACTCTGAAGCCCACAAAGGATATCACAATGATGAACAAAACCAGCTCCCGTCACTGTGCTTAAGAAGACACGGTGTCACAGTGAATCCAATAATTCAACGCAAAGAGATACACTAGAAATATGACTCAATAATCTCATAGAAACAGAGATTTTTGACCCACAATTCAGACTTTCTCCTGAACATAACTATAAAAGCTTTTGTTCATGTTTGCATATCTAGCACCAGCACTTAAAATCAGTGTATGACATCAGATTACACATATTGTATGTTATTAAGATACAGTAATGTCTTGATTATAAAGATTACACTGCTATGCATGACTGCAATTACATTAATTATAGCAACATATATATATATATATATATATATATATATATATATATATATATATATATATATATATATATATATATATAAATATGATTGGATTATTTAAAAGGCCTTTAGGAAATTTAAATGCTAAAGATTATGTAGCAACAGTTTGTTGTCATGAACACAGAAGCTCAGAGACATCAGAACAAAAGAGTTCCTCAGGAGTGATGAGTGCGAGTCTGGCCTGGAGAGACGCTTCACATGCATGTGGGATTGTTAGGAATTAGGCAACCCCTGAAGGTTAAAGGGCAGCAGCTGTCCACAATTGCCTTTTTTGAACCTTTCGGAGACCACAGAGACGGAGATCGAGGGAGATGGGGAAAGAGGTCAAAAGAGGAGATATGGGGCCGAGCAACTTTTTGAATACATCAGGGCGCGACACATGTATCCGCTTCCGTGACGGTGTGTCACTCGCTCAGGCAGAAGAAAAGTTGACTGCAGATGGAAATGCTGCACTCACCTTCGCAGCTCAAAGCAGAGGAAGATTCTTCGAGAATCAAGTCGCATGAAGTCATGCCTACAGCTTTCAAACATCCCTCTCTGTCTGCACACAATACTCAAAGGGGGATTTGACTTAACTTGTTAAAGCAGTGTCGAAAGAGAATTTTAAGCGTGCATATGTGGTGACGCTTTGCTTCAGGGGAAACGAAAAAATCTTCAATGACGTGTGTGTGTGTGTGTGTGTGTGCACCTTTATTCATTGATGCAAGTAATTTTACATGATGCATCAGTCAGGGTGCCTGCATGCTGCACTCCATCCTACAGACTTGTACGGACTCCTCTGCACTTGGCAGTCCCGACGTTTGGCTGCAAAAGCACAAACGACAGAGATGTAAAGCCACTGATTTATAAATCCAGGTGCTTTTTGTGAAATAATGCCGCACGGGAATTTGGACTAAACTCTGGCAATTAAACCTGACCTATCTCAGAGAGAACATCTGTAGAGAGAATAGACAGTGTGTCAAGGTGGATGCTTAACATCGGCAAACTCTGTACAACACATCTGGCAGAAAATGAAAGAAAACCTTTTTTGTGGTAATCGTTGAAGACTTAGTGTCTGAGTTTAGCACTTATGTTTATGCCGATGAACGCAGCATACAAATTTCGTCCTGTTTATTAAACAACTCACATATTTCTGTCCACTTGCGTGCCGCCCAGCTAATCCAGAGGTTGACTGTAGGTACTGATCCCTTGTAAAAACACATATTTATTGAAACCAAAGACAGTTCGGTCATAAAGGTTACCTTGTTCAAGGAGTTTGCTGCAAGACTTATGATTCTGTGCTTTTTCTGCTCTGCTAAACCTAATCCAGCTTTGGTGAGCAGAGCAGAACTGGATTTCACTGAGTTCACAGAGCAGGACTGTGAAGGACAGTAACAGAGTTTACTCAGGTATGCAGTATGGTCCCATTAGACCTGGAATAGGACAATTTTACGATGAAAGTAGCCCGAAATGTAACTTTGGATGAATGTTACTATCAACAAATCCTATAAAAAGACAGGTTAGTGCCTTCCACCTTCAGCCCATTGGTTCCTACTGAAGACATACATTTTTAAAAGGTGCTAAATTCAAAATGCAGGCGTCTCCATGTTGAGAGTGTGGAGGTGTGTGACACGAGGAGGCGTGTGACACAAAGGAACAGCTACATCAGGCTTTGGCGACACAAGCAATACGTATTAGTAGGATACATTCACCGTTCGTCAATGTCTTTTTATGGGATTTGTTGACAACAAGAAAAATATATGATATTCAGAATCTTCTGTTGCTTCACGGGTGAGAGTTAAATGTGCCTTTTCCCGGTCCTGACTGTGACCCTAACCAGGATATGAGCTCATACCTGGGGACTGTGCTGTAGAAGTATAAATGCACTCCGTCAATCAGTCAGGCAGTGAACTCCGTGGAATGTGTCTGTGTTTTACAATGTTGCATAGAGATGACACACACACACACACACACACACACACACACACACACACACAAGCAGAGACAAGTCTGCATATAAACATGACAGCCAACAGACACCTGGAGAGGTAAATGTGGTTCGACAGCGCAGACAAAAAGATGGGAGCATAATTCCTAACATTGTCTACGACCCAGCGTGTGTTTTCATGAACTGCACTAGGGTTGCCATTTACCGACCTTTACAATGTTCAGATTTTATGGAAACCAAAACCAAAACAAAGCAAAGAGCACACATGTCCTCTCTCATCCATCGACGCCGGCTGTTTCTACATCAAACTGCTCACTGGACTCCACAAACGTTGACTGTCCAGGAGCAAATAGATCACAGATATAATATTATTCGAGCTAGAGCATATGGTGGGGTGAAGAATTTCAAAGCCTTGGGGGTTTTCACAACCGTCACATAACCTTTGTCCTCATAATCCAACTCCGTCGCTCCTCCTTCTGCTGTCTATTTTGACTCTTCTCCCCCATCATGTGCCCTTTGGTCTAATTTAATATGCATATCGCACAGTTGGGGGGGAAACAGTCATTTGTTGCGTCGCCAGAGGCTCTTGGTATGAAGAGAAAATATTAAGTGGATCACTGGATTTCATGGGAAGTGGACTGTGGGTGTAACAAGGCAACAACATTTGCTAAATGAGAGGCTGGGAACAGGCAGTGAAAGCATGAGATGTGATGACAGAGGAGGAGGAGAGCGTAATGAGAATAGCATAGAGAGGCTCTAGTAACAACTTGAGTGGGCCTGAGGAAAATAGCTGAAAAGTAATGATTTCTGAATGACAGCATGAAATACGAACCCTAATACGACCCCAAACAGAGAGAAAAGGGAGCAAGGAAAGAAAGAATGACCGAAAAATGTTTATCGCGAACACATGGTGTGTGGCCCGGTCTAGCCTTTCTTGCTATTACTGTATGATTCAGCACTTCTCACGGGAGATGAGAGACTGAGAGATGAGGTGATGGGAGACTACATGGAGAGGAGTCAGACTGAGGAGAAAAACATCTGCAGAAAGAGAGAAACACATGGAGACAGAGGGGGGGGGGGGGGGGGGGGGAGTAAGACAGTCAGAAACATGGCTGGGTGTAGAGGAGATATGGAGGATTATGAAAACTGCTGTCGTCACCCTTTAGAGAGCCGACCTTAAAGCAAAGGTTGAAAGTATGATCAAAGGTCAAGACCCTTAAAAAATAAATCAAAGGAGAGATCAAAAAAAGTGTACACATTCACACATTCCATGCACAGACTGTGAAAGCCGACCACAAACACAGTCAAACTATCTCCTTTTCCTTCCCGTCCTGAGCTCTCTGCACCCCTCGGGCTGCCATTCCCTGGTGAGGTCAGCCCACCCTGGAGGGGGCAGTATTGTTCCAGTAAGGGTATTTGTCTGGGCATGTCCACCTCCTCCACCTGAGATCTCGACAGCCTGAGGGGGCCAGCCAGATGTGGCATGAGAGGCCTGAGAAAGACAGATATGTCTTCTTGCTCTGTCGGGTTAAGTCTTCGTTCCGTTGACTTTTAGGGTATTGTTGCCGTGCTTGCTCGTCACTTCTAATGTCCGCAAACTAAGCTAACAGCCACACAAATTCTCTGTTACGTCATTTTTGTGACTTAGTAATGGAAGACAGTTTGTTCCAACTGTAAGCGGTGTATTTGATGTTTAGCAACAAAGATCTGTGAAACTGTGACATGACATGGTGTCAGATGAACAGAAGAATTACAGTTAAGCTCTTAGAAAGAAGGAATCCCACATAGAGTTAGTCTATATTTAAAAGGCAACACCCTACACATACAGCACAACTTTAAAGTGAATCAAAATACTTGGATTGTATTAAGTAATAGTATCTCCCATGCTGGTGAGCTGTGCACACTGGAAACTGGTGCAAACAGCGATTCTGTTCTCTATCGAACGGTGAGAAAATCTGCCTACCAGCACCTCCAACGCTCACTAATTAACACATTACAGCTTCTAACCCTGAAGGATGAACCGCACTTAAAACCATTGTATTATCCTAAAATACTGTGAATTAGCCTTTTAGTAATATGTGACAGTCTGCTGTGTTCGTTCCTGACACTGCTGTATTTAATTGACCCACCATGCTGTACCAAAAGCAGAAGATTTAAGACAAACACGACCAATTACAGAATAAGTAACATATAAACGAGGGCCAAGTATGCGTGTGCTCTGTGAGGCATCCTGCCCTCCTCTCTATGTATATATTGATGAATGGCAAGTTCCTCAGTATGCACTGTGTATTGATTATTGCAATTACACACGATTACGGTTCTATTATCCACACCGACTGTCTTTAATTACACCAGAGAGCAAGAGGAACAGTGGAGGAGGGGCGAGAGAGTCAGTCAAAGTGAGAGGGAGAGAGAGAGAGAGACACTATACACAGATAGATAGATGAAGCGAGACACTGCACCCAACTAATTAAAACAGAAACTTTTTGTTTCAGCAAGTTGACAGGGAATGAATCTGGCAGGGAATTAATCTGTCCGCAGGGAACACAGTGAGGAGTTACACACACAGACACACTTACATATAGGGAGGTGCAGTGCGATGTGCCGTTGCCATAGTTACCGAGTGTGGCGCCACATCATGCGGCAGAGTTAATGCAGAGGTGTGTGTGTGTGTGTGTGTGTGTGTGTAGTGGGTCTTATTTAAGCTTTCATTATATCACCACCCTGACCTATTCCAACATCGTCTCCACGAGCACGGCGGGAGAAAAGGTTGCCGAGATAAATCCAAGAGTGTTTCTGTCGAAACAGCGAAGTCTTTGCGTTTGGTAACCGCTTCCAATCGCTCTTACAGATTTCAGACGTATTGAAAGGAAGTATTTGGCAATGAAAGACAAACACTTCAAGTCAAGGCCAAAAGAAAGTGTTCTGTTGGTTGGTTATAAAAGGGGACACATACAACCTGATTATCTCGTATTTGTACAGGGCTTCCTACGCCATGAACTCTGGCTGTTGTGATTGTGTTTGTGAAAAATGCAGTGTTTGAGTAAATGTACTTAGTGACCTTCCTCCACTGTGAGAGAGCCACAGACAGAATGCAATAGAGAGATGATGTTGAAGGTGGAGAGCCCAGGACAGGGAGGTCAGTGCTACAGTTAGTCGTCCATGCTGCTCCAACAGACTTCCGGCAAATGTCCAGTCATCAAAACAGCAGGTTCAGCACATACCCAAAACACCTGGGACCTCTTTGCTCTTTTTTTATCCTTCACGTGATCAATCTGTCTGTTCACGCAACCGTCAAGACATCATCTGCACAACAAGAATCACCGATGCAAGCTTAGAAATAACACCAATTATCAATGTCTATGAAACCACCTGTGCTTTGCACACGTAGAGAAAACAGGGATTGCAAATGAAGACCAAAGACACTCCGCATGTGTGGAAGCGCAGTAACCACGTTCACAGCAGCACCTGTAAGATATTGGTTTTTTTCACAGGCTATTTTCCGAGTCCATCCCCGGCCTCATAGTGCTCCCTCGCTCGTCCCGACATGTTAAAGGGTAAACCCCACAGTAAAGGGAACCAGATGTAACCGCCGAACCACAGTAACAAATCACTGTCGCAGTAAAAGCAAGGGTGTGACAGAAAGCCGTGTGAAATAAAACGGCAGCTCATCAGGCTCCATGATATTTGATGTCTGAAAAAAAGAGAGTGCAGGAAGAGGGAAGACGGATCCGTGTCAAATTGGGCTAAGTAAGTCTATGTTTGTCTTCCAAAACCAGTCCTGTGTTTAGACAGAGTACCTGTGACAAGAGCACACAGTTTAGATCCACCATTGTCAAATTCTGACAACAGCTGGTGAAGTGAGGGGAGACGAGTGGCTCAGCAGACAGTGGGGTGTTTAAACTTCCCGTTATGGTTTATGATGGACAGAAACCAGCAGAGAGCGAGAAACACAGCAGCTGCTATTACAGATGCATCTACTGCGCGTTCCATGACCGTTATCAGAAGCAACAAGATATTGTACCGATTAGATTTACTATATTTCGTTGTTTTTTTTTACACTTGTGAACTAATAGGATACAGTATCTGCTGCCATGCAATCTAACACTGCAGACAGGTAGGCACAAGAGAGCCAGGAACAGATGCATGAAAAATAGATATCAGCAGGGGCAAAGGCATAGCTGCATCCACTTATGTTAATGCACAGGAAGACAACATGTTAGTCCATGATAAGCTGCAGTGCAGACTGCAGCGTAAGTAGGTTAGACCCCCGGGGGCCCGAAAGACACCGTCTGGTTTCAAACTCCCAAAGAATTATGACGGGGGTTGCAACATCTGCTGCCTGAGAGGGAAGGCAGACAGTGATGGATGGCCAGGTGTGCTTTGCGCTTGTGCAGGATCTCTGCATATACACATGCACACTGTATGTGCACATGCACCTACAAGCACGCTGGCTGAGGCACCAGTTTAAATAAGCAATGCATACATCTGTGACAGACGACAATTTCCATTTACAATGAATGAAAAATGAACGCCGTGCACAATTCACAGACACACACACACACAGGTGCACAATTATGTATGGCTGTATGCCTGGCTATGTGCAACACACACACACACACACAAGCTGACAACACACAAAGTTGTTTGTGATAGCTCACTGTTTAATACCCGTCAACAACTTCCATATGAATGCATTTCCAGCTGAATAAATATCTCAAGAGATAAAGATGAATGATGTATTTATCATGCATTGACAAGAGCTCCATGCGGCATATAAGCGATCAGCATCGAGGCGCCAATGGCAAATCCTATTTGATGAGATTACTGAACAGCAGGAAATACAATGCCACATTCATAAAACATATGTATCGCACACTTTGTGGACATGAACTGTTTTCTTCAACACACTTCTGTATTCCTCAGGACTGAAAGACATGCCGTGTGTGAGCTTGAATTATAACACATGTCAACACTACACCTTCTGGCTATATATATATATATATATATATATATATATGGTCATTAACACAATGACTTATCGTTTATAAAGTATATAGCCAGTGCAAAAGATCCAGGCGTGCTGCGGCACGAGCGACATTTTACTGGAAAAGAACAGTGCTGACAATTAAGTCTAACCTGAAGTGCTCATCACACTCTGTGTAGTTTGTGGTTCGATAGCAACAAGCCTGTGTTTTGCGGTTGACTTTGAACTTTTCAAGGCTCAGACTTTTGATGTTCTTGCAATTTAACCGACTAAGCTTCTATTTTTTTAAGTACCTTCACACGTTTACTGCTTGATTGACTTTATTCGTGAAGCTATCCCTCCCCGTCTTCATCTCCTCCCTCTTCGACTGCTGTTTTTGGGCTGGGTCCGGGTGACGGCGCTGGACTGGGTGAAGCGGGGGTCTTGCGCCCAGAGGGGATTGGGGGCAGGGTGGGCTTGACGTTGGATCCGGCACTTCTATCAGAGGAGGGAGACACGGCCACAGCCAGCAGGTCTGTGTCTGGATGTGGGGCTCCAGGAGATTCGCCTGATGCCATGAGGTCTGAAATGATAATATTTCAACTCCATGGAAACACATCAACAAATCTTTTGAACGCTTACTTACCCTACAATCAGATGTAATGTTTTGGTAAGTTACATACAGTAAAGATTGTTTATAAACTATAACTATAGCATTATAAGTGTACAACAAATGACTTGTTAAGCTGTCTTTTTCCCTGGACTCTAGCCACTCATACATCTCTCCTCTCTTTGCTATCTATTTATAACAACACAGAGATGCTCTACAATGACAAAAAACACAACAATAATAACCTTTGAGTGCTTCCAAGGTGTGTCCCAGGACAGACATATCTAGCGGCTGCACCGAACTAGAAAAGGCCCCGGCTGAACTGGGCACAGTCAGCGCTGAACTGGCGCGATACTCATCCGAGCTGCTTGTGAAAAGGAGGAAAAGGAAGGGATGGAGGAACAGACAAACACCAGAAGGTGAGGGGGGGGGGGGGGAAGAGAGACAGACAAGGTGTGAAAACGGAGGATGAAGTTCATGTAGCGAGAGGTGTGATGTGTGAAGTTCAAGAAAAACTAGGTTAAGAGACTAGAGACAAAAGTGAGAAAAACACAAACAAATAGGAGGAGCTTGTGTGTTTTGGAAGTTTTACCATCGTGCTGAGAACATCAAGAAGGACCTCCAGAGCTGGAGACCGTATTTTTGACAGCATGCCACAAATCAGTAATGAGACAACAATTTCAGAATGACTATTTCTGCTACTTGGTTCTTAATAAAGAAACGGGTAAAGATTTCTGTCATAGAAGTCTGTTCTATAGATAACCTATGGCGCTAGACGCATACACACTCACAAGACAATACGCAAAAGATCTCAGAAATACAACAGGATCCTCTGTTACTGTGAGACAGACACACACGAGTGGAGACACATTCCTATTTAAAGCGTTGCCAACGCCAGACAGATGTCTGGAGTCTTCCAACGGAAATACTGCAGGGCTGAGTAATGCAAGCGGCACATACTCGGGGGGGGGGGGACGTGTCGGTTTTCAACAAGTTTGCCGAAAATCGCCTTCTGAGAACATGAACCCCGGGAGGAACATGTTCATTTTGACTGTATCTCTGTCTTCTTTTGAAAGAAATTAAATACATTGATGCTAATTTGTACAAATGAGAAAAAAACACACACACACACACACACACACAACCACACATTCTATGTCAATGTCTGATTAAACCCATAACTGTGCAGTATGCCTGTGTACACGTTGGGCAGTCAAAAAGCACCAAAAGCTTCAAAATCTGAATTTATTGTGTGTATTTGTGATGTGTGCTGAGATTTGTTCCCACACGTCTTGTACCAGCAGAATGAGGTCTGTGAAAGTGAATATATGTTGGAAAAACAGGCCGAGGAAGTAAAGAATACGACTGCACAAGTGGTTTCCTGCTCTTAAATCTTTTACTCCACATTGTCTTTATGAAACCACAAGACTTCCTCTGGAGTCTCTCCTCATCTTAAATCAAAGTGATATTATGAATTTAGAAACCATGAAGAGTGAAATCTTGTACAACTTTGAAGTTATGTCTCCACATCTGTTATTCTCATACATCTGGCCTTACTTGTGACTGTTAAATGCATTGGTAGCGTGTGAGCACTTGTAAGTGTATACGGTGCATTGGTGTGTGTGTGTGTGTGTGTGTGTGTGTGCGCTCTTACCTACTGTCCTCACTACAATGGGCATCAGGATTCTGTTCTGTTAGAGCAGAGCTGTGGTGAACAGAAATTAGGATTAAATTGAATAATTCTTCACAAGCACAGCGGAAAATCAATCTCACATTCAGACCTTCTCATTCAGATTTCATAAGTGGTGACAGGTACATTTGACTGAGGCGAGAGTGCCACTACACGAGCCCATCGTATGAACGAACACTCGGATTCAAATGATTGTGGCCACCTGCCAATTCACCTCCAAGATCACACAATAACCCAAAACAAGCCCTCAAAGCGCAGTTAGGACGAGTGCACTAATTAAACCAATTTGGCCCGGCTGAGAGTGCCCGCTTGGAATTAAGCACTGGAGTGCAGTGGAGTGCGCGCTACTCATAATGAACCTTTTGAAGAGCTGGCTGTAGATCCCGGGACTCCTCCCCACGATGGCCTCTCTCACCAGCTGCTCACGCCTCCTGATGGAAGCCAGCTCCTGCAGAGGAGAGAGACGGAGAGGAGGAGAGGGATAGCAGGTGAGAAACAGGAGTTGAAGTGAAGGGTGATTTAAGGGTAAATGTGTTACAGTCTTCATGAACAGTAAAGTGCCCATCAGACATATTGTGACTCACAGTGGCGCTCTTCGGAGGGCGGAGCTCTGCCTGGATCTTGTTGAAGTAGTTTCTGTAAGACAGATCTGAGGGGTCAAGGGCTGTGGCAGAGTGTGACGCGAGTCTTCCTGATCCGGGCCTCGACAGGGGCGGCGACAGTGGCTTCTCCTCCTCTGGCTTGTGACCTGACCGAGGAAGAGGCCGTATCAATACTGTGTAATCGTGCTGGTTGTTGGTCCACGCTCGCATTTCCAAGCTGAGATGCTCGAAGGGATGCTAGCAATGTTTTCAGACTCAACAAAGCTGCTCCAGAGCCACAGACGGTACATTATGCATCTGTTTTCACAGGCTGAGTGGGAATTTAAAGGGAATTGCCCCTTTAAATAAGACAAAAAAAAAATATGCGCAAGGCGCCATTGATTGCACTTTACTGCCAGTGTTTACTGCACCCTGAGGCTTTGAGTCTGCTAATGATGATCTGAACAAACAAACAAACAAACAAACACACCAGTGCAGGTGTTGTCAAGGGAACCTCTGTTGTTGTTTTCTCCTTCTTCCTGCTCCTCTACCAGGTACTCCTTCACTATGTGCCTCAGTGTCTGAAAGGCCTCCTCCCAGTCATCTACTCACACACACACACACACACACACACACACACACACACACACACACACACACACACACACACACACACACACACACACACACACACACACACACACACACACACACACACAAAATATGGTGGTGAACAGAGCCAATGCATCTCCCATCAAACAGTAATGAATCAAAGATATGGGGATGATGACCTTAGCTTAATGAGGCGGTAGCTAGCAGTGCATAAAAGTGATGAGGTTCCGCGCTCCCTGTGTGTTCATCTGATTAAGGAAACAGCTAACATGTCTAAGTGCCTTCATGAGGGAATGATAAACACCGCTATTCTGCCGCTACGTGCCCTTAATACATGTGGTAATTGGATTGAAAGTGTAGCGCATGGATTTTAGCGAAGTGTGTTCATTTATCCGAGGCGGGTACCGGTGACACTCGGACTGCTCCGAGCCCGAGTGAGGCGGTAGGGCATTTCTTTTGAGCTCTGCGAGGCACCACAGTGACAAACTTGTACTACATTTAAACTTCCATTCACTAAAGAATAAAATGGATCTGATTAGCCACGAGAACAAGCATCAAACAACACCAATGAATACATTCCACGTCACAATAAAGACAGCACTCGAGTGAAGAAGTTCTTCTTTGCCGTACCACAGGGGATGACATTATCGAAGAATCCCAGTCGCTGCCTGTTGGTATCGGCGTAGAGCTCCACGCGTGAAATCGCCACGTCCATCTGTGCTGCGGAGTAGACACGGCGGCTCTTCAGGTGGCCCATGTATTTCTCAACCTGGGTGGGGATGAGCAGGATGTATCGCGGCTCAAAGTAGCTGTTCTTCAGACTGAGCACACCCTGAGAGGACGGACAAACAGTTTGCGGTTCGGTTACAGTGAGGGATTGGTATTCGCCAGGCGCGAGGCCTCTGGGGAGATCACACGCCTTTGGCCCAGTGTGTGTTTCTGACCGTCCACGTCTAATCTCGCATACTACTGGACCCATCAGCCTGATATCTGATGTGCTGCTTTCATGGACTGTATGCTCAAGGTTGCAGTGATTCGCAATTTTTGAAAAACGCGTTTCATTGACTGCTGACTCCTCATTCCTATTTACCGACTCGTGTGGCCGCATGTGATCAATAAGTGCTTCAGTAGCAAAAGGCATTTTCGACGATGGCTTAAAAGCTGACATCGACAGAAAAGTTTGTTCTAATTTTGAACCTGGAGCTTCTACTAATTAAATCCATACTCAATATCTTATGATCCCCTAAAGTCAGACAAGACACGAGATGAATAAAACCCTGTTTTTGTTAACGCTGCTGCCATTCAACTCCTCTTTGTTTGGGAGGGGAGAGGAAGTCCTCTACTGAGTGCCCTTCTGTTGCAGCTTTGAATTCTACTCACCATATTGTCACAATCGATGTATAACCGTCGGACCTTTGAAGAATATGTCGCTGGTAGATCCTAAATCTCTACTGTCTGTCACTCGACTGGCTTTATTGACCACATTTGATATTAGTCTGCTTGATGTTCTCTCAGACAAGAGGTTTACATACGCACCTCGAGCTCCATATGCACACAGCAGGCTAGTCCTTCTTTGGCCACATCCTCGATGGCATCTCTGCTCAGGCCGTAGCTGTGGCCCCCGTACTGCATGGTCTGGACAAATTGACCCTACAAGGCAATTCCCAGTTATGGAGGGAAAGAACGAGAGGAGGTTTTAGTGCCCCATCATCCATCATTGTTACCACAGTTATGAGCTTCGTTTACCTCCTACGGTAGACGTAATATTTGACATGCAAACACAACCCCAGCATGTGTCCGTCAGGATGAGCAACCTGACGTCATGTGCCCGCCTGTGAACTGAACTTTTGACCTGGTGGTCAGAGCAAAAAAAATCTCTCTTTGTTACTTCTCACACATGACCCCTGACCTTTTGTCAGCCGGCTCTTTGGGCAGTTTCATTTGAACGGCATCATTTACGACACTAAAATCCTTAAAACATTTCATTCGAACAGGAATTGAATAAGCTCCCTCGAACATTTGTGTCCCTGGACCTTCTTAAATGGGAACTTGAAAAGCATTCAAACACTCGATGATAAACAGTATTCTTGTGATGCCTTATTACCAGAGTCGGACGCTGTTCAGACAAAATTGCACAGCAGGTGTTCCTTCTGTTTACATCTCTGTAAGGAGCGTAATAAGTGGCAAGGACTGCTGATTGGGGATAATTTTGCACAGCCGCAAGAAGTGGGATCAAGAGGTTATGATTGCATGGTTACTGGAAGCACATGTGAGGGTAAAAAAAGAAAAGCAGCGAAGAAGAAGAAGAAGAAGAAGAGATGGACAAAATGGAAAACAAATGTGTCCAATAACTCAGCACCTACAACTCAATCACCCAAGAAAAGCTGGTGTAATGAATCAGATTGTTGGTTTCTGTTGAACAACACAGATATAAATTGATCATGTGTATATACAATCAGCCCCTGGCAGTTGCTGACCCTCTAAGAAAAGAGGTCTGGAATATGGAATTTTTGACCACGGTCTGCATATTGGCGACAATAAAACCCTCTCTGTGTCTTTGTCAGTTATCTCAGACCAATAATCATCACTCGCAAGGAAATGTTGGAGGAGATGCTTTGGCAAGTCATCCGTAAGAAAAATGCAATTAATACAGCAATTGCACCTCGTCAAAAAAAGGCTGAATTCAAATAAATGTATCTGTGTTCATTGAAATATCAGCAGATAAAGTAAAATCAATCAATCCAAGTAAAACGAATGATCTCAGCTCCTCAACTCATTCTTAATTAGCTTGTGGTGAGTACTAATCAGTTTGCATGATTTATGAAATTGACAGCGGATGATTATTTTGAGTTGAAAATAACCGTGAAACCTCATGTGGTCACTCCTGGGGTCTGTGGTGTGCAAAAAAAAAAAAAAAAAAGCTGAATGACTAAGCCAACGCACCATGTGAATCATGTTCTGAAAATCTTCCTCGCTGACAAAATGGTAATCAATCCCGTTCTCCTCTCCAACGTACGGCCCCCTGGTGGTGTGACAGCTTCTGTGGAAGCACACACACACAACACAATGTGCATTTTCAGTTGATTCCACACGCCGTGCAAGGACTGTTAAGTATGCGACAGATGATATGTGTACTGAAAGTTTGGGACTGACCCGTAGGCAAAGTATTCGCTCAACTCCTGACACAGTCTGTGGGCCAGATTTCTCTTCCCACAGCCTTGAGGACCGGTCAGAACCAGCATGGCATATGGAGAGTCTGCACTGGGCATAGTACTGCTCGGAGAGAAACACACACACACACACTGTGATGGGAAAATATGTCAGTCTACTGTTTTAGGGTTAAGGAATGTGAGTTTTATAAGAGCAGGCACTAAACCTTGTGTTTTCTAAATGATTCTCGTAAATTTCGGATCCAGGGGTCTTGTGATCTGTTATCTTGGTATCTGTTTTCCTGTGCATTATTTGTCTTCAAGGACGGCAACACAGATGTCTTGATTACAGTATTTCCTTGATGAGCATTAGCGGAAGGGCATGACCCTCTTCAGGCATATATGATGTGTGATGGTTCACAGGGTTTTTCCGTCTCTGCAAATACTGTGACTTAACTCTTTGACCAGGTCACAGTAACATCAAAGGAAGCATCTGATGTCTCCATAAATATTGTGCGACAAACTGATAACAAAGGGATTCGTAAAACGGCCATAAAGTGCCTTCAGGGTATCGTAAAGACAGGACACTATGCTTCAAAGAAAAACATCTGCCTTGACTGGTTTCCTTCTTCTGTTTATTCTTGTTTGCGAACCAAGGTGACAGCATGCTGGCTGGGTATAAAGGTCCAGGCATTTGAATGTGTCATCAGAGCACCTCTAACAGATGACGGCGATGTGTCTGTGAGATGTGTTCTCTTTGCTTGCAAGCAAATAAATTGACTATTACAACTTTGATCGTTCATCCAGACTCTGTTTCATTTGACATTGATGAGAAACATTTTACACTCTTCTCCCGACTATTCATAGAAATATTCCACAACAATTTGGCGTTGTCGGCAGGATTCGCTGACTGTCTATCGGAGCTCCAGAGGGACTGACCGGAGGAGATGCATCTCCAGGAATCCACAAACTGAAGTTCCTGTCTTATACCTCATTAGCCGAGAGAGAGAGAGCCGGCAGACCTGTGTGAGTTTCTGATTGACAGCACGCGAATCCAACGAAAAATAATTCATTTCTACAAACGGGTAAGAAAGTTAAAATTCCAATTGTAAAAGTAATGGTAAAATTATACTAAGGTCATATGATTTAACAGACACAGATGAATGGTCAAGTAGTCATTTTATTTTTTTATTATTTGGGTAACAATTGTTTTTGACGTTCGTGTTTTCGTTTTAAGAATGTGGTTCATGTAAACTCCCTTTTTCATTTTCTGGCATATCACTATTTGCACGCTACTTACGTAGAAGACAGGATTGTGTTATACGGTGATGATTTAACTCAGAATAAAAACATTTTGAGATCGTAACACAGATCGCTTGACTACAGATATAGGTTTGTTGTAAGACCGTTGTTATGCGCTAAATACGTGAATTCTACTAAAGTAATTGATAGAATAAGATTCGTGCGCCAAAACGTGAATTCTATACTGATAGAATAAGACCGTGACAAATAATTAAACGTGAACTTCAAATAAGGTTTTTGCAAAATTTTTCCTTGGGAAAGAAATTAAGCCTTACGACGACGGTCGTATTGTAAAGGTAACGTTAACGTATCCACGCCTGAAAGATGGGTGGTAAAGATAGTAAGTGCGCGGAGCCCTCGGGTCCGATAGTGGATGTGATGAGACAGAAAGATGGAAACTGGTGTTTAGAATGCCTCACATACTGGTCAAAGGGTTTTGGTTTTCCTGAAAACGGCTGATTGAGCGCCGCGAAGCTCAAAATGTAAAGAGGGGATTTCGAAGGTAAATTGAAACAGATTAAATGTACGAAGAAAGTCCGAGTCAAAGACTTAGAAATAAAAGTGAAACATTTGGGAATGATAAAAGTCATAGAATGAGTCTGAGCAGACCGATGCCAAGGTCTTACCTCCGATAATAAATAAATGTGGGACAAGGACAATCACACTGCCAAACAATTGGAAGAATGAACAAAATTGGGATTCACTGAAAGAGGCAGTTTTAGCCTATGATTAAAATTTGATTAACTCAAAACGTGCTTGGAGCAGAGAAAGAGGTGAAGCAGATACAAATAAGTTGATGTCCAAAAGGAAACGAAAATATGTGTAACTGTTTAAAATAGACAGAGAGGCATATGAGCAGAGAGAGAGAGGAATGCACACACACACACACACACACACAGACACCATGCTCGCTTGCAGCAGCTGAAAGAAGGGTCACACACACACACACACACACACACACACGCACACACAGAAACACAGAGATCTAAGCATTGTATCTCTACATGAGACAACGTTGTCTAACATTTGCTGCTGAACTTTCGGCAGCTGTTTTGTTTTGTTTGTTTTGTTGATTTTTAGTCCTTGGTCCTGATCTGGGGATTCCGCTTCCTGCTGTATGCTCCCCAGCCACAAACAACTTGAACGACACCCACCACTCAACACGTTGAGGATGAAGAAGACGAACGAGACTCGTCAAAATCTACAGGTACCATGTCAATGCTACAGAAAATATCTGCGGCATTCAAACCTGCAGTGAGTGCATACGACAATGGTGAAAACTGGCCGTATAAACATGCGGTGACAGCTCTGACTGAACTTTGTAAGAAGGCTTTCCGCCATCCATAAGCCTGGAGAACATCACACAAGAGAGTTGTGTGACATGCAGCATCCTGAACATGAGGATCAGTTCAACAACGGAGAACAGAGAAGTTTCGTCAGCACAGATGCAAGCATGCCCAGCTGATAATGTATCAGGGCATGAGAGGAAGCTGAAAGACACTTTGAGACTTTGACACACACCAACTGAAGACTTTGTGTGCCATACATGTGGCAGCTTGAACATTGAGGAACAGATGCTCACGCTCCATGAACAAGGAGTGGTGGGAGGGCTCGACAATCAGCCATCAAAGGGGGGTGCAGCGGGGACCGGAGTGAGACCAGAGCTGGACCAACGACGCGCACACAAATACAACACCGAGGGTGAGTTAACTTCAGATTCTTTAGATGACAAACTTGTACATTTAGTACACACATTAGGAACTAGACAAACACCACTCACACCCACATATGTATTCGAATGAGATTGAAGGATTTAGAAAGTCACAGCAAGTCACGTTAACTGTTAAGAAAAAATAAAAAGAAAAAGAAAATGTTCAGACTGTCACATGCAGGCTGATTCACTTCACTGCACAGCACATGGGTTACGTGAACGAGATGAAAGGTTAGAGGAAGTATGATTTAGAGAAGTGGAAATGATATAATGGTATAATAAGAGTTTGTTGGACAAAAAAGTACTGCTGCTGTCTGTTTCTCTGTGTCCCACACAATCTGAGTTTGTAAAGGGGGAGGATTCCACATGTTTCCACATGTTTCCACATGGTACAAGCCCAGGACTGGTGTGAAGGACATGTCTGACTGGCAGCAAGTCAGACTCAATTCACTGACTTCAGCAATATAGAGGATCCTGGTAATGTACAGAAACAAAGGTGACTTACACAAATCAATTTTATCAGTAAAAAGAGTCATTCAACTTATGTTTGATAAAACACACACACACACATCTGTCAACATGGCTGAGCTGTCTCAAATGAGAGGCTATTGAAAGTATTACACCTGTTTTTGAGTTTTTATTGAAGGCTGTATAATAATGGAGTGTGATGGTTCACCAGTGTGCACACTAAAATTTACCGGTAAAGAAAATTCATGATCTGAGGGAACCAATTGAGTGACGATTTGGCTAACATTTGTAAGCAGGTTTGGTGCAGCCGCGAGCACCTCAAATTTCTAATCCACACACCATTATGTCACTCATCCCTCCAGACTTATTTCGTCGTCGACTTGGCCACTGCATGTTTTATTTTATTTTATTTTATTTAATTTTTTTATTTTTCCTGTACCTGTGCACAAGGACAGTCAATTTTTATTTTGCTTTCTCATACAGGAAGAGTCTCTCCCTGGACCCAGGTGTCCTCAGGGTTATTCAGAAAGATAGGATTAGATTAGGACAACGTTATTAATCCCCAGTGGGGAAAGACTTTTGCCACCCAAAAGCCCTGGTGTATTTAACAAAGCCTTGTGAAACAATCTGGTTAATTTACACTTACCAAATGGTTCAGCCTTTTTACAATATGTTGATGATATCATGATTTGCAGGCCAAAGAAGAAGCATGTAAATTAGAATAATTTAGACTTACAGTTGTCCTATTTAGGTTTTGGCTCAAGCCTAACCGTCCACATTGCAATTTGCTCTCGATAAAGTTTCATATCTGGGACATGTGATCACAGCAGAGGACAAAAACCCTCCCTCCCAAAATATTACAGGCAATTCAAACTGTGCCTAAACTATAAACTAAGAAACGAATGATGAGCTTCTTAGGAATGACGTCATATTATAGAAAGTGGATCCCAAACTAGTCAGAAAGAGAGGTACTCCTCTCTTCCATGATTCATGGTAATATCTTTATGCGCAAGACGAACTGACCCAGACTGATTACTTGACTGCTGTTTTTAATGACATAGAGGACGCATTACTATCAGCTCCGACACTTGGACTATCTGAACTTGACACACTGTTCATACGATACGTTGACCTGAGAGACGGTTACATGACATTAGTTTAGACTTAGGAACATGGGGGCAGTCAAAGGCCTGGTTACTCGACTAGGTTAGACCTCACAGCACCAGGACCTCTTCTGTCTGTATGCTGTTGCACGTGATATTGCAACATGTTTCCTTATGCTGTTTTTTTTTACAGATTAGAGCAAATGAATACAATAGATTTGCCTAACACTACTTTGAAACGATGTACTACCCTTAATCCTAACACTTTTTCCTCCTCCAGCAGATGGAAGGCTGATTAACTATCTAGTTTCTCTTCAACAGGTCTGCATACAGAGACCTGACCTCACCGACACTCCCACTAACGCTTTTGATCCCATTTCAACAGGAAATGCTGGAGCTGATGTTGTGAAGGCGATTTTTTTGTTTTTGTTGTTTTTGTTTTAGGTTCGGTGTGTCTACGGAAATATTTCTCACTTATGATATTTAATTTTTAAAATTATGTATGGCTTAGCTTAGATAGATTGCTATGTGGTCTCTTCCATTGTTACGCTAATTTAGGTTACAGCAGAGCTTATCGTACTCATGGAAGCCTGCAAACTCGCAGAGGGTAACACTGTGACTATTCACACTGGCTGCAGATATGATTTTGGTGCATTATGGAAACACAGACAGTTTTCTAAAATCTGACGGTAAACCTTGTTTGCCTAAACATTATTTCTCTCACTACGCTGAGTTGACTCATGGGTTAGACCATGTGTCAAAGGGGGGATGTTAAATGTTAAGCATTAAATGAAACACTTAAGACCAAGTTAGCTAAATGTTGTGCTGACACACACAGGTCTGTCTTGGACAAAAGCTTTGGTTTTCCTCCCCATGTGGGCATGGAAGCACCGAGAGCACCATTTCCCTCAAACCGCCTTATGCGAACATTTAAAATGTAAACATATTGTGCACAATTGTCGTTTGCTCTATCTAACATAAGACAACAGGTAGCAGCTGCCCTCCAGAGACCAGCTGAAGGACCTCTCCATAAGCTGCAGCCTGGTGATTTCGTGGTGGTGAAAGATTTCAGAAGGAAGCATTGGAACTCAAGACGTTGGCTGGGTCCATTCCAGGTCCTCCTCGTCACTCAGACGGCTGTCAAAGTAGCTGAGAGGGCTACCTGGGTTCATGCGTCACACTGCAAAAAGGTTCCAGACCCAGGAGAGGCTTCAGGTGAGCGAGCGCCTACACCAAGTGTCAGCCAACCGGCACCACCGAGGGACGAGAGACGGACGACGGTGCCATCGACGGATGAGATGCAGTGATTCACGGACGGGATCACGACGGGCAGTTAGCCGACAGACACGTGCGTGTTCTGTGTTAACGGTCTACAACTGGACGTGGATGCCACGCAAGAAAGACGGCTGGAAGAGCCCCTCTCGACACGTGTTTATGCCAACAAACACAAGAAAAGGACAGCGGTCAGGCTTCCAAAGGACGACAAACTTTTCATGATAACTATATTCACATTATTGCTCGTTTTGTTTTCATTTTATTTCTGTATAATTAAATCTGTCTGTGCGGACCAAAGAGAGTGGCGGGATAACAGTGTCTCTGACAGTTTTGTGGAAACCTCACGGTGTCAACACAAGCAAAACTGCTCACACAAACCAGTTGCTCGGGTGAACTCCATACAAACTGGTGGCTGTTGCACTCAAGACAGTTTTTGATTTTTAACCTTTGTGTTAATTGAATTATATTGCCTGCTACATTCATGGGATCTTTTATCTCACAAGAACAGTTTTTCTTCAGTTCTCTCAAGTGATGTATTTTCAAATCATACTTGTGGGTAATACTTCTGTTGTTGTTGAAATGTCCTTATAACATATTTTTACTATATTGTGTGATTACTATGTAATCAAAGAGTGGAATGTGATGGGAAAATATGTCAGTCTACTGTTTTAGGGTTAAGGAATGTGAGTTTTATAAGAGCAGGCACTAAACCTTGTGTTTTCTAAATGATTCTCGTAAATTTCGGATCCAGGGGTCTTGTGATCTGTTATCTTGGTATCTGTTTTCCTGTGCATTATTTGTCTTCAAGGACGGCAACACAGATGTCTTGATTACAGTATTTCCTTGATGAGCATTAGCGGAAGGGCATGACCCTCTTCAGGCATATATGATGTGTGATGGTTCACAGGGTTTTTCCGTCTCTGCAAATACTGTGACTTAACTCTTTGACCAGGTCACAGTAACATCAAAGGAAGCATCTGATGTCTCCATAAATATTGTGCGACAAACTGATAACAAAGGGATTCGTAAAACGGCCATAAAGTGCCTTCAGGGTATCGTAAAGACAGGACACTATGCTTCAAAGAAAAACATCTGCCTTGACTGGTTTCCTTCTTCTGTTTATTCTTGTTTGCGAACCAAGGTGACAGCATGCTGGCTGGGTATAAAGGTCCAGGCATTTGAATGTGTCATCAGAGCACCTCTAACAGATGACGGCGATGTGTCTGTGAGACTGTGTTCTCTTTGCTTGCAAGCAAATAAATTGACTATTACAACTTTGATCGTTCATCCAGACTCTGTTTCATTTGACATTGATGAGAAACATTTTACACTCTTCTCCCGACTATTCATAGAAATATTCCACAACAACACACACACACGTGCATACACCGGTTTCCGATACACTTTACAGGGACGTTCTCTCTGAGATGAGCAGGAGTTAAGTCTCATAAACCATGAATGTAGAGCACAAGCTTTCTCCAGTCGTGAGAAGCCGCTACAGTCGATACGAACGGGAGCCTCGTGGGCTTTATGGATGTGCTCCGTCTAGGACGCACAGGAGAATGGCACCGGTAAATTGACTGTAGCTGCAGCATTTTATTTGCTGACGATGGATGTTATCAAAAAAAAGTGCTGATGCTCAAACTCATTTTTTTCTTTTAGGGAGTACATAATATGAGCATCAGAAACACTGCAACTAAATTGCTGCACATGTTTGAAAACAGCGTTCCTGACAGTTGACTTTAGAAGGTGATTATGAATATTACAATTTGATGGAAAACCTTCGCATTCACCTCTATAAACATATTTTTTTTACCCTTTTTTCCCTTCACTAAAGGAATTAAATAGTTACCTTTATACTAACTCAATCCACCCGGTGGTTTTATCTTAAGCTTTACATTGAAGAGGAAGTCAGAGGACCATTCAGAGGATTCTAAACACGGCTGTGTATTTGTACCAACCTGTCATAGAGCACCTGAGGCTGCATCTGATGATACACCAGGTGGGTCATGTGATCCCTGGCTGCCACCACGTCCAAAGGAGGGTCATACTTGTTCACTGATGACACCTGGAATATAACGCCAGCAATCAAGTGTCACATAAGCAATCCCACATCTATGCAACATATAGCAGTAGAATTAGGCTGGCGGCACTCATTCCAGCTTAAACAAATAGTATCCTGATTAAAGATGGAGGTCAGGCGTGTTGATATGTGGCGTTTGTGCTTTTAAATTGGAACAATTCCTCTGGTCATAGATGAATTAATTATGTTTATTTATACCTTTTCTTCAGCAGTGACTTTCTCTTGGTCCAGCACAGTCAGATGTTGAAGGAGGAAGATGACTGCCGATCTGTAATCGGGTTGCTCCTGCCAATCACATCCACATGGCATTCATGACAAAAAACACATAGAGTCATAGAGCCTTGAGAGCTTACAGGCCGGGTGCAGAACTCAGGAGGACTACATGCAGACCTCTCATACACAGTATACCTCCACACGTTGAATCAATGTTCTCATAGAACCACGTGGTCGATGAAGGGCTGGCTTACCTGCACAGGGTTTCCCAGCAGGTTGAGGTCCCTCAACAGGGAAAGGTCATGAACGTGTTTGCACTCCTGAATTTCGCTGATCTGAAACAAAACCACAAATGCATGCAGCGGAGTCCCCGTGTCAATAGTTAATTTGTAGGTGTTCAATCCTTAACTTGTTGAGCTTGACAGTTCATTCTCAACCTTGTCTAAAGCATTTTGTTGTCGTATTGGTGGTGTTTGCATTTGAGTCATTTTGCTCATGATTTTGTGGATATTTCATCACGTGTTAAACCTCTGTGTTGAGCTACTTTTCCTTTTATGTGTGACGGTACAGTACGGTGCATTCCTGTTTTTACAAGCGTTACAAATCGACATCTGTTTCTGGATTTGAATCTCAACGAGCTAAATCACATTTAAGATTTTAGGCCGGCATATTTTTTCTGTTAAGCCGCTAGTTCCGAACGTTTCCGCTCAAAATAGTACCAGGTTTCTCTCCAGATTGATGGAGCCCAGTGCCTGGAGATTGCGGAGGCCAGAGAGAGCGGCGATGCGGTTCAGAGACAAGTCGAGAACCTGCAGAGACTTCAGATTATCCAACCCTTCAACCCTCTCCAGCTGGTTCCCCCTCTGGACAAAGACAGTACAGAGGACACGTTTGAAGAGGCAACTACATGATATTCATGAATATGCATACATAAGTGATCCACCCACGGTTCTACTTCATATACAGTTAACGAACCCCACTGCTAAATATTAAGGACGTGCCATGGTCGCGCTGCAGGGTGCCTGGGCCTTCTTTCCCCTCAGTACTGACTTGAGTGGCAGGCCTGCCTCTCTCTGCTAAATCCTGACAGGTGAGGACTGACAGCCAAACAGCTGGCGAGGTGCAAGCGCAGCACGCTAACCGACTAAAGAACCAGACCTGGGCACTCCTTCCCTGCCAGGGTCCCAAGGCTGCTTCTCTCTCTCTACATTCCACTGACTAAAGTTGTGATCTCGCCGTCTGGCCGCACCTCGTCCTCCTCTTGCCAAGCGTGTTGCCTGGCAGAGGGCTGCTGTCAGTGGGGGTGGGCGACTGCACCGGTCCCTTGAAGCTCCAGGTCGGTGCTGTGATGGGCTGGGACACAGGCTGGGGCTGACAGAGGCTGTGCTGTTTAGGGAGCCAGCATGAGAGGAAGTGGGGTCAGGGATGGGATTAGATGGATGCTGGATGGACAAGGTATGAGTTTGTGTGTGTGTGTGTGTGTGTGTGTGTGTGTGTCTGCTGAACTTGGTCCAGGCTCACTCAAACACCAGCAGCTGGTCCCAAAGCAAAGCTACAGACAGGGGCAGACACAGCCAGACCGATGGCTTCTGACAATGAGGAAACACTGATAAAGGACAGAACAGAACACACACACACACACACACACACACACACACACACACACACACACACACACACGCAGAAAGAGAGACAGAACCAAGGAGAGAGAAAAGGCCTGCCGTTGGAGCATATGGTGATTCTCGAACAGGGGGCCAAGGTTTTACTAAATGTAAAAATGAAGCCAAAAACAGAATGACAGAGGGGAGAGAATAGAGAGGCAAACATAAATAGGTCAAATTTAGCATACATGAGGTAAAATAGAACACATGAGAAAAGAGAACAACTCTGAAATAACTCCTACTGTGTGTGTGTGTGTGTGTGTGTGTGTGTGTGTGTGTGTGTACGATGATAAATAGACAGCACACAGAGGGAAACAACCTCCGACGAAGCAAAGTCATACGTGTAAGTGGAAGTACTGCCAAGCACTGGCAAAGAAAGACAAATAAGATTTCCGTTCAAAACTCATGTTTGTAAGTATGCGCCGGAGTGCACTGTATGTATGAATGTGTGTGTGTCCACGTGCACTCTGTTTCTCGTATTGCTGACTGTATAGAGTTGGACCTACGAGGCAGAGGTGTGTGAGAGGCAGTCTGTCCAGGCCGCCGACCCTCGAGACCTTGTTGTGTTCCAGGCTGAGATTGGTGAGCTTGCAACATTGCTCGAGGCCCCCGATCTCACTGAAGCTGTTGTCTGAGCATGGGGCATGTTAAGAATAACACACAAGGGAAACATGTCGTTGAACACAAAGTATATTAGACGTACAAGACGGAGATGGAGAAAGTGTGTGTGCAAGTTCAAGTGCACATGGCGTAATGTAAATATCTCTGAAGGATACAGCCCAGATCCAAATGACTCAGCGATGAAAAGGCTGACAAGTCCTTCATGTTTGTCATACGGTTGTGGGAGAAATTGACCTCCTGAAGAAAAAAAAAGAAGCAGCACACTGTTAACAAAAGTCATAAAGAAGTCTTCAGTGCCTCTCACTAAAGATATTCCTCAACTGAATCCCGGGAAGGAACTTTCAATTTTCTAAAGTTCACCGTCGTTCAAGGGCAGTTAATGGCTTGTAAGCATATGCAAAGAGACTACAGATGGGCTATGGAAATCCAGGGCCTATCACGAGGGAATAGCGGGAGAAAGTGAAGCCCGAGCTCCACAAATTCAAACGCGGTCTTATCCTGTCAGCTCAAGGTCCCGCGTTACTTTTAGGTTCTTGGGTGGCTGGAATCCAAAGAAGCTGGAGATTTCATTGTGAGAAGCGTCCAGGATGACGAGGTAGGGCATGTGGCTCACGCAGGACAAATCTGCCGGTTGAGAAAAGTTAAGAGTGAATTGATCAACGGGTAAAGACAGAAACAGAGAAGTTCGATATTCAAACCGTGCTTTGATTACATAGCGTTCAAAGCAGTCACAGGCTTTTAGGAATAGAAATAGGTTCAAGGGCTCTTCATTAATATGAGAAGAAGAAAAAGTCACCTTTGATTTTATTGTGTGGCAGTTGCAGCTTTTGAAGATGGACATAATTGCATAAAACGGAGACGTCACTGAGGTCCTGACTCTAGAGTGGAGACAAATGCAGCCTCGGTTAAACTAAATGCCGTCAACATGACAATAAGGGACATTTAAACGGATCCGTCGCAGGTTGCTTTGTCTCGATAAATGACACAAATCTCTCAACATGACTGAAAGCCAAATGTGGTTGACACGTGCGGTGTGTGTAGGTAAGTGTCTTACAGGCAGACACAGGTGGTGGTACAAATACTGCAGCCCAGTGCCAACTCTCCGGCGGTTGGACACACGCCTGGAGACCACCGCAGCAGTTAAAACACCATCCTTCTGTGGACACAAGCAGATTACATGTGCTATTGCAATAGAATAAGCAGAATACACACCAGTGAACGATGGGCGCATCCCTGCAATAACAAATGCAGTTACAGAATTTGAAGATAATGCATGAGGCCACCATAAGCATCACCTAGTCACGAGTGCACACACATGCACATATTCATGCAGCATAGACACACAGAAGGATGCACAGCACGCAGTTAATACCGCTTCCACACATTGCAAACAATCAACTCTTTGACCTTGCTGTGTTGTTCTGCTTCCTCAGATCGCGTGTGCAAGGTTACCTGCTTTATCTGACGCACAAGAGAACAATTATGGAGTTTTAAAACGCATCCACTCTGACGTTACCTTTCCTGTAAAGCTTGTTTTTTTTGTCAGAGATGAAAGCAATGAAATGGATGAAATTGCAAAAGGATAAAAAGTTTATTTCTAAGCACTACGGTACATTTAGCTCACCAAACGTTCTCGTACTCC
Source organism: Melanostigma gelatinosum (assembly GCF_949748355.1). NCBI lineage: Eukaryota > Metazoa > Chordata > Actinopteri > Perciformes > Zoarcidae > Melanostigma > Melanostigma gelatinosum. The sequence goes on from NC_136655.1 coordinate 6,898,628, forward strand.
TTACCTCCATCTCAGTTTTCTTCCAGCTCCCCGGAGCCTCTGGAGCGTCACTGTAGGACCCTGGAGGACTGCAGCCACGTGACGCGGAGGAGCACTGTTGACTCGTGCACGTTCATTGTTCCGTTATAAAAACACGGTGAAGAGGGACTACAGACTGACTGGTGGACTAGCAAATTAGCTTTCCACATGAAGCACGCCCCGTCGTCGCCGGGCAACGCTAGAGACAAGTGAGCGGTGAAAGGAATTGTGGGTCATGTAGTTTTCTTCTTTCTGAACGCGACAGCGTCCCTTTGCGCACCTCGGTAATGTTTCGTTCCCGGGTAACTTTAACGTTATTTAACGGGAACAGAACACAAATTACAACTGAGGATGGACAGAAGTGCAATAGAGTACAGAATACACATAATTAAAAGCGAACATCTCGTGCGTATCAACACAGTGGTGGACTATGCTGTCATGTGCGCAAAAGGTGCCAACTTCCCACAATGGAAAATATGACTGGTATGCACCCACACAAGGAAAATCACTTTACAACATACACAAACCACGAGGGAATTTGAAGGTTTTATTTTCTTAGCGAGTTAGTGTATGCATTAACAAATCACATGTGCTTAATTTGGACAAACATTTCAGAGCATTTCTAAGATGACACTCCACAACTGGAGGAGCCATGAGGATGTTTAAACCTGTTCAAGACAAACATGAGCACTCTCATCCCAGATGTGCAAAAATAAATGTCTGTTGTGAAGAAAAAGAACCGTGAAATAGAAAAGCAGTTTTTCCTGAAAAAAAAGAACGTTGATAATATTCGACATATTTCAGTCAATAATAACAAGCACGGACAGCAGGAGTGGTTCAAACGTACGTGTATGCAGTATGTCCAATACATAAGCCTGCTGGACTTTTAGGGGTGATGTGTGTGCAGTGGGATAATAGTGTAATAGAATCTCTTTGTGAAAAGACACAGTCCGTTAACATTGTATTGAAATTTCGCCATGTACAACATTTCCAAAGAAGCTCTGAACGGCTGAATGAGCAGATTTTAGATTTTACACCAAGTGCTCGTTTCAGAGCTCTAGACGAACCCTCAGCAGCTACATGGTTGTTTTCCCATCGATCCCCAGCCTGTGTGTCATTATGATGGATTGCTTTGTGGGCTTCAGGGAGACCAGCACCGGGGCCCGGCGTATTGACAACGCTCCCATTCCCCCCCCCCCCCCCCCTCTCGTTAAGTACTTCTCCCCCAAGTTAATGAACTTCAAAACAGGGAGGGGAATGATTTGTGATCGTCTCTTGAGTTCATTTAACAAAAATCCTGCACACGTGTGGTGGCGACAACAAAATAAAGATTCAGAATTGCAATGTTTCAGTTTGTAGAGCTTGTATGACTGATGAAATGTATTCTCACACACACACACACACACACACACACACACACACGTGCCTGAACACATAAAGTGCAAGTCATGCCCACTGTGACATATAACATTTGAAATAAACCTCATCTTGGTTTTATGGAAAAAAACGAATTGAAATCAGCAAAAATATCTTCACTACAGAGTCTCTGTTCAATTTGTAAAAGATGTTAATCCGCTCACAACTTGCCACACTAGTTTACTGCACTAAGAAAAAAAAACAGATTTTTAAAAGCCACCGATATGGTACTGTTCTCTGCTCGGGAAATCTTTGGGGGCTGACCGAAATTGGCAGCAGGCGGAAGATGTGGCCTCATTCAGACTAAAGTCTAATCTGAGATCTGTTATTACCGACAGAGTCAGTGGGCTCATGGGGCTGCCAGGAGAGGAGAGATGGAGGTGTAAATGAGAGCAGCAGTTTAGATCTAATAGGAAAATGAGATGAGACGGGGCCCAAGTTCAGACGAGTTCAGAGGGGGGGGGGGGGGGGGTGCTGTTGGAGTCGGAGCGCGACTGCTGCATTTGTAGTTACTTTTTTAAAAAAGTGTAAATTGACGACACACTGTAACCTCATGACATAGATTCGTAGCGAACTAAACTGCAAAGTCTGCAGTTGTGTTGGTTGTCACCTCGCTTCCCAATTAGAGTGAGCCAGTGCTGCATACACTGAAGGACCCTGGAGGGCAGCAGTAACTATATATATATATATATATATATATATATATATATATATATATATATATATATATATATATATGACACACATGATCTAGGTATAGAGCAAGCTTCTATTTCAGTGTTTTCTAACCCAATTCCTAAATATCATCCACCATTCCTTACTTTTGCATACATGACCCAATTATTTGTTGCACGCGTTCTCACCCGACAGAACCGAAGGAGTTGAAACACATTATTTTTAGGACAGAGGTTTCTTGATGGGCCATCAACCCCCCCCCCCCCCATCCTGTTCACACCGTAGTGATCTTCTTGTCTTTGGTGGCCTGTTTGATGGCAGCCTGCTCACAGATGATCTCCTTCAGCCTCTGCAGCCGGATGTTTTGGGTGCTCAGGTCCCCGACGCCCGTCTGGCTGCGGTGGAGTAAGGACAGGGCATTGATGTACTCCAGCTCCGTGTAGCGAACACCCTGGTCCACCACCAGATTCAGCAGCTCGTCTGCGGTGTTGTACAGCATCTCGTAGTACTGCCTGAATGGAGACACAATGGAGACAATGGAGTGACGTGAGAGAGAAATAATGTCAGGAGGTTATGGATAAAGAAAACGAGCACAGAAAAAAGATAGAAATCAAAACGGGAAGCAAAAAAAAGTAAGTTAATAACACTTTATATGGCTCTGTGTATTATTCCAGCGCAGAATAAAAAGGAGCAACATCAACAAAGCCTAAACACAAAAGCCAAACTAACTGCTGTTGCCGTCAACCCCAATTTTCTTAAAAGGGACTTCAAGGACCTCACCCTGTCGCCAACGGGAGCATTGAAGGTGGAGGGAAAACATTCACCGGCGACAAACTACAGAGAGCGTTTTAATGAAACACCGTTGACAGAGCCGGAACAGGAGAGGCGTGTGTAGAATTAATAGGTCTTTAACCAGAACCTGACGTCACAATGGGCCATTTGAAAAAAAGACCATGAAGTAAACCCCTCGCAGGAACAACAAACCGCGAGCCCACACTAGAATAGATGTCCCCACCTGTTATTTTATGGAACTAGGCAGAAACCAATGGAGGGCTGGAGAGAAAGGAAAACAAATATGTGAAACTGTAACACACAGAGGTGTTCAGTGACGCTATGACGTAAATGAAATGTGATTTAAAGTAAACTGTAAAACTGCTGGTTTGATATTTGTTTCTGGCTTTGACTTTTGAGCGAGATTGTGGTCCTTCTTACAGAGTGCTAAACAGCTGACCTGGCAGTAACGTTACAGTCCAAACATTATCTTGCATTTCTTTTATCCGCATTGTCGGGCTTTGAGTGCTGCCACAACTTGAGTGACCGAGACTCAAAACTGCGCCTGAACGCATCCCGTGTAGACACACGGCCGGAGGACTGAAGCTGCTGCTGCTCTGCTAACATGCCGCTCACGCTCCTCCTCCCGTGTAGACATGGAAATACGGCTCCCCGTGGAACAAGACAAGCATATGCATGTTAATGAGCCGGTGCCTCCGTGTGACAGTGAATATTCTCGGAGACAGTTTTCAGGCAAAAGAAGTTTCCTCCACCGGCATCAACCGGCCACCGTGGCCAAGGGCAGACGCCAGTCGCTCAACAGCAGAGGCTCCCGCTGCTTTGCTCTTCTGCGAACAGATAATTGTAGCTCTGACATTGCGAGGCGGATGAAAGGGCCTCGGAGGAAAATAAATAAAATGTCGAGTCCACCCGTTTCCAAATCTCTCTTTGTGCGACAGCAGAGAAAACAAGTGATTTGTAATTATGTCCGGCAAAGCGCCTGGAGGAGGAGGGAGGAGGAGGAGGGTTAAGCTCTCTGCTGTGCCGGTGGAAGATGAAAGTAAATGGATTCAGTTCTTTCGTGATTTTCTGATGTGGCGCAGTAAAAAGACACTTTGGTGAGAAAAGGATTCTTTATCTCCTTTGTTTAGCTCCGTCACCCATCCAAGAACGATTCCCTCCTTGAGATGATCATTTGGGATGCCAACAAGGCCTTAATGAGCACTCGGGGAGCTTCTGTTCCACGGTTGTTTTATCTGCTGTCATTTTGGAGATTCAACAGCAGGAAAAGACCGGGAAAAAAGTAACGGAGGGGCACAATGGATGAGATGCAAAGAGAGAGGGGGGGGGAAAGAGTGATGACTGAAGAGATGAGTGAGGAACAGAGGTGCAGAATATCTGTTTTTTGGCCTTCCCCTGACAAGTAATGCCCTTGGTCATCGAAGCATTTGCATTCCGTCTCGTTCGCCCGTCCTGCTCTCAATTTTCTCTCCAAGGTCTTGTTCATTTTTCCATCCTTGAGCTCATTTCATGAATACGCTTGTCAATATTGATGAGGGTCACAACGGTTTACTCCTTAATAACCGGGGGCAAGACAGAAGCCAGAGCGGGATGAAGACGGATCCCACATGTGGTTTTCTCTCATTATATTTCTGTGTAAATGTCTAAATGTTGGTGCCTTTTCATGCAAAGTATTTCCCCTAGACGCAGCGATTGCTTGAGGATAATCGTATATTTTTTATCTAATGGGAAAAACGCGTATAACAGAGACGAACACACACATTTCTGTTTGTTGAACAGAATGCTACACTCGGTCAAATCTCCATCCTTGGCTCTCGATGGGAAGCAGCTGAGCAGAGGAAAGAAACCGTTGATTTTGAGCAGAGCATTAAGAGCATTGTCTGTCTGTACGCATGTGTCAGCCCTGTGATAGGCCGGCGATCTGTCCAGGGTGCATCCGATTCAGTTTGGACGTTTTTCTAAAGTCTGCAGAATAATCGTCACAAATAAACACCGCTTTCATGACTTATGAAGCATGAACGCAATCTGCAACAATAAAAAAAAGCTTGCGACGCTACGAGGCTGTAAAAGCAGAAGAGTCAGCATGAGGCCACTTGTTAGCAAACCACCTTTTAAAAGACATTCACGAGAGGGGTATGAACGGACGTATTTCATATCGTAGAACCAAACGTTGAATCTTATTAGCTCGTGTTAACCACAGACTTTATTTCAGGCATTTTAAGCAAAAGCCCATTCATAAAACCCACCGACTTCGAGACGAGGACACCGGAAATGCAAATTGTAGCACTCTATTTCTCTAATGAAAGAGTAAATATAACTTGAAAGCTCTGGAATCTATCTGGTGATGCAGCAGCAGCCGCCGCCAAGTGAAAGTAAAAAATACCTCGTCAGTGCAATAAAACAGGGCTTAACTACAGTGTAATAGCAACTATAACTCACCTGGCAGTGATGCATTTCGGAAAAATCAGAGGATTTGTTAAAAGCCACTGAAGCTCATTTATAAATGAGGACGGGGCACTAAATCCACTTCTGTAGCATCTAATAACGAAAGCAAGTGTGTGTGTGTGTCTGAGATGTGAGGACAGCTGGCAATCTGGCCTCTGCTCAGCACAAAGAGGAGGGGGCTGGTTCAGAAAGAGAAAGTGTAAGGTGTGTGTGTGTGTGTTGAAGTGAGGCATGCTAGTGTGTGCTGGAAACACTTTCAAACAGTTCATTATCCAAGCGGTTGGAAAGCCATTTGCCAAACAGGGAAAGGGCTGTTAATAAGAACCCCCTGGTGAACCACACACACACACACACACACACACCCACACACCTGTTAAAGATACAGCTAGTTAATGAAACCAGAATCCGTTTTTCCCCACGAAACCAAAGTGAATTGTTGTTGATTGCCTCTTTCCTTAAATTCTCAACCAGAAGTCTATAAGAGCACTGCTTTAGTAACCAGCAGGCGTGTGTGTACGCGTCAACATGCCTCCATGGTGCACTTTCTATTCAATTTGAATTAGCCCCCCCCCTCCCTTTCTTGTATACAAAGAATATTCAGTAAATGTGGTGCGTGGATGTAGCATAGGACAGACATATATGTATGAGGAACACGGCACGACGAAGACAAAGACAAGGAAAGGGGAAAGACAGGAATCAGCACAATTCATTCCCCCTCATTTTCCCGCGTGTACAATATTAAGATCATTACAGGCTGCCTCTGTCAGCGTGTTTGGAACAACACATTAGTTAGTTGGGGGGGGGGGGTCTCCCTCACCTCTCCCTCCCTCCCTCCCTCTATCTCTCTCTCCCTCCAAAGCGGCGCATTCGTCTCTCATCTGGTAATGAGGAAAGGTCTGCTCAAAGACTTAAGCTTCATCAGCAAAGACCAGTCCCATCATGCTCATGCCCAGCAAACACACACACACACACACACACACACACACACACACACACACACACACACACACACACACACACACACACACACACACACACACACACACACACACACACCAAAGACCATCATCATCATACGGCATCTTGCGAATGCACACAAAAAACAGAAGCAAAGGAAGAGGAGTTGCAGGAAGAAGAAGGGAGCAGAGACAAAAACACTTCAGCAGAGGTGTTGGACGGTAGCAGAGAAAAGGAAAAATGAAGAGAAAGGGACCGAGAGAGGAGGAAGAGGGCAATAAAGAGAGAGACACAAGGTGACAGGAAGGGAGACAGAAGCTGAGCGAAGTGACAGTGTACTGAAGCCAGGCCTAAATACAAACAGTTTTATCTGTTGACACCCACTACCTCCTGACACGGCCGTCAACTGTACTTATTACCACATTCTCTGCAGACACACCAGCCTGTCACCTCGACACACACACACACTGGTGTTTAGACACACACACACACACAACCAAAGACTGTTGCCTGTGCGCACACACACCGGAGCTGAGGGAGTAGACTTCGGGACAATACGTAGCACACAGGGTTCTTGTACATTTCACACATGTGCGCCCGCACACCGTGGTAATCTCCAGGAGCAGACAGGTGGTCGCGATGGTCTGAACCCTGGGGCATCTCTGCAGTGAGCCTTGTCAGACTGGTGTTTAGCCTAGCTACGGGCTAAGGGGCTCGTGAGTTAGCTAGGGATGTTATGACAGCCCGGCATCCTGCCTACACGGGTCAGCGGCCCGCTCGGAGCTCCACCGCATGTGTTACGAGTTTGTTATGTCTCAGTGTGTCCTGAAAAACCCTAAATGCTGCCGCGGCGGAAGGGGAATATATTTACACAGACAAACAGGTACACATTTATTTACATTTGCTGTATGACACACACACACACACACACAGTTGTGTGTGGAGCGTCTGCCTCCTGTGCTTTCGGCAAGTTTGGTTTACATGGTGTGCTGCAGTAAAACAAAAAAAGTATTCTAATAGAATGGTAATTTGAGGCTGAATCCATGTGAGTATTTCAATGCAGTCACATACACATTTTCCAATGATCTGAAACAACTGGTGCTGAAACCATCGTAGACGTGTGCAGAGCAGAAGGGAACTGGACGAACTGGAATCAGCCACAAGGGGGCACTGTTTCCCCATCCTTCGTCATATGTGAGAGAGAGAGAGGAGTGAGAGAGTGTGTGTGTGTGTGTGTGTGTCTTTATGAGTTCTGCAGTGCTGGTTACCAGGCATCTCCTTAGTTTTACCTCAGATCAATGGTTATTACTGTGCCCTTGTCCAGGTCTCTCTCATCTCTCCCTTTCCCGTACAAGCACACAGATGCAGCAAAACAGCCAACACACACGCACATGAACATAGAAGTACACGGGTACACAGGCAAACATCTGCAGCCTTTCTGAAAAGCAGGCTTCCTGCTGCGATCCCTTCCTTTTCTCACTTCATTCTCGTCTCTCTGGAGGTGGTCGAAAAACAATATCCTGCTTTCAGTCCCTCATCCTCTCCGTTCACTGCTCATTCTGCTCTGCCAATGTTAGTTTTCTCAGCATCTTAAAGGTCAAGGTTTTTAAATTGTGTGTGTACAGTATGTGTGTATCTTTCAACAGCTATGACGTATAGAGGATTTAGTTGTAGTCTTTTGAAAAGGAACCATAAAAAAGATGACTTTTTGGCAAGCCACAAACGCATCAATTCATCTTTATCATATTTTCCTATACAGGCCGTATGGTCACTTCCAATCACAGGTGTGGGCTACGGAGCGCGCTTCATGAATATTCATGTCATAAACATAAATATGGTGATTTAAAAATGCTGATTGGCTTGGCTGAGAGTCTGTGCATGGGTGAGAGCAAGGGATGCATTCCACATGTGTGTGTGTGTGTCTGAGTGTGTGTGTGTGTGTGTGTGTGTCTGAGTGTGCTGGTGTGTCTTGGAGCCGGAGGCCGGCCAATCCAAAAAGCCATGAATCTGTAAACAATGCGCTCTGCAATTCCCAATCAACACCTCCACACCGCCCACGCCTCGTAATCAGAGAGTGGGAGAGAGGGAAAGAGAGAGCAGCCAGAGAAGCCATCACTGGCATTTCTCCACAATCAAAGTTGACAGAGGGTAGAAACAACATGCTAACCAACGGTCCTCCACATCCAGCACAGTTCAGTTTACTTCTTTGTTTTTCTTTTTGTTTCCTTCCCGGAGGGAAACTTGGCTTGCGACGCCGGCATATCGCAAACAATAGCGACGTCCAAACAGAGAGCACCCATCCACTCAAACATGTGACACAGTCGCAAGGAGTCCAAGAGATAATTAACCGTACAACACAGCACAACAGCAAATATGAGAAGCGGGAAAACTGAGGTTATAAGTTTAGCAGATAGTTGAGATGCTGCCTGAAAAACCAGTAACGCAGAAGGAACAAAGATTAGGAATGAAGCACTCTGTTAAAATAATACACTTTAACGGAAGAAGCATGTCACAGCCTTAACTTTGTGTTTTGAGAAACTCTTTAAAGTTCATCCATTTCTATAACGGAGCATGTGTTCTACGTCTTTTGCTTTTTTTTACAGGACGGAACAGAAAGAGACTGATACGCAGCTGAAAACTGAGCGATAATATTTGAAAATCAGGCTGATAAAAGTTGTCATCCGTTCTCCTCAAATACTCTTTTCCATATTTCAGCTTCTTCCCTTTCTCTCTCTCCGTGTCTCGCTCGCTTTCATCTCTCTCTGTTATTTTCTATCCACGCCGTCTTCCCCAACTCCAGTCTACGCCTTTTTCTATGAAAGACATCTTTTCTATAACTTCCTTTCACTTAGTTTTTCTATTCCTCCCCTCAAGCCCTCTTTTCTTACTCCATCTTTTCCATCACACACTCTGGTCTGTCAAGGACACAAGCTTCTGAAAGAGGGAGAGAAAAAAGAACCCACATAAATACTTTGAATCAGCCAACTCTGTATGTCTTCCTTTCTCTCTCTAGCCTTCAAAGATATCGGAGCGCTGATTCGCCCCCCCCCCCCCAACAACCGTACACACACACACACACACACACACACACACACACACACACACACACACACACACACACACACACACACACACACACACACACACACACACACACACACACACACACACACACAGCGTTTGCTTGACCATCTGCCTGCCTTGTGCATCGATATAGTTGCCGTCTGAACTTGAGGACGTTGTGCATGTGTGTGTGTGCAGGTGTGTAATCACTCGATGTTACCGGATCACCAGCCAGTGCGTATTTCTGATTCGATGGCTTCATAATACAGTTTTTCATATTTGATGTATATATAATCAAGAAATGCTACTTTTATCGTCATCAGTAACTGCAGAACAGATTCCAACACACTCATACGTGTTGATATTGTTATTTATACGTTATTATCGTCTTGGGTTTCAAGAGTCCTGTAATATCAGAGGCTTTATCCCCATGACAACAGCAAAAGAAAAAAGCAAAGGAAAAACCAGCAAGCACTTAGGAAGTGTTGGCGAGAGCGTGACAATTTAGAGACACTGACTGCACAAGATGTCTTCTGCCAGCTACTCCAGTGCAAGGTTATGAGCCTTTTCCAAACCCGTGCTGCTGGAAACTAAGTGCAGATACGAGTCAAGCCGTTCTGGTTGAGAGGTTTTCCAAAACTACAATGTTTATATCCACATCTGTCCAAAATGTCATCACTTCATCCTTTTATCCTATCAGACATTCAGGAATTGTCATAATTACCATGTCAATTATAGCGATAGGGAGAAAAAACGCGTTTGTGTGCCGAATTTGGAGAAATTCCCTCCGTGCGTTCTGCCGGTGCGGAGGAACAATAACTGCTCCAGGTGAAAAGACTCTTACCTGGCAAAGTCGAGGTCAGCCTCCCTGGACATGGTGATGTTGGTGAGGTTCTGTTGGAGGACGAAGATGTTCCTGCACATCTTCTTGATGCCAGACTCGCTGATCCTCTTGAAGTACTGGGCCCCGTTGATGAGAATACAGGAGATCAGATGCCCCAGACCTAGAGAGAGGGAGGAGACGAGAGGGGAAGGACATTAAAAGGGGAAGCAGAAGGGAATCGAGAAGAAAGGTTTCTTCTGTCAAGCACCTTTTCACATTGGATTCAGGTACTCAACAACCACCATAAAGACTTCACTTTTGACAGTATTTCTCAGCCGTTAATACTTCACCCCGGGTCCGTGCTGACCTTCAAAGATGTACTGGAACTTGTGCTGCTGCAGGCCGGCCCCCATGGCCTCCTCTATGGCTGAGATGTCCTTGTTCAGTTTCACCACCAGCGGGTCGTAGTCCATGCTCTCCACATTAGCCACGATGGCATAATTGCCTTGCTTAGCCAGGGGGATGAGGTAGTGGAAACAATGCACCCTGGATGGAGACGTGGTCGGGTGAAGACGTTTGAGGGATGGGAAGGAGAAAGTGGAACATTAGATGTCTGACTTTCTCCTCTTTACATTTCACATCACATTTTGCTACAATGACCCAAAAAGTGCCCCGTAAATTCTATATATACCTACTCTAGAGTCTAGAGTAGTCATAGTGTATCCACTTATTCACCAACCGCTACATCACTGCTGGATACTACTCTGGTTAAAGGCAATCGGAAGAGCACAGCGCCAAATTAAAGTATGTTTTACAACAGTTTGAGGTATAAAAAAACACTTAAACATGCATTAAATATAAGGCCGACAGCGAATTAAAAATATGCTTCCACTTCAGGTATTGTATTGAAATATAACAACCTGCGAATTTCTTCCTTCACGGGTCCGTCACACATTTGTTAACATTAATAGAGTGTATGTATCTAAAATACTGCATTTGATACGTTTTGTAATTCATTTGATCCAGATTTCTTTTCAGGGAAAGTTGAATGAAGAAGTGTAACAAACATGGCGTCGTGCCCTTGGCCAGCGAGCAGCTCCGGTGGAGTTAATGTGGCATGAACAAGTGTTTCTATTCCCTTTTCTTTTGTAAATAAGTTCGTATCCTACTAACAGGAAACAGGCAGATTTAATGTTACAAGAGGCATAATATCAGAAAATAGAACTTTCAAGTCAGATTTTTATATTCTATTTACTTTTTGTTGACTGTGGAGCAAACCATTCTTGGTTCTAGTGAAGAATAAAGAATACGGGTTTGTCCATGTTAACATGTTATGCTCATGGCAACATTCATCTTTCATATCATGTTGGATTTTAACACACTGCGCTGCATCTTTCTGCCCTTTTAAACACCTCCATCACAGTCGGAGGCTCATTTCGGTCTCGACTTAAGGAGTCAATACTCTCATAATTCCATCACCACAGTGCCCTGAGCAGAAAGGTAGAAAATGATATGGGTGAATGTCTCTTCCCCCGAAGGCAAAGCCAACAACTACACCACCATTTTCAAAGCGTCCATCTCACTTCCCCCTCTCTCTCTCTATTTAATCATTTCTTCCACTTAGCTACTGTATCTCCCTTCTCTTTAACCCCCACTGTCGCTTTCACCTCCACACTCATCTCTCCCCCATCTCCTCCTCCCCTCTCTTCCTCATGGCTTCATTTAACTGGTACCACTATCAGGGGAAATTCGCTAGATGGGGAGAGTCAATGGAGTGTAGCATATAGCTAGACATCAGCCTCGGGGAGGGTTTTCTACTGAAATCAAAAACAATATTGCATAAGCTATATAATAGTCTTCAGGGAAATGGTGGTACATGGAGGGATGGAAGGAAGAGGATAGGGATGATGGAAGACTATTAGCGGGTGTGGGGGAGAGAGAGTATATGGTGTGGTAAATTAACTTGGTTATTGACATTCACACAAACACATAATCAAGAGTATAAAGTATAAACTGAACTCCTGAACTTCTGCATTTATGGTGCCACTAATCATTTGTGTCCATAACATTTAACGACATACCCTCGAAGCTTGCGCAGTGTGATCGTGGTGACTGGCCGGTAAATGCTTTAAAGTCACACCGTCACAATCGGTGTTTCGTCACAATATGAACGCGCCCGTTCCACATGTCTTGGGAAGGAGATTAAAGTGCAACACGCGTGTCAACTGAAGCACATACATGGTACACACAGACAGAGATGCCAATCAAGGTGCACTAGCCGGCATGTGGCAATCTGGGGGAGCAAATGAAATTGAATGTGCTGCTCTTCTGTCGAGTAAACACGCATCCACCCTTGAAAAGAAGACTGCGGCACATCTTCACTTGTAACTCGTCAACGCGTCAAGATGCCGACGCTGATGCCGGCTTACATCGTAAAAACAATGCGCGCAGCAGGCTCGGTTGGAAAAATGTAACGTTCAGGTCAAGTCAACCCAACCTGCTTTGAGCACTATATAGAGATTATAATGATGTAGAAGCTATAAGATAATAAGAGCAGAAACACGTGTTTTATAAATACATTCAAATAAATGAGATACTTGATTTAATAGCTTCATTCACATCATTCAGCTCTCCTGACTATTTATAGTCCGACAGTGACATTGACTTTGGAGCATTCGGTTCTGCCGGAGAAACTGACTGGCCATCTGTCACCTCGGAGGGTAACGAGGGCACGGTAAGATGTATTAATACCATACAGAACCCCTGCGTGTGTTTCCATTCCTGAAGAGTGAGTTTCTGCTGCATACCTGACCTCCAGGTGCAATACCAGGAGACAGCGGTCTGCAATATCCTGGAACCCCCTCGACAGGTCACTCAGGGTCTGGAGAATCTGCTCTCTGCT